>NC_136429.1:26290000-26900000 GCF_052849685.1 Lactuca virosa | reverse complement strand
AAACAATCTAAACGAGAATTGAAGATCTCGTTGATAGTAGTCCAACGGTAAAAAGACAGACGAAAACGGACGTCAGATGAAGGAGTTATGAATTTATAACGGAGTTTTCCTGTCCCGGCCTACTAAAAATAATATAATAAAAATAAAGTCAAAAATAGCCAACGGAGTCTAAACGAGAGTTGTAGAGCATAATCTCACCTACGCGTGGATATAAAGAATGTCAAAAACGGAGCTCGTATGCAAAAATTATGAATTTCTGAAGTTCAGGGCGTGAACCCCAAGGCTGTGTCAGAGCTCACGAGGTGAGCATATGTGGCTCACGAGGTGAGTCAGTTCACGAGGTGAGCATTAGTGGCTCACGAGGTGAACAGATGATGGACGTCTTCCAGGGCAAGTAGCCATGACAAACGCAATGACGTATCGAGCTCACGAGGTGAATATTAGAAACTCACGAGGTGAGCCAGTTCACGAGGTGAATATTAGAAACTCACGAGGTGAACTCAGAAAATTCACCCTATAAATAGAAATCGAGGGTCAGCCGATTTTGGTTGCTCTTTCTCATCTCTTCCACTCTCGATACTCTCTCTAAGCCCTATTTTAACCCTCCCGAAGCCCCGATATCATCCCGAGACCCGAAGCGAGTCCCGAAGCTCCGAAGATCCCGAGAAGAAAAGAGTTTCAAGCCGAAGCTCTGCCCGCGAGAAACCCGGTGTGAGAAGATATCCCGGTTTCACCGAAGAGTTACTACTTGGAGAGCCGTAGTGTTGTCCGAGAATCGTCTAATCAAGTGAGTGTATAGTCCCTTTCATAAACACGATAATAATACAAGTATTGTTTGAATGTATTAAGTATGTTGTTGTTTATATGTGTGAGTGCGTAGTTACTTTCTTCTAACACATAAATACGAAGTATTTACTATGAAATACATGCTATGTGTTTATATATTGTTTGTCTATTTGAGATGGGCATATAATTGATGTTTTATACAGGTGTTAAATGATTTAAACTGTGTAAGTATTTGTATCTACGAAAATGTTGGGTAGAACATGGGTAGATGGGATAGTTGGTGACTATGGAGTTAGCGCCTACTGTTAAGCAAACCTTGGTGACTCTGGAGTTAGCGCCTATTGTATAAACCTTGGTGACTATGGAGTTAGCGCCTACTGTTAAGTAAACCTTGGTGACTATGGAGTTAGCGCCTACTGTTAAGCAAACCTTGGTGACTATGGAGTTAGCGCCTATTGTATAAACCTTGGTGACTATGGAGTTAGCGCCTAATGTTAAGTAAACCTTGGTGACTATGGAGTTAGCACATACTGTTAAGCAAACCTTGGTGACTATGGAGTTAGCGCCTATTGTATAAACCTTGGTGACTATGGAGTTAGCGCCTACTGTTAAGTGAACCTTGGTGACTATGGAGTTAGCGTCTGATAGCTATGGATTTAGTACCTGAGAGATAAATGTTGGTAACTATGGACTTAGTACCTGATAGATAAACTTTGGCAACAATGGACTTCGTGCCAATTCCTTAGGTCAACCCTTAGGAACGAATGAATAAAGGATAGTTGATTCTTAGGGTAAAACCTTAAGAAATAAAGAAGATAATGGGGATGGGTAATTGGGTTGATTGTTTGATGATTAAATATAATAATTATATTATTGTGGGTTGAAAACCCTATATGCTCACCAGGCTCCCAAGCCTGACCCACTCAGTTTTCTTTGCATTACAGGTAATGGCACAAGAGTATAAGTTGGTGGACTTGACGAGAGATTTTGGATCATAGATCAGTAGTTATAAATGACTGTTGTAAGGTCTATTTTATACTGTTTATGCTTTTTGTCTGTATCGGAACATGACATCCCGAGATTTTGTTATTTAATGAAAATACATTTCTTTAAAGAAATGCTTTGATAAATTCTTATCATATTTTGTTTTGGGAACAAATTCCGCAACACTTTTAATCAAAGGATTACTCTGATTTTATAAAACAAAGCATAAACAAATCGGTCTTTTCTGGCCGTGAAAATGGGGATGTCACAGTTGGTATCAGAGCATTAGTTGAAGCGAACTAGGAATTTGTAGGATTGCTAGACTTAAACTTAGAATGCTAAGCGATGATTGTGAGATGAGTGTCTACCATATTTGAAGACACGAGCACTAGTATATTTTAGGAAAGTTGCCTAAAATGCTTTTATGTGCTAAAAGTTATATGTTTGCCATATATGATATTATTTGTTCGGATCTATGGTCTGTTGCCGACCAGATCTGGAAACCTTATGTGTTTAGGATTCTAAGCGTACGAATACGTTATTAGAACTAGCATGTAAACGTTTTGGAGTGATAAGGAGATTTATATATCTATCGTAAATAAAGCTTTCTTATCTTAAATTCTCGCCCGGTACACCGAACGTCTGCTTGGGTGTACAAAATGTTATGGTGGAGACTCGTAGAGAATTGAGTAAATGGAGGAAATGAAAGGCTTATGATAGTGAATGACACCTATCGGAAGATATCTTAAGAGTGGTATCTTGCCTTTAGAATATGTCTGATAAAATAACGGAACGTTTTGGGGAGTACGGTACGTCTGAGGTACACCTTCGGTTGGCAGGATGGTGGAACGATTGGTGTAATTCTTGAAGTTGTCCCATCGTCTGGAATTTCCATCACCAACCGAGTCGAAGTAGAATTGATGATTGAAGATACGCATGGAAGAAGTCCTAGTAGAGTCTAGGAAATTTTTTATGATTAATTGAACACATTCGTATGTGTTAAATTGTTTTGTGATTTTAGGACTTGGGGATTGCGAGACAATACTTGGGACGAGTATGAGTAGGTGTGAATAGTAGTAGAGATCTATACTACTGGAAGCACAGGACTCACGCTTAGATCAGGGAAAGTCACAAGGTTACCAAGAAACTAGTAATTGATTCCGTTTTATTCAAGTATGTCATTACCCTTGTTTCGGTAATGACTAGTAAGATGGTTGTTATTCCGACCCTAGTGGTCATATCAAATTGAGTCCGACTACGATGAGTTTGTTACATGGTTCAAAGGACCAAGTTCGATGTAGCATTTAACTTAAGTCAGAAGATTGAAATGCTACATGCTAAAATGTGATCATATCACATTAGAATATGAAGGAAGGTATATTCCATTTTGGAAATTGACTCTAAGAGATTTGAGTCAAAGCGTTGCATCATATGATGAGAGGTCATTAGAACATGACCCATCGATCTGTTACAATAGATAAGGGGAAGTACTTATCCTAAGAAGAAGAAGGAGCCCACAATAACGACTTATTTTGTAACCTGAAGGTTATGGTTGAAAGTCCAACATAGTACGAAAAGCAGATGCAAGATTGAGCATCGTCTGCAGTCAAGAAGCCCTACAGTTAGATGCTCTTTCGAGGAAACATAGGAGCTACGATTATTACCTAGGATGAAGAAATAACGTATGGAATCATTATACAAGCCTTATTTCGTTGATGATTCCGGGACGTAATCATCCTAAGGGGGAGATAATTGTAACGCCCGTAGATCAGGGCTAGTCAATTTAGAGACGATAAGCATAAAAAATGACTTTTTGATGGAAGATTATTTAGAAGGATTAATCTTAACCAAGTTCTAGTATATGTCTCAAGGTTTCCGAAAATATAAAGAACGCCGAAATCCGAGTTATAACGAAGAAGTTATGACATGTCGAAGTTCCCCGACAGAACCGGCACGACACAGCGCGACGTAAATAGTGAATTTACGTTAGAGCGATATTTGGCTTTAGCGATCTAAACGAAAGTCGTAGAATACGTTAAACCGAGAGCGTGCGTGAAAAGAACGCCCAAATCTGACTTCATATGAGGAAGTTATGATTTTTCGAAGTTTCGGCTTAGCAGTGTACAGCCTGAAGTTCGAATATGAGATCGAGTGAGATTTAGCCGAAACAATCTAAACGAGAATTGAAGATCTCGTTGATAGTAGTCCAACGGTAAAAAGACAGACGAAAATGGATGTCAGATGAAGGAGTTATGAATTTATAACGGAGTTTTCCTGTCCCGGCCTACTAAAAATAATATAATAAAAATAAATTCAAAATTAGCCAACGGAGTCTAAACGAGAGTTGTAGAGCATAATCTCACCTACGCGTGGATATAAAGAACGTCAAAAACAGAGCTCGTATGCGAAAGTTATGAATTTTTGAAGTTCGGGGCGTGAACCCCAAGGCTGTGTCAGAGCTCACAAGGTGAGCATATGTGGCTCACGAGGTGAACAGATGATGGACGTCTTCCAGGGCAAGTGGCCATGACGAACGCAATGACGTATCGAGCTCACGAGGTGAATATTAGAAACTCACGAGGTGAGCCAGTTCACGAGGTGAATATTACAAACTCACGAGGTGAACTCAGAAAATTCACCCTATAAATAGAAATCGAGGGTCAGCCGATTTTGGTTGCTCCTTCTCATCTCTCCCACTCTCGATACTCTCTCTAAGCCCTATTTTAACCCTCCCGAAGCCCTGATATCATCCCGAGACCCGAAGCGAGTCCCAAAGCTCCGAAGATCCCGAGAAGAAAAGAGTTTCAAGCCGAAGCTCTGCCCGCGAGAAACCTGGTGTGAGAAGATATCCCGGTTTCACCGAAGAGTTACTACTTGGAGAGCTGTAGTGCTGTCCGAGAATCGTCTAATCAAGTGAGTGTATAGTCCCTTTCATAAACACGATAATAATACAAGTATTGTTTGAATGTATTAAGTATGTTGTTGTTTATATGTGTGAGTGTGTAGTTACTTTCTTCTAACACATAAATACGAAGTATTTACTATGAAATACGTGCTATGTGTTTATATATTGTTTGTCTATTTGAGATGGGCATAGAATTGATGTTTTATACAGGTGTTAAATGATTTAAACTGTGTAAGTATTTGTATCTACGAAAATGTTGGGTAGAACATGGGTAGATGGGATAGTTGGTGACTATGGAGTTAGCGCCTACTGTTAAGCAAACCTTGGTGACTCTGGAGTTAGCGCCTATTGTATAAACCTTGGTGACTATGGAGTTAGCGCCTACTGTTAAGTAAACCTTGGTGAGTATGGAGTTAGCGCCTACTGTTAAGTGAACCTTGGTGACTATGGAGTTAGCGCCTACTGTTAAGTGAACCTTGGTGACTATGGAGTTAGCGCCTGATAGTTATGGATTTAGTACCTGAGAGATAAATGTTGGTAACTATGGACTTAGTACCTGATAGATAAACTTTGGCAGCAATGGACTTCGTGCCAATTCCTTAGGTCAATCCTTAGGAACGAATGAATAAAGGATAGTTGATTCTTAGGGTAAAACCTTAAGAAAGAAAGAAGATAATGGGGATGGGTAATTGGGTTGATTGTTTGATGATTAAATATAATAATTATATTATTGTGGGTTGAAAACCCTATATGCTCACCAGGCTCCCAAGCCTGACCCACTCAGTTTTCTTTGCATTACAGGTAATGGCACAAGAGTATAAGTTGGTGGACTTGACGAGAGATTTTGGATCATAGATCAGTAGGTATAAATGACTGTTGTAAGGTCTATTTTATATTATTTATGCTTTTGGTATGTATCGGAACATGACATCCCAAGATTTTGTTATTTAATGAAAATACATTTCTTTAAAGAAATGCTTTGATAAATTCTTATCATATTTTGTTTTGGGAACAAATTCCGCAACACTTTTAATCAAAGGATTACTCTGATTTTATAAAACAAAGCATAAACAAATCGGTCTTTTCTGGCCTTGAAAATGGGGATGTCACAGAAGGTCCTTAAGGGCTTGGATATCCACAAATTTTTGAGCCCCTTTTACCATTCGAATAAGGCTTGAGTACAAAATTTCTTGTGGATTGGACTAAAAAATAAGACCAAATTCATAGGGGTTTTCCATGGGACCTTGGTCTTGTTCATCATGAGTTTCTTGACCACCCATATTTGAGGTCCCAACTCTAGCCCTTTTGCTACGGGAAGCCATTGTCCAATGAATTCAACAAAGTTTTTCACACAATGTAGGACAATTTTCAACTCTAGAGTATGCACAAAAACTAGCAATCCCACCAAAAATCACCCCAAAAACGTGGTTCTAACTATATGCACAAAGAAAAGAGTTTGGAACAATTATACCAAATTTGTGCTTGTAAATGGTGTTAGGGTGATGTCCAATGCTTCCCCAAGCTTTCCACAAGCTTATCCTACAAGAAATTACAAAGATTAGCACGAAATTTGGAGACCCAAAAATTCTAGGGTTTGCTCAAACCCCCAAAATCTGTCATTAGAGGGTGAAATTGAGATGCAAGACAAAGAAGATGAAGAAAAGAGAAGAATTTCATACCTTGGAGCTTGATTTTTAGAGTAAAATTGAGGAAGATGGAGTGTTTTTGAGGTTTTTTTTCGAAGGGGCAGTAGGGAAAAGAAGAATCACAGGTTGTGTGAAGAGAATGAGCAAAAAAATCGAGTTTTAGGCCTAAAAACGTCCAACTCTGATTTTACGTTTACACGGGCCGTGTAAACGATAGGTATAAATTTACACGGCCGTGTAAATGATACCTCTGAAATGTACTGGTCTGAACGATTACAAGGGTCGTGTAAATGTTAGGCATAAATTTACACGGCCGTGTAAATCTCTGAGAAGGCAAAAATTTTGATTTTTTCAAATTGCAACCTGCTAATTCACTACTGCCCGGAAAATGATTTTTTAACCTCTTTTAACATGAAAAACAACTTGAAAGCTTAAAAACGAAGAAAATATTACGAGAAAATGAGAAAGAAAGGAAAAGACAAAATTACCCCCGGGTTGCCTCCCGGTTAGCCGCCCGTTTTTTTATGTCGTTGGCTCGACTTGGCCCCTAAATATGTTTCATTCTTGATATGTAGGGCTCTCAACCACTTCCATCTCTTCTTTCTTCACTTGGAATCCTTCATAATACGGTTTCAATCTATGGTCATTTACTTTGAAAATCTTCCCAGTTTGTTGGCTTGTGATTTCCACTGCACCATGGTCAAAGACATTTGTGACCACAAAGGGACCAACTCGTCTTGATCTTAATTTCCCCGGTATGAACTTGAATCTTGAGTGGTAAAGCAAAACTTTTTGACCTTTTGTGAAGGTTTTTTGGGAGTTCATCTTGTCATGATATGCTTTGGTCTTCTCTTTGTAGATCATTGCACTTTCATAAGCAACATTTCTGATCTCTTCCAATTCTTGAATGTCCAACTTCCTTTTGTTGCCCGCTTCATCTTCATTCAAATTGAATTTCTTCACATCTCAAAAGGCTTTGTGTTCAAGTTCAACCGGAAGGCGACATGGTTTCCCAAACACTAGCCGGTATGGGGACATACCAATGAGGGTTTTGAAAGAAGTGTGGTATGCACATAAGGCATCATCCAACCTTATACTCCAATCCTTACGGTTTGGATTGACTGTTTTCTTCAAAATTCCTTTGATTTGCCTATTGGAAACCTCTGCTTGCCCGTTGGTTTGGGGATGATATGTTGTTGAGACTTTATGAGTCACCCCATACTTTTCAAGACGGCTTCAAGCATCCGGTTGCAAAAATGAGTCCCACGATCACTTATCAAAGCTTTTGGAGTGCCAAAACGGGAGAAAATATGTGATTTTAGGAAATCCACAACAACTTTGGAATCATTATTACGGGTGGCCTTGGCCTCCACCCATTTGGACACATAGTCCACCGCCAACAAGATATATGAACAACAAAAAGAAGGCAGAAGTGGTCCCTTAAAGTCAATACCCCACACATCATATATCTCACATACTAAGATGGGGGTAAGGGGCATTTGATTCCTAGAACTAAAGGACCCGGATTTTTGGCACTTATCACAATGTGCACATAGCACATAAGAATCATGAAAAATGGTGGGGCAATAAAATCCGCTTTGTAGAACTTTTCTAGCTGTCCTTTGGGGTCCAAAATGACCTCCACAAGCATAGGTATGACAAAAGTTAAAGATGAATTGTACCTATTTTTGCTCAACACATCTTCAGATCAATTGGTATGCGCAATATTTCCAAAGATATGGCTCATCCCATACATACCTTTTCGCCTCCTTCTTGATTTTGTTCTTTTGCCAACGTGTGGATTCCAGGGGAAATTGATTTGTGACCAAATAATTGACAATGTTCACATACCATGGAGCTTCCTTGATAACGAACAAATGCTCATATGGGAATGTGTCACAGATTGGTGTGGTGTCTTCGGGTGGCACAATATGACAGAGATGATCTGCGAGCAAATTCTCTTTCCCACTTTTATCTTTGATTTCTATATCGAACTCTTGCAGAAGCAACATCCACAGTATTAACCTCGGCTTCAAATCTTTCTTGAGTAGTAAATGCTTTATAGCTGCATGGTCCGAATAGATAATCACTTTGGTCCCGAGGAGGTATTGTCGGAATTTCTCCAATGCAAAGACAATCGCTAACAACTCCTTCTCTATTGTGGTGTAATTGGTTTGAGCACTATCCAAAGTCTTGGATGCATAGTAAATGACATGATGAGCATGGTCCACTTTTTGTCCCAACACCGCCCTAACCGCGGTATTGCTCGCATCGCACATGATCTCGAACGGGAGATCCCAATTAGGTGGTTGGGTGATTGGAGCGGAATTCAGTAAAACCTTCAAACGATCAAAAGCGTCTTTGCATGGTTGAGTAAACTCAAAATTAGCATCTTTTTGGAGTAGTTGACACATCGACACTGTAATCTTTGAGAAATCTTTTATGAACCGCCGATAGAAACCTGCATGGCCAAGAAACGAACGAACTTCCCGGACATTTGTCGGGTAAGGGAGACTTTTGATAATGTCAATCTTGGCTTTGTCAACTTCAAATCCTTTTGGGGACACTATATGACCTAAAATCAATACCTTGTCCACCATGAAATGGCATTTTTCATAGTTAAGCACAAGATCTGTGTCAATGCACATTTGCATAATTTTTGTTAAATTTCTCAAACATTCATCAAAGGAGTTTCCATAAACTGTGAAATCATCCATGAAAACTTCGATGATGTTTTCAACATATTCAGAAAAAACGCTCACCATGCATCTCTAAAATTTTGCGGGTGCATTACATAAACCAAAAGGCATACGCCTATAAGCAAATGTGACAAAGGGACAGTGAAGGTGGTTTTCTCTTGATCTTCCAGGGCTACCGGAATTTAATGAAAGCCCGAGAAACCATCTAAACAACAGTAATGGGATTTACCCGCCAATATCTCTAACATTTGGTCAATAAATGGTAGGGGGAAATGGTCCTTTCTTGTTGAAGCATTCAACTTCCTATAGTCAACACAAACTCGTCACCCGTTTTGCGCACGGGTTGGCACCAATTCTCCCTCAACATTTTTTACAACTGTGACCCTAGCTTTTTTCGGGACTACCTGAACGGGGCTCACCCATTTGCTATCAGAGATAGGGTAGATCATACATGCATCCAAAAGCTTCATGATTTCTTTCTTTACTACCTCCATCATTGGGGGATTCAATATTCTTTGTGTCTGTCTGGTTGGTTTGAAGTCTTCCTCCATGAGAATCTTACGCATACATAAGGAAGGACTCAATCCCTTTATGGCAGTAATCGTCCACCCAATAGCCCTCTTATACTCTTTCAAAAAACTCACCAACTTATTTTCTTCTTCTTTGGACAACTTATTGGAGATAATAACAGGCAATGACTCTTCTTCTCCAAGATATGCATACTTCAAATGCTCGAGAAGAGTCTTCAATTCTAGCTTTGGTGCCTGCACAATAGAAGGAATAAGTTTTGTGTTAGAAATGGGCAATTTTAACTTGGTATTATCATACCTCATTTTCTTCCTCTCTTCCATGAACTCCACAATCTCTAGTAATTCCTCATCAAAGGTTGGATCTCATCAACAAAATTTATACAATGAACATCACTTGGATACCTCATTGCTTCATAGATATTGAAGTTAATGACATCCCCATCAAATTCCATAGAAAATGTACCATTGTAGACATCAATTTTTGTTCTTGCTGTTTTTATGGTCTACCTAAAAGTATGGAACTTGAGGTTTGGTCATCATCTCCCATATCAAGCACATAAAAATCTGCAGGAAACACAAGTTCATTGACTTGCACTAATACGTCCTCCAATACACCTTTTGGGTGTACCAAAGACCGATCGGCAAGTTGAATTATGACTCCGGTTTCGGTTAGAGGTCCAATTCCCATTGTTTTATAGCTTGAATAAGGTAAAACATTAATTAATGCTCCAATATCAAGCATGGCACGTGGCACAAAAAGGTTACCCATTTTAAAAGGAACCGTGAATACACCTGGATCCTTGCATTTCTTTGGTATCCGTTTTTGTAGCACGGCTGAAATGTTTTCCCAAACTTTCACAGTGTGATTTCCTTTAAGCTTTTTCTTAGATGTGCAAAGTTCCTTAAGGAACTTAGCATATCTAGGAATCTGTGTAATAGCATCTAAAAGGGGAATGTTGATTTCAACCTTCCGGAACATGGCCATGATCTCATCATCTTCTCGTTCTCTCTTTGTGCCTGTTAATCTTGAAGGAAATGGTGCTGGAGTTACTTTCACTTCGGTATCTATTGGCTTCTTTGACCTTGAAGTATTTTTCCTTTCCTCTTCTTTGACAGCTTCTTCTACCTCAATCTCCTTCTCTTCCTCCTCTTCATCCGGAATCCTTGGGCCTTCATAGCTTTTTCCTCCTCTCAAAGTAATGGCACATGCCTTATGTTTCGGGTTCGTCTCGGTTTGGGATGGTAGCTTGCCTTGTGATTCGATTCTACTCACGGATTGAGCAAGTTGTGACACCTGTTGCTCCAAGCTTTTTATGCTAGACTTGGTTTCTTGTTGGAAACTTTGAGTGCTAATAGCAAGGCTTTTTACAATATCCTCCAATGACATACTTGTTGAACCCGCTTGTGGAGGTGGTTGTTGTGGCGGCCTAGGTTGGAAAATTTAAGGTTGAAAGGGCGGCCTTTGTTGATGTTGAGGAAATGGTGGTCTTTGTTGATAACCTCCATGTTGATTTCCTCCCTAGCCTTGATTATTATTCCATATCTGATCACCCCGTGGCTGCTCATATCCTCTCTGGTTTGACCCAAAATAACCTCCCATGACTTTCGCTTCTTCATAATCTTCATCTTGATGTTGAGGGCACATGTCGGTTGGATGCCCCACTTGAGTGCAAATACCGCAAGGGCAAGGTGTAGGTTGCACACCTTTATCTTTAGCTAGCATCATAACCACTTTTGTAAGCTCGGACAATTGAGCTTCAATTTGAGGAGTTTGGACTTCCTTTACACCTTGGGGTGCATCCGTGTACCATTCTTCATCATCACTTGAATGCTTAGAATCTTCAGCCATGTTTTTTATTAGATTGCGGATTTCGGTTGCGGTCTTGTCGGGTAAAGATCCGCCACTCGAAGGATTAAGAAGCCTTCTTTCCATTGGGGTCATTCCTTCAATGAAGTATTAGAGGAGTTGGTACTCAGTAATTCCATGCTTGGGACAACGGGCACAAAGTTTCTTGAATCTCTCCCAATATGTGTGAAAAGCTTCTCTCTTATGCTCCTTGATTCCAATGATTTCCCTCCGTAGGGCTGATTATTTCATCTCTGGGAAGTATTTGTCCAAAAAGAGGCATGCAAGATCTACCCATGTAGTAACCGTCCCCGGTTGGAGGTCATAGAGCCAGTCTTTTGCTGCATCTTGCATCGCGAAGGGGAATGCCCTAAGCTTGATTTGATCCTTCGTGACATTGTGTGGCTTCATGCCCACACACACAACATGAAATTCTGTCAGAAACTTGTGGGGATCTTCATTTTCCAAGCCTCTAAAGGTAGGGAGTAGGTGGATGAGTCCGGATTTAAGTTCAAGATTTGTGGTTGTCGGATATGTGATACAAATAGGTTGATGTGTAACTTCTTGTCTCGACCATTGACGAAGGGTTTGCTCGGGTGGTGGATTTGGAGGTGGATTCCCTCCATGATTGCCTCCCATGGTATGAGTAGTGGTTGAAGTTTCTGTAGGTGTAGTATTTGGAATGTTATAAGTAGGTGAAGATGGTGGAGTGGTACTTTTGGGTGAGGTTTGTTGAGATGAGAGTGATAGGCTTTCTGTTTCGGATGCGGATACACTTGAGAGGGGTATGTCCTCCCAAATGTTGATGACTGGAGGTTTATATGATGAAGAAGTCCCGGAGCCCGATTGCTTCTTACGAATCTTGGCTTGCTTCCTTAACTTCTTTCTAGTTTTCTCTATCTCCAAATCAATTGGCAGTGGTGTACCTATACGGAAAGATCTAGGCATAAACAATTAGTAACACCGTGTCCCCGGCAACGGCGCCAATTTGTTAGGCGTGTCAACCCAACAAATAAAGGGGTGCGATATACTCCAAAAGAACACCACTATGTTGCACTAAAAGATAGTACAAGGAAAGCAGGGTCGATCCACAGAGACACGGAACAAATGTTTATACCTCTTTGCGCAAGGTACTTTGATCACCAACAATAAGAGGGGGGGATTTTGAATGCAATGATTAAACAAACAAATTTAAGACAAAAGTAATCAATCAAATAAGTAAATTAATTTCAGAAATTGTAAGGACTCCAACTCTATGTATGACAACTTAGCAATGCAATTCAAAGATGACAAGATGTTTGTTCAATTCTATCTAAGTTGGTACTTGAAAGTGTTAACAAGCTCTAACACTTCCCATTCACCACATTAACTAACCAAAACAAGCTTTTGATTAACCCTAACCTTACTAACCTAATCTAAACAAGCTCTTAGAATTAGATCAAAATATTGCATTAAACTTTATGTGAATGTTCCCAACAACACTCAATACTCCTCACAAGCTCGGGAGTGTAAGAATGTGTGAATAAGATTTACACTAGATTTATTCAAAAGAATTCAATTTAGTGCTTGTTACTTGTTCAATTTCACAAAACAATTACGGATTTTGCAAAAGAGATAACTTGAATGACCTAACCCTAATTCAAATGGCCAATAAGAATCACAATTAGAATCAAACATTTGATTAAAGCAAAATCAAATTCACTAGATAGAAATTAAAAGCAAACATCAAGTCATATGATTGAAATCACAACTAAGAATTCAAAACATGAAGTTGGAGAAACTAGGGTTCTAGCCACACATGACTAGAACAAAACACAAATCTAGAAATTAAAGTTAAAGTCTTACAAATTGAAATCCAAACTAAATCCAAGTGCTTCCAAGTATTAATTTCCTTCCAAATCTTCCAGAAAATTTCCCCAAGAACTCCTCAAATCGACTTTACTTCTAATGTAACCGGTTTCCCCTTTTTAGAAAGAAGAAAAACTGCTTTAAACTTACGACCACGTTTACACGGCCCGTTTAGATTAACACTACTATTTACACGGCCCGTGTAAATACAAAAGTACACTGCATAATTTGGCCAGGCCTTCGAAGTACAATGCTAAAGATTCTTCGTTTACACGGCCCGTGTAAACACAAGGCTTCCATTTACATGGATGTGTAAATCTATGAAAAGCCAAAATCTTCATTTCTTTGATATCTTCATCCTCGATGCTCCACAAGTCCCGAAATTTTGTCCGCAACTCTTATTTACCTCCTCAAACAAGATCCTACCTCCAAAAGTCCCTGAAATATCACAAAAGTGTGTGAATGAAATTGCCTCATGAAAAATCCCGAAAAACATGCAAAATTCATGAGTTTAAGCCTATATGCAATGCACTTTTATGAAATAAAGCTATAAAATGGGTGCATAAAATGCACCTAACAATCTTATTCTACATACAAAATTCTATAAGGTTCTATACTACTCTTTTGTGTCATATAGGATTCTACGATGGTCTAGGATCTTCCGTATCGTTCTAGCTTCCTCTAGTGCTCTCTTGATTATTTCGAATCGTTCCATCATGTTCCGTGGACACCTATCATTTTCTAGCGTAAACTGGGGTCTCGTAGAGTATTCTTGATCTCTCCAGAGACTTCTTGAGGATACGATCGTTCCGGAGTTCTCTAGATGAACGTGGAATTCTATAGAAACTCGATCCGTGACAACAGGATCCGTACTCAAATAAATGAAAATCATGGGGAATCTAAGAAGTCGGTAGGGGATTGATGTGATGGTTTCTATATAGCGGGTAAAGTGTGGTGGATTAATGATGACATTTTGATTATGAGATGACAGTTTGGTCTTGTTCAATAGGATATCGATGTTTGGGCGGGAAGTAGAGTCCTCCGAGATTAATACAAATGACATGGGGTTACGCGGTTTGATTACAACCGAGGTTTCACAGATTTTACTGGAAGAGTTTCCAGGTATTGTTGGTCAAATCACTGACAGACTAATTTCCAAGTTCGAGGAGTGAACTGCAGCCGTTCAGACTGTGGAAGAGACTATTGAGGTGACTAGGGGGAGAGATCTTGACGTGAGGACATGCCACGGAAAAAGAAAGTGGGACTCATGAATCAACAATGTTAGTGATGGTTGAAGAGTTCGAGGCTACTAACTTGGGTACTGGAAGTCAGTGGGACTTTTATATCTACGGAGAGTATGGTAGAACCTACGATTTTTCTTTCCACAAGTTCAAATGGTACAAGTATGAAGAGAAAGGGCATGTCGTCCACGATTGCAAGAAGAGTCGGACGTGTTTTCATTGTCACCAGTCGGGTCACCTCAAACCCGACTATCCTGCATGGGTAGAGGAGGGACTGCAAGCCCCAAAAACCATCGTACGGTAGGAGGTCAAGGTTGAGTCGCATGAAATCATAGGTATGAATTTTGATCTTCATTTTTATCTAGAATGGATATGTACTTTATTAGTGTGGTGTCAACAAATGGATAATCATTCGTATAGTTAGCACGTTAGAACTATTATGTTAGCATCTATAGGATTTAATGGATCAGGGATTCAACCTACGGGGTGCTTCATAAATCAAAGTTATGTGGATCGTTATTTAATGGTAGGAAGCTGTAATGTTGGGAAAGTTTCTGATGCCTCCATCTAAGGTTCAGGATTTCTTTGCGATTGCTGGTTATTATTCAAAGAATTATCATATGCCATTTGCATACCAAGAGTCGTGTTTAGAGGGTATTTGGAGGAACCGGTTTTAGACTTCAACATGTAAGACGTCGTCCAATGAGGGAGTAAGCCCCAAGTGGGGGAGGACTGATTGTTCTACTTGAAGGATCATGAACCAGATTGATTTTGATGGTTCCAGCACAATAAGTCGGAGGAAGTTGCAGCGCACGTTCATTGGAATTTTGGTATTCAAAATTGTTGAGATCTTTTATTGTGGATAGGATTAAGGGATTGATCAGAAGTGGGTGCAAAGTGAGTTGTTGTCAGCTTCTAGACCAAGATCTCGTTGTAGCCGAATGTCCCTTTTGGGACAATGAAATAGAGTTAAGAGGAGCATGTGTCGCTCAGGTTGAATATCAATTAAAGGATTGGTTAGCTCGTTAAACCGATGGTTATCATTAGTAAAGGTAGAGCTATTGTTGATTTATCAACCTACTACGGGGTGTGGTGGATACACTTTTGCATGGCTTTTGTTCAGTGGTTGAGATTGTTCGAGAATTTTGAGTTGAATCAGTTGACGGTGTTATGGGTGCATCAATCTTTCTTCAAGTATGGAGCAACGGAGATTTTTGACCCATGGTTAGGGTAACGGAGCAAGGTTGGTTAGTTTTATGGAAGGGCCTCAGATCTACACGGAACCTAATTTCAGCGGTTTGCGCCAGTAGGGTTGGAAAAGAGTCAATCTGATCTCGGTTCTATTAGCATTCAGGTTAAATATGGATTTTCCCTCAAACATGACGTTTGGTTCAGTAAGTTGAGCAATTGTAGGATCTGTTCGATTATTTAAGATTGACATATTAGTTTGACAAGTTTTATAGTTGGAATGTTATTTATTATGAATTGTGACCACAAGTTTGAAATTTTAGGGTTTTGTCACTATGGATTGTGAGCATATAGTGGAATTCTCGAAGTCGTTAAGGAGTGGTTGATTCCAAGTGATGGAGAACCGCTAGAGAGTATCGAGAATATTTCAAGTGCGGAACTTGGAGTTTCGTATCTCAGGAGAAGAGGATAGTTGGGTTTTGGTTATGGTGTGAGTCGAGGGTCAGGCAAGGAATAATGTTCATTGGTCTGTTGTAATTAGGGAATCAAAGTTTAAGGATTCAGGTTATCTCATTCGGGGGCGTGAAGGAAAGGTAGGGGCGCATTTTGGATCCATAGCTAGATTCAGGTTGAGGATTATGTTAGGACCTCTTTGCCTGTTCTTGTCTAATGAAGGCTCTGGGGTTCGAAGAACGACCTGAATGCCTGATAGGGTCCAGCTGGCTGGGGCTTCGGCTCGTATTGATCTTTGGTTAAGTATTCTTGTGGGTAGTTGGCAAGACCATGGGATGGGCCCATGACAGTTTTGGAAGTGTTGAAAGATTGTGGGGTAATCGCAACATTCCGTAGGTTGGTAGACGGTTGTGGAAGAATGGTAAGTCTACGACTGGGCCCATAACATTCTATAGGGTGGGTTAGTTCGTACTAGGAATGGTCCTGAGACCATGGAAGAGTTGCATATTTGTAACACCCGTGAATTCGGGCTAGGCAATAAAGTTATTATAAGCTGTAATAATGGATTTTAAACAAGAGATTGTTTAGGATAAATAATCTTAACCGAGTTATAGTATATGTCATAAATAGTGAGTTGGAGATAGGTTACTTATTAGCCCTAGTGATCTAAACGAGAGTTAAAGATCTCGTTGTTAGGATTCCATTGATATAAAGACAATCGAGAACAGTCATCGGATGAGATAGTTATAAATCTTTAACGGACATTAACAGTTTAAGCCCGTTAAAAATATAACTTTAAAACTAAAGTCAGAATTAGTCGACAGAGTCTAAAGGAAAGTTGTAGATCTCTTCGATAGATTTCCAGGGATATAAAGAATGTCGAGAATAGAGTTCATATGAAGAAGATACGAATTTTTAAATTGGAAATTCGCACGTGCACGCAAGAGGCGCGGCACGCACACCTTCTAGAAGGACCACGCCGCCCCAGCCAATGATCGACACGTGTCACGCTCTGAGGGGATGAGTGCCGACCAAACCTGTGCGTGGTGCACACTTGGTCAGGCGCGACGTGCACTTGTACTATAAATAGAAGTTCGGGTGCTCATTTCTTTCCCACTCCTCCAACAATCTCTCTCGACTATCCCTCCTATAAACCCTCTTTTTCTTTTGTTTCTAGCATGCGGCGAAGCCCTACGACACCCCGGAGTACGCGTTTGAGTAGTAGCCTTTGAGTAGGAGACCCTGAGTCAGAGTTCTGCCCTCTTGGACCCTGGTTCTCATCCATAATCTGTAAGTGAGATACACTTACTCTGCCCTCATTTAATTTATAATTATAGTCATATTCGTTGTTATGAACCTATAATTAATATTTATCAGTGATTCCAAGTCATATACTGATTGATCTACTTACAGGAGAAGTGTCTAGAATGGTCACATCAGCTTGGTTGTTGGATTTCAGAAAGACTATATGTCGAAATGGTCCCGCCTCCCGACTGTCCTGCCTGGCTGATCCTTATTTGATAGAATTATTAGTATTCATTAGAATGATTGATAGGTCTAGATTCTCTCTAGTCGTGTAGAATATTAGACTAAAACTTAGTGATAATGATACTAGGTCACGTCAAAGGAAATGTCAGTTGCTAGAAGCGAAGCTCTGCCCGAATTTCGAGTCATCACTTTAACAAGTGAGTGCATAGTTACTTTCAAGCTTACGCATAAATATAAGTATTCTAAATGCTTAAATAGTTGTGTGCGCTATCTTTTATGTGTTTAATGTAGTTGTATAAATATGATTACTACTTGATTTATCGGTATGATTAACATACTTAATAATATGACTGGGTAGTGAGGGGCAATGAAAAATAATAAATGAGAGGTTGTGATAGGGTTGTGTGAAATAGTGGTTGCGATAGGTTAGAGAGAGAGTCGTGTAAGATAATAAGTCATGTCTTTCACGTCTATCTCAAGTACTTTTGTACTACCGTGCTAAACCCAACTACTTTTGTACTGTTGTGCTAAACCCAAGTACTTTTGTACTGTCGTGCTAAACCCAAGTACTTTTGTACTGCCGTGCTAAACCCAAGTACTTTTAACTGTCGTGACTATACAAAAAGTACTAATGTGTTGCCGTGTAGTCGTGAGTATTATCATATCGTTATGCCTAATCACCTAGGATTTATAGTTGTTCGTTGATCCTCTAGGAAAGATCCCTCAAGATCATCATAATAAGATTAGTAAGTGAGAGTGATGGGAAATGGGGTAATTGGGTTATTTAAATGTTGATGGTTATATAATTAAAAATTATAATATCGTGGGTTGAAAACCCTATGTATCTCACTAGGTTTTCCAACCTGACTAACTCAATTGATTGTATTACAGGTAATTACATATATGATGATATATGTATCTGATAATAGATTCAAGGAGACGTAGACCATTAGTATAAAGAGATGTTGTAAGTCTTCGTTTATGCTTATGTTTCTTGTATCGAAGATGACACCCCGAGTTTTTAATAGATCCATGAGAAACATTCCTTCGGGAATATTTTATGGGACAAATTCTGCATTTGTAAATTAAAACTTTGATTTTAAAATAAGCATCAATTGGTCTTTTCTGACCGTGAAATTTGGGGATGTCATAGTATTGTAGTATGTTATGGCTCATGTAGTTTTGGTTAGTGTTAAGTGGGACGTTGATTGGACAACCTGCAGGTCGGTGGGATGATGGTCATATGTTTATAGGCCCATCGAGAGCTGATCGGGAATCTTCACGGCTGAGAGTGGGTGATAGCAAGAACGGTGAGGAACCGTGAGCTTCTCATTCCAATGGTTGGATGGCATCACAACGTGTCTTGGAGTCCGTTCCCTCACTCCCACTAAAAGAAAACACAATGCAAAACCGAGTTAATACCGGTTAGCCCCTTGCTTTATGGCTTAGAAGAGTAGATGGCATTCGCTCTTTTCCATCATGGATTTCACTTATGTGTTGGGCTGGTAGTTATGTCGTGGAGATCCGCATGGTGTAATTTGTTTGGTCTTTGGCATAATTGGGTATTTTGAGCAGTATGGGGATACTATTGATGGCTCAGTAGCCGACGGGTATGAATCGGTTTTTGGTAGGATTTTGACTTGTTGGAAAAGTCACGGTTGTTTATCGGTAGTTCCTCGTGGAGTTCCTTAGTGGATCTTTGTTTGTTGTTGCAAAAACAGTTTTGAGCGAGTTCAGTTTCCAGTGATGGAGTTCGTTGTAGGAATCTTGGATGGTTTGTTAGAAGGTTGTACCCCTGAGCGTATGGGAACGAGGATGTCGCCAGAGATTTCTTCCGGATTGACCCCTCTCACGCTTGTGGGAGCGGTGGGATAGTGATAACTTGTCTAGGAAGTCAAGTGTGTATTTGACAACTTTTAAACGATTTATAAATTTAGGAAGGGTTGAAATTATGGATCGAAATGTTTTGAGTATTGTTATGACTCGGTTTTGTATTGTTCCTGGTCAGTGACTTGGGGTAAGTATGACGAGTGGATGATCGTTAGACATCAGGTATGTCTCTAGAGTTTAGACTGTTAGGTTTTCAATTTTGTGAAGTACATTGATGGATGCGGTTAGTAGTTCTAGTTTTGGGAGTTTCCGTTTCAAGTGGTTTTCAGTATGAGTTTGGACTTCGAGTTTGGAGAGGGAAGTAGTTGTTGCAGTCGAGGGTTGCAAATGATGTGGTTGATTTTTGGAATCAGTTGGGTTCTGGATGGTCTCTCGAGTTCAATATGGATGTATTGATTATGTGGATTGGTTGGAGACAGCATATGGACGATGTTAGTACTGTTCCAGAAAATTCTAATCGAGTCGGATTTCGAGGACGAAATCTAGTTTAAGTGGGGGAAAATTATAACACCTAGTTTGAGAATGTTTATAATTTTAGAATAAAGAGTCCTAAATGGATCAAGCAAAGGTTTTGGGCTTCAATGGAATAGAGTTTAGACCCTATCAGATGTTGATAATATTGGTTAAGTGATTTAAGCCTTCGAATTGTGCTTTAAGAAGGGGTAAAATGGGAAAGTAATATTATGGGCTTCTTTCATGGATTATGGTTTTAGTTCGACATGAATTAAGTCAAAATTAATTAGATAGGGTTATGGGGCTCGTCAATACCTTTCCTTCTGTATAAAGATCGCCGAAAACGGAGTTGAAGCGAATAAGCTATGACTATTTGAAGTTGGAATGGAATTGGGTGAAAACCCATTGTCACGAGGTGAGAAACATATTCTCATGATGTGAGAAGCATGTTCTCACGACGTAACAATTAGGCTATCACGAGGTGAGAACTGGGCAGCCTAAACCCATGAATTTTAGGGTTTTCTATGTATTTAAAGGGTGGTTAGATGTTTTGGGGGTATTTCTCCTCCCTCCATCACACCTAAAGCCTTTTGAGAGAAACTCTAGCCTCCCTTTCACCACTTTGAGCCTCCCTTCTCCTCTCTCATCCATTTTTGGAGTTTTTGGTGGTTTTGGAGCAATGATTTCATGCAAGATTGATCCTTGAAGCTTGACAATTGAAGATCTCAACTATCATCTACCTATTAGACATGTGTAAGTTATAAAGTTCCAACCTTTATTGCATTTCATCATTGGATCTAAGTTTATTTGGTGTTTTGGTCCATTTTAAGGAGTTTTTAGCGATAGTTGGGAATAAAGTTTGCAACTTTATTACTCTCTAAGGTCCTAAGAACATAGTATTTTTCAGATCTGACTCACAAGTAGTTTTGATGTCAAGCATGGGATTTTGACCCATTTCTTACCCCTTTTTGACCTAGTTTTGGGAAGGACATGTATTGGACATACATGACCATAAAGAAAGGATTTTTATGTTACATGTGGGTGTATAAGAGCTTATGGAAGTTTTGGTTGCATGGCTGAAAGGATTAAGAGCTTTATACATTAATCTGTCCAGAGCGCTCCTCACAACGTGAAAACTTGGGTGTCACGGCGTGAGAATGGAAGTATCATGATTATTCTGATTTATTTGGTCACGACGTGACGAATGATTGAGTGACCTTGGAATATTAATTTGACCATTGACCAAGTTTGACTTTAGGTCAAATGGAGTAATTTGCGTAGTAGATTGAGGCTTGGTCTATGATTGTTGTATAGGTGACCTGTAGAGCCGGTATTGTAGCAGTGACCAGTTCAGCTATCTGTCAAACATTGAGATGAGTTTTACTCACTCTACTCGTGGGCCGAAGGCACCAATGTCGGCCCACTAGGTTGTGTTATGTATCATGGTATATAGGACGATGTTATGCTATAATGAGTTGTTAGATTGGTAGATCTGTATGATTACCTGTATTGTTGGTTATATGTTAGATTGATAGATCTGTATGATTATCTGTATTTGTTGGTTAGTTGTTATCTGTTGCACATAATCCATAAATTCATCAAATTGTACTCTTTTGTTAACCTTGATTGATTTGTTTAGAGCTTTAATATAATTTATACAATCTGGACCATAAAAAGTTGTTTCAACCAAATAGAAAAACAATGTAGCAACATCCAACTACCAAATAACAAGAAAATAGAAAAACATAAAAACATAAAAAAAATCCGTCGAATTGTAATTAGGGCTAGAATGATAAAATCAGAGAACCATGTTGAATTATGGTTCCAAAAATCATATTGCAAGAGCAAAGGGTTGAAGTGTGAAAATTGGAATAAAAAACTTACAAAAATTGAAGAAGATGATGTTTGTTGTGGTGATCAATCGCGTCTGTTGTGATGGTCAAGAAAATCGGACGACGGCTGCAATGGAGGAGAGGGAATCGGCGTCATCTGTAGTGGGAGGGAATCGTCGGTTTCTTCTATAGGGGGAATAATCGCCAGCGTCGACTGTGGCGGTGGTGGACACCGGCGACAGGTTGTGGTTGGAATCGAAGAAGAAGGTGTGAAGTTGAGAGGTAACGCATGCGACGTTTGTGGGAGGCGTTCTTTTTTTTTTTCTAATTTTGATTTTATATAAAATTGAACTTAAATAATAAATATTTTTAAAATCACACCCTTTTGATAAATATGTTTTTAAAATACATCACCATGGTAAAAAAACAACTCCGTTGAGGATCATGTATAATTCATTTTCCTTAATTATTATTTCAATCATATCTATTAGTTTTCCAATAAATTCGAATTAAATATTCTTCTACCTTTTCTTCTTACTTACCTTTCTATCCATGAAAAATAGTGACAAGTGTCAAATTTTAATAAAATTAATAATATTTTAAGACACTTATCATCATTTATATTGGTTGGAGAAAAGTTAGAGAAAATTTCAATTTGAATACATATGATTCACAAGATGTCGCTTCAAGTGCTAGTCACAAAGTAGAAATGAATTTGCTAAACCCATGGTTAGAATGTTCAAATTCTAATATACAATTGATAAAGTTAGTGGGAGTGAATTTTTAGATGGTGTGGTATAGCGATGCCTCAATGTGAAAATACTAGTGAGATGTTGGAACTTGTTATAGCTTGGGGAAATTACTCAAAGAGGAAAAGGGTGTTGATAGGTATTTGTTACAGAACGATTTGGAGTATCTGGAAAGTGATAAATGAAAGAATCTTCAACCAAACTCGAATTACTCCTACAAAGGTCGCAAGCATTATCAAGTCATTGGTGTTCATATGGTTCAGAGCTGTTTATAATTGGATAGATTGGTGTAATAGATCATTCAAGTAATATGCTTGATGTTTCTCTTTTATAATGATGTTGTCGCATGATTTTGTTTGATTTTGTACCTCTTCTTCTCCGCCTAGTTACTTGCTAGGTGGTACTTCTTTTCTTTTTCTTAATAAAATTTGTTGGTTCTAAAAAAAATTTCTAAAATACATCAAAAATTATAAAAAATAATATATGTTTTTCTAAAAGTTCGAGTATATCTTATTACAACTTTTCTAGAAAATTGGCATAGATGATGAAGATAAACTAAAATCCAATACCCAAAAATTGAGATGTGACGATGGCACATGCAAACTTCTATGTTTTTTATTGTATTTTTGTATTCATAAATAATGTACAATTTTTATGTGGGCCCCCTTACCATTTTATTTTTGGTAGCTACTTTTTAGGCACATCCATGGAATGGAAATCTATGTAAGGTTGTGAATAAGATTGAAATATACGTTTAAAATCACATTTTTAGTCGGATAAAAAATATCTAGAGTTTCATTATTAAAATGATTCACTGACATGTTGCGTTTATTATTAAATTTAAATATTTAATAAAGAAATAGTTTGGATTAAATAGGAAAAATTGGCTACTAAAGAGGAAAGAGGCTTGGAATAAAATTCTTTTGTGTTTAATCGATAAAAGGTGTGGTTGTTTTAGTTGAATCGAACGATCTTTGAGTTCACGTTATAAGTGTGATTTATGGGTCTAATGACAGTTTTGGGTTGATGACCATAGGTGATTCGAAAAAAGGACCTTGAGGATATAGTATTCGATCTTCAAGACAACTTCAACAAAAGGGTTTAGTATGAATAATTTATGTAGGGATTCAGGTGGTTAATGGTGTGTTTACAACATTTTGGAAAGATACTTGCCAGGTGATGTCAAGTTTTAAGATAGATTTTCACGTCTTTTTGAGGTGGAGACCGTTGAGGGATTTTGCTTGGTCAAGGATCAAGACTGGTTTTTGGCCAATTTGTGTGCATCGTCTTCAAAGGGAGGGTGTTGAAGAGACTGAATGGAATGTGTTGCAATTTCTATTGGAGTCTTTGTTTCTTTCCTATCAATACGTCTCTTTTACAGTTTTGCTATACGATATATTGATCATGACACTTTTGAGGTGGGGGTCATATCTATTAAATGGACTAAGCTCCTTCCTATCAAATCATATATGTTGGCTTTGTGTATTTGTTTGGATCGGACCTCAACTAGATCGAACCTTCATAAAAGGGGCATGGATGTGGATTTACTTTTATGTCCCATGTGCGATACTTGCAATCAACTACAGACCATATCTTTATATTTTGCACTTTGGTTTGTTTTCTTTAAAGTTAAATTTCAAGTTGGTCGGTGTTGATAAATTGAACTTTGGCATGATCAACGATCTTCTATGTGGAGAGATTATTTGCGTCTTAATGGAACTTAAAGAAAAGGGTTTGATGCAGTGGTGTTTTCTACTATATAAGTCATTTGTAACTCTTAAAATGCCTTACTTTTCAGCATTTCAAACCAAATAAAAGTCTCATCATACAATTCTCACGTAGTTGGAATTTATAATATAAGCATTAAATATAAGGTTAATTAGGTTTGGTGGTTACAAAACTCAATTTTAGCTTTATTTTCTTTATAATGTTTTTTTTCTAGTTTTTTATCGGTGGTTTTAAAAAAATATTCGGTAATTCAAAAAACATTACATATCTAAATCTAAATATAAATTTATTATAAAAAAACTATTTTTTCTTTCACCACATGAATTTGAAACCCTCAAACTCTTCATATTTCATTCTAATCTATATTTTATTAATTTACATATATTATGAAATGTAAAATACTGTCATATTAATGGTAGATGTTTTGAAATACTTAAAATTTTAATTTTAATATCATGTTAAATTCAAAATATAAATCAAAATATCAAATAAACCTAAAAATATTCAAATATTTTTTTTAAAAATAGTTTAAAACATTTTAATGTTTTAAATATAAAACTAAATTGACAGTAGAATTAAGTAAAAATATCCAAAACTAATTTTTTATAATAATTGAAAATTTTATTAAATAAATGTTTTTAAATAATAACCATTAACAATAATAATAGTTAAAAATAGCATAACCTTATAAATTACATTACATTATCTTAAAAACAATATCATATAAGTAATTTTAAATCAGTTAATCATAACATTAAAAGTAATATTCAATCGAGAATTATATTTAATTTTATTCACACGTTAGTTGCGAGTTGTAGCCATTAAATGATATGATTTTAATACATGTTATAACTAATGGAATTCGTAGGTTACAAGTCTATGCGGAAAAAATTCACTTAAAACACTTAAGGGTACATGCAACCTAAATGATCTATGTCTTTACACATAAATAGCAACATACTATGAAACTACAAGATCCATATGCTCTAATCGAAATTTACAAGTAAGGGATACATATCGTTGATATTATTATAGCAAACAATACCCTTGATTCCCTTGTAGAATTTCAGAAAGCTTAGCACAAAAAGTATAGTACCTCTAATGGATCACATTCAAACCTTAGAAATTAGAAGGCTTTTATGAGAGAGGAGATTTTTTGGTTATGCCTTCACTAAAGATAGATGGACAGGAATTAATAGGTTTAGGACATTTTATATAGCTGCATGGAAACACTCAAAACCCTAGATTTTAACATTTTATATAGCTGCATGGAAACACTCAAACCCTAGAAATTAGAAGGCTTTTATGAGAGAGGAGATTTTTTGGTTATGCCTTCACTAAAGACAGATGGACAGAAATTAATAGGTTTAGGACATTTTATATAGCTGCATGGAAACACTCAAAACACTAGATTTTAACATAAAAATAATATTATTTCAAATCAGTGAATATCCAATTTCCTTATATCAATTGGAGGCTTCCAGAATCCCCTTTAGGGAACTCCAAAACCATCCAACCTAGGAAGGTTCTGGAAGCTGTCCATTGCTCAACTATTAAACAATTACAACTCAGTCATTGCACCTTTAATTAACTTCAATTAACCCAAAATTAATTCCAAATTAATTTTGATTAATTCTTAATTAAATATTACAATTTCTAATTAATTTATTAACCATAATAAATTAACAAATTATTTCTTCATTCTCCAAAAGTCATTCTATACTATTTCTAGATATGAGGGCAACCCAGAAAAGACTTTGCTTTTAATTACAATAATATACCAATTTAGTTATGAGCTTAAATACCTTAATCCAACAGTCTCCTACTTAGATAAGACTATAAGTAAAACTGCCAATATAACCCTAAACCAAACAACAAAGAGTGCTTTCCAAAGCTACTGTCGAACTCTGATTTAAATCAGACATTGGCCCTAAGATAAGTGATCAACTACTCCTTTGTTCTTCATAATATCATATGGACACGATACATGGATTATGATCAATCTCATTGTCCAAGATTTTGTTTCTTGATTTCCTAATTTATGATGATGTTATCAGACTACCAATTGAACACATCAATTCAGTCCTGTCTCGGCCCATGACTATAGTGTTAACATCAAATCACTGAGGGGCCCAAAAGATATTGCTTTTCATGTTTAGGGAAAAAGAAATGAATTACTTTGACTATATAATCATACATTTTACTTATCAAATCATACATAGAATTATTGTTTATAACATCCAGTTACGAGATGCATTTCATAACCAATTTATAAACTATAAACTATATATCTATGCTTTAAGAATAATAGATATTATCGTCTTAGAATTACTCGTTATAAAATCCATGAAGTAATCTCTAAGCGTGGGTTTATTTAATACTTAAATCTCTATTTCAAGTACTCACAAATATAGCAACAATCATCATGCCATGTTCAACTTCTTTGAACAATCCACCAATATTTCATGACAATCTTAATTCACTACTACTTTCAAGGTATGAACGACTATGAAATTTTAGTAATAAAATTATTCAGGAAGTAAACATGCAAAATGAAACACAATAATAAATAATTGAAGAGGCAACATAAATACTCATAAGTAAGTCTCTATTGTTTAATCACCAAAACAATTACAATTTATTTTGTTAAAAAGTTTCAAATTATCAACTAATCACTAATACTAATGTCTACTCTTAACCCAATGCTCCTAGCATGCATGATGTTTGACCTTGCTTAACGCTTTAGTAAAAGAATCAACAAGATTATCCTCTGATGATATTCGTTTCACCAATAGATGTCCATCTACAACTTTATGTCGGGTATAAGGGTATTTTCTCTCGATATTCTTGGACCTTCCATGATCTTTTGGTTCTTTGGTTAAAGCAACCATGCATTCATTATCACAAAAGAGTTCCATAGGTTCCTCAATAGTCGAATGACTCCAAGATTCCCAATGAAAATTTTCAACCAAGCTACTTCCTTTGACACTTCACTCGTTGCGATGTACTCTAATTCACAAGTAGAATCAGCCACTGTTTTCTACTTGGAACTCTTCAAGTTTACTACTCCATCATTCAATAAGAATACCCAACCAGATTGAGAACAAAAGTTGTCTCTGTCTGTTTGAAAGCTGGCATCACTATAACCACTCGCTCTCAACATATCCTTGCCACCAAGAAATAAGAACATATCTTTGGTTCTTCGCAAGTACTTAACAATATTTATGACTTTTTTCAATTAGATCTGCCTAGATTATCCTCAAATCGACAAACCATTCTTAAGGCATAAGACACATCAGGACGGGAACATGTCATAGCAAACATGATCGATCCTACAACAGATGCAACGACCCATTTTGATAACCAAATTTTTTTATTTTATTAAGGTAAAGCACCACAATATTAAAATCCATATTAAGAAAACCATTTGTTCCAAATTACATTCGTTTTCATTGCTGCTGATGAATATGTACAGGCACGCCTTCGCCTACCCACGAGGATCGATGATACCTGAAAAAAATTAACAACTGGGTAAGCATGAAGCTTAGCGAGTTCCCCAAAATACCCCACACAACAAACATACAAGCATGCATATCGGGTCCTTAATCATCGAACTGGTATCCCCGACCCACAGTCTCCCGACAGGAATGCCCTGGGTTTATTGGCCTACCGCCTCAACCCAACCGCTCCTCCCGAGCTCGTGCCTACGGCTTACAGCTGGCCCGCACCTAGTATAATGACCTATATCACATATATAGAATGACCGCCTCAAACTCATCCGCCACCATATGTCGACATATAAACAATCAAGGATCAAGTAGGCACATAATACATAAAGTTATCAATCATACAACTCACTACCGCCTACTAGACCCCTCACAACACACTGCTCCACTACTAGCTAACCTCCATGGAATGCGTAACCATAAGTAACTAGAGTTGAGATAGCCACCCGAACAAATGATCCTACTCTAGAGCCAGAACCAATCAAGGAACAGGCAAGAAATCCTAGATCAAAAGTTCCCAGGCTATCCTACATGACTACATACAACCCATAGGGCACTCCACTAGACGATAACCAACATACTGGTACTCTAACTAACATACCACTACTGTTGTATCCTATCACACCAGGATATATATATATATATATATATATATATATATATATATAATATGTATAAATATACATACATACATATATATATATATATATATATATATATATATATATATATATATATATATATATATATATATATATAATCTAGCATATCAGTACAACATAACAACATCCTACACATAAGGGTACATAACCAACTCTGCAAGGAATGTGTAACCATATGGACCTAGAGGTGAGATAGACACCCAAACGGATGATCCTTATAACGTCCCAAAATATCAAGGTAAAAAATTCATTTTTAAAGCAACCAAAACACCCACTTATCATTTACCCAAACACTTAAAGGTATTTTATAATAAAATAGTTACAGAGTACAATCCCAAAATCACAAGGTTGCGGAAAATATGGGTGTATGAGCTGCGATCAAGTCGGGCCCTTCCCTTTCGAGCCGAAAGTACCTGAAACCATAAACAACAACTGTAAGCACAAAGCTTAGTGAGTTCCCCAAGATACCACATAGCATACACATCATATATATCATACATGCAATAGAAGGTGCTATCTGCAAACCATAGTCTTGCCATTATGACACGAGTTATATCATGATCTTCCCTTGCCATGTCGGGGGCCAAAACTATGGGTCTTACAGACAAGTGCCAAGAGCCACCTCTTGGCCTACCATACAAGCATCACAAAGACAACTAGCATACAATCTACAACTAACTACCTACTTAACTTCCAAGGTCCGAACCATGGTCTTGCCTACGGATTTTCCAAGAGCCACCTCCAGGTCTTTCATACAAATGTCAAGGGCCACCCCCTGGTCTTCTAATAACATGAGCCAAATGGGCCGGCATTGGTGCCTTCAACCCATAGTACAATGAGGAGACTCACCTTAGACAGCTGAAACCCACAAATAAAATCTGACTACAGATCCGCTGAAATCCACGCGTTATGAAATACCAAAATGTCAACCCATTAATAACTAGATCATGACACACACTAAGAGTCTAAATTAGGGTAAAAAACCTTTTTACCCTTCCTCTAACTTGGCCCAAGGCCAAGGCCCAAATCAAATGTCCAAAAGCCTAAAATCCAAAATAAGCATCTAAGTCCCAAATATGGCCCAATTTTCCAAATTGGGCCTAATCCCTTTCATGGGCCTTTTCCCAAAAGTCCAACAAAATCTCAACAGCCCAACCCATGAATTCTGATGGCCTAAAATGGCTCAAGACAATCAAGCCCAAAATCAAATCCCAAAAGAAAACCACCCTGTTGAGTACGTTGGGCGTACTCAGCCTGTGCGAGCAGCGTACAACATAAAAGGCTTGTACGTGCAACGTACATGCTTGTACGCCCCGCATACTCATCAACTTGTCCACCTTTCCCAATTCAGCTCTTAATCCAATAAGACTTCGATCCAAACTCATATCTAACTTCCCTGAGGTGGTTAATCACATAAAGTTGCCAACTTTATGTGCATGCATGGCTTAATGGGGCTCTAGATCTCAAAGGAGCTTAATAAATGACTTAATACTTGCATGAGACCAAAACCACCATAAAGTTTGCACCTTTATGTACAAGGAACCCTTAACATGTCTAGATCTATAAAGCTAAGCTCCAAAAACGGCCTTAACACCCAATCACTAACCAAAAAGGACCAAACTGACCAAAAACATGCCAAAGAGTAAATCTAAGAAATGAAATGGAAAGGTATGAATGTTATATCTCACAAGCCACTAAAAGAGGATGATAAAGTTGGATCTCAATGCCCTCCTCCAAAGAATAAGTCTTTAAGTTTCTTCTTCTTCCTCTAGATGCACAAAACTCTCCACAAAAGTCTCAAAAGAGCTCAAAATCACCAAACATAAGCGAAGGGACGAATTAGGGTTTACAAGAGTGCGGAGGCTGATTAAACAAGGAAAAAGAGGCTCACTTATCGCTTAAATAGGGTATAATCCCGAAAATAGGGTTTTCTTATCTCCCCTCGCACGCCATGTGTACTCCTCATACGCCCAACGTACGAGGCTTCGGACTCGCGGCCATCATCCACTAGTACGCTAAGCGTACACCTAAGGTACGCCCCGTGTACTAGCTTCTCAGCTAGTACACCAAGCGTAACCTGTTGTACGCCCCGCATACTACTTACAAGGGTCAAATTGAAATTATCTTAAATACGAATCCATTTCCAAGCGTTACAACTCTCCCCACTTAAATTAGATTTCGTCCTCGAAATCATTTCTTATCATTCCCGACACACCATACAACTTGAACAACACAATCACAACCCCACACGTACATCAGCCTTCCCAAAGGAAACTGAACCCAACCCTAGCAGAACTCTCCAACCCGAAGAAGAACGAATCATTAATCCCATGCAGAAAACCACCTCTACTTTCCCCGAAACCTGAAATCTCGAATTGGTCTGACTCCCCGACAGACCGCCCATACTGAACCACTACCATTCCAAATCCTCATTGAAGTCCAGACTTAAACAAAGCGCTTCCTACCTGTAATTGACTTGATGCTTCTATTGGGAACAAAATCACTGACCATTTATTGTTGCAAAACACTTATACTTGACAGAAGGCTCAGATAATCCTTCGAGTAGAAGACTCATCCCTGCAATGGTTAGACTCAGACGAGAGCTGCGTAACAGATTCAAATCAATTACTCTGAGATTATTTAATCCAAGTTGCAAGTGACCTAGCATATTCTCCGAATAACAAGCGACTCCACACACGAGTCATCAAATCACTAATACCGCCTTGACTTATCTTGATGCCCCTTAGCTTCTTTCCAAAAAGCAGTCGGGATCTCCCTGGTCCCAACTTATCTGCCAACTAACTGAATCACCGGATTCCCGCCCAGTTTCGAAGTCAACAGACACACACAGTCTCCCCATGCGGCTTCCGAATGGAACCCCCATCTAGAAATAATTGCCCTAGCTATCTCGCCACTTATGGCTCCAACTGATCATAGCAGCCCGACAAACCTGACGCCACCAAATCCAATGCTAAAAGTGAATGCTACATGACCAACTGTAGTCTTATATCACAACCGGCCTCCAACGACCTACCACTTCTTGATTCCATGCATGTTGTGGCCATCCTATAGTCTTACAAACTGACCCACCCTGGTCTAATCCATCTGAAGAAATCCATCACCAATCATGGATTTGCCACACTCTCACCGCTGCGCAAGAACCGGTGAATGCTATGGGCCACCCTGCAGTCTTACAACACTCCCATACTAACTGCCTACCTAGTGAATGTTACGGGTCACCCTGCAGTCTTACAACACTCCGACACTATTTTCCAACCTAGTGAATGCTACGGGCCGCCCCGCAGTCTTACAACACTCCCACACTATCTGCCAACCTAGTGAATGCTACGGGCCACCTCGCAGTCTTACAAAACTCTTATCTTGCCATGGTCACCTCCCATGGTCTTACTGCTCATCTATCAACCCATCCATACTCCTCCTAAGTCGAACACGCATTAGACTAAGCGCCCAATCTGGGGCTTAGGTCATGCTTGGAACCCCAACCTGGATCCATCTATAAGTCTGCTATCCATCACCAAGAAGACGCTAACCAACTGTTGGAAGTTTCCAAAACTCCCAACCCACGTAATCCTCAACCCAGGCGGCCACTTGGCCGCCTTCCTTCCCGACAGGGATGTGAAACTCATCCTAGTTTCACGACTGATTCCTCTCCCGGAAATATGAATTGTTCTCCCCCACTTCGATTAGACGAAGTTCTCCCAGCCCATAAAGTCTGATGGATTCTCAATCCATCTATCCTCCTTATTGTCGAACCGCCGACAACCTACGCTTACCAAAACTAGTGTTCCATCACTAGCCCATCCCAAAGTTCGAACAACTCTCAAAATCCACATAAACACTCCCCGAAATCTCAACAAATCCGACAAACCCAAACGCTTTCAATGATACAACACCCAAATTCTAAAGTCCTTTATGCTGGTAACAAAGATCATAACCCTCGCGATAAATATATCTCCTTGGCAGCTCCAGTGACCACACAAACTCATGTTACTGACACCACCATCTTCTTGCTACCACTCCATCCCTAGCAATGGCAGTCATTGAGCCTAAAAGTTCTTCCACAGACGACCGCCGACCCCATCGGAGCAAAAGCTAACACTATTGAACCCTGATTTTACTAGAGGACTAACCCGCTGATCCTGACCATAGACCTTCCAAACGATACCCCTCGACTGATCCTGACAACGAAACGGAACAACAACCGAACACACTGAAACCCGCTCAACAAGATACAACCCCTAACTAACCCACTAATGGTTCATGACATGAAAATGGCATATAATAATTCTTGATGATACTACCCAAACAATTAACAGAGAATTAAACCACAGATAAAGCTTACCCAAACCGATACAAAATTCCAAGCGACATAAATACTAATAACAACCAAGGAGAAAGCAAAAGATAACATACCCGCAATAGCACCTGCTGGAGTCCTAGCTTCCCCTGTCTGACACTTCAATGCTCGGGTCCTCTCTGCTGGGGATCCTGCCCTACCCTCACGACCATTAGTGATCCTCAAAGTAACCGGAGCAGGTGCACTCACTGCTCCTCCCCTGAACATCAGACAGTCGGCCTTCTTGGGGCCCACTTGGTTGCAGTGAAAACATAACGGGATTGCCCCCTGAGGACAATCCCTGTTGACATGACCAACCCTGTCACACTTGTAGTAGCCCATACCCCTAGAACGACAAACCCCGTCATGCAGTTTCCCACACATTCTGCACTGACCCCGGCCCTGTTGGCCCCTCAATCGCTGATCTGCAGTCTTGGGTCTCTTCCCAGGACCCTCCGCTTCCTGCACCTGATCTGGACCCCTCTTCCCCAGGTGCTCCAAATCGATCCCCCACTCTTGAGCGCTGGAAATCATATCATTCAGGGTCTTGCAACCTGATATACTCACAAACTCCCTGATGTCATCCCTCAACATATCATGATGCCTTACCTTCTTCATCTCCTCATCTGCTGCATACTGCGGAACCAATAAATCCCTCTCCCAAAACTTGGCAGTGATCTCTGGCACAGTCTCCGTAGTCTGACAAAGGTCCTGAAACTCCATCGCCAACTGGTGCACCTCAATCACCGGTGCAAACTCATCTCTGAACCTGTCCAAAAAATTATCCCACGTCATCACATCAACAACATCATCACGCACCTCACGTCCTGCTTCCTCCCACGATTCCGTGCCCTATCCTTCAAAAGGCAGGAAGCAAATCTGAACTTCGACTCCTCGGGGCAGAAACTCATCCTGAACGCGTTAGCTATATCCGCTAAGCATCTCCCACTGGCAGTGGGGTCCTTCTCCCCATGGAACACGGGAGCTCCACACGCACGGAACTCATGGAAAGAAAGAGTGTGAGCTCCAACGATAGTCATCACCTCAACACGGAACGCGCCCAAGCGCTCATCTAAAATCTCTATAATACCCTCCTTGACCGTACCAAAGAACACAGGAGTCTGCTCCAAAATACCGTGGATAATCTCCGACGAGATGAACTCCCGCATCTGCTCGCTAATCGGCTCAGTACCTACGACTGAGTCGGAACCAGAACCAGAACGTCCTTCCTGATTGCTCATCACCAAACTGAAATACAACATGCAAATGATCAGAAACTACCCAAGAATCCTCATCCCACAAGCTTCCTAGATTCTCCACGACTCTCCCCAATTCGAGTATGGATCATGTGCTTTCAGTAGTATAGGCCCAATACTACCATCCACACCTATCCATACTTTCCTCGGGAATTATCCCGAATCCTCTAAGTCACCTTCTCAAACTGATGCACCCATTAATCGTTAAACAGCGCAACTAAACCCACTGAAGCATTTCCTAGGCTCTCTTAGGTTCTCGGCCTCACCCCGCCCTCAGCTGTTGAAAGGCTCCCACCAATGTCAACTAACTACCTCATAAATATAGTCACATGCAACATGGATCAAATAATCCTTCGAGTAAAAGACTCAACCCTAGAACGTTTGGACTCAAACAAGAGCTGCGCAATAGGGTCAGATTTATCACTTTGAGATTATTTAACATATGCAACATGTGACTTAGAATATTCACTTAGTATTTGATCCACATCGCTAAGAGTCCCACAAATCACAAAGCAAGCAGCATTCAGGCAACGGAAAATCTAACCAGCATACACTAATCAAGCTATTCTATCCACTTATCTGAAAACCATACTAGCATGCAATTCTAAAAGCTCAAACAATCAGGCATATAAAGACATCTCTCCTAGCATAAAATACTTAGCATATCCTTAGCCCTAATCTAGCATGTGATTCTCATAATTATATAACATAATAAACATGCATGGGTGTTCTGGGAGCCACTTACTTGAGCTCGGCCGATTGCACGCTTCACACCCCTTTCTTTTATCAGAAACTCTTTTCATAAAACGTTTAGTTTATGAAAATTTTACCAAACCCTTAGTTTGAGTTCAGGAACACCCAAGAGTATGCCCGAATCCCTCAAACCAAGGCTCTGATACCAACTTGTAATGTCCCAAAATATCAAGGTAAAATTTTCATTTTTAAAGCAACCACACCACCCATTTATCATTTACTCAAACACTTAAAGGTATTTTATAATAAAACAGTTATCAGAGTACAATCCCAAAATCACAAGGTTGCAGAAAATATGGGTGTATGCGCTGCGATCAAGCCGGGCCCTTCCCTTTCGAGCTGGAAATACTTGAAACCATCAACAACAACTCTAAGCAAAAATCTTAGTGAGTACCCCAAAGTACCACATGTCATACACATCATACATATCATACTTATCATACATGCAATAGAAGGTGCTATGTGCCAACCATAGTCTTGCCATTATGAAACGACCCGTATCATGGTCTTCCCTTGCCAGGCGGGGGGCCAAAACCCTGGCTCTTACAGACAAGTGCCAGGAGCCACCTCTTAGTCTTCCATGCAAGCATCACAAAGACAACTAGCATACAATCTACAACTAACTACCTACTTAATTTCCAAGATTCGAACCCTGGTCTTGCATATGGATTTGCCAGAAGCCACCTCGGGGTCTTTCATAAAAATGCCAAGGTCCACCCCTGGTCTTCCAATAACATGAGCCAAATGGGTCGGCATTGGTGCCTTCGACACATAGTACAGTGAGGAGACTCACCTCAGACAGCTGAAACATACGTATAAAATCTGACTGTAGATCCACTAAATTCCACGCGCTATCAAATACCAATATGTCAACCCATTAATAACTAGATCCTGACTCACACTATGAGTCTAAATTAAGATAAAAGACCATTTTACCCTTCCTCTAACTTGGCCCAAGGCCAAGGCCCAAACCAAATGTCCAAAATCCTAAAATCCAAAATAATCATCTAGGGCCCAAATATGGCCCAATTTTCCAAATTGGGCTAAATCCCTTTCATGGGCCTTTTCCCAAAAGTCCAACAAAATCTCAACAGCCTAACCCATAAATTCTGATGGCCCAAAATGGCCCAAGCCCACTCAAGCCCAAAATCGAAGCCCAAAAGAAAACCACCCTGTTGAGTACGCTGGGCATACTCAGCCTGTACGCGCAACGTACAACTTAAAAGGCTTGTATACATATCATACATGCTTGTACGCCCCGCGTACTCACCAGCTTGGCCAACTTCCCCAATTCAGTTCTTAATCCAATAAGACTTCGATCCAAACTCAGATCTGACTTCCCCAATGTGGTTAATCATATAAAGTTGCCAAATTTATGTGCATGCATGGCTTATTGGGGCTCTAGAGCTCAAAGGATCTTAATAAATGACTTAATACTTGCATTAGACCAAAACCACCATAAAGTTTACGCCTTTATGCACAAGGAACCCTGAACATGTCTAGATCTATAAAGCTAAGCTCCAAAAACGGCCTTAACACCCAATCACCAACCAAAAAGGACCAAAATGACCAAAAACATGCCAAGTAGAAGATCTAAAAAATGAAATGGCAAGGTCTGAACTTTATACCTCACAAGCCACCAAAAAGGAATGATAAAGTTGGATCTTAAAGCCCTCCTCCAAAGAATAAGTCTTTAATTTTCTTCTTCTTCCTTTAGATGCAAAAAACTTTCCACAAAAGCCTCACAAGAGCTCAAAATCACCAAACATAGGCTAAAGGACGAATTAGGGTTTTCAAGGGTGAGGAGGCTGGTTAAACAAGGCAAAAAGAGGCTCACTTATGGCTTACATAGGGTAAAATCCCGAAATACGGTTTTCTTATCTCCCCTCATACGCCATGCGTACTCCTCATGCGCCCATCGTACGAGGCTTTGGACCCGCAACCATCATCCACTAGTACGCTATGCGTACACCTGAGGCACGCCCCGCGTACTAGCTTCTCAGCTATTACACCAAGCGTAACCTGTTGTACGCCCCACGTACTACTTACAAGGGTCAAATTGCAATTCTCTTAAATACGAAGGGCAAACAGGAACATATCCATTTCCAAGCATTACAATCCTACTCTAGAGCCACAATCAAACAAGGAACAAGCAAGAAAGCCTAGATCAAGACTCCTCAGTTTATCATACGTGACTATATACAATCCCAAGGGAATCCCTATAATAAATGGTAACCAAAACTAGTGGGTCGACATTGGTGCCTTCGACCCACGGGTACATTGAGGAATACTCACCTGAATCGAAGAACCCATAAACACTACGACACGTCGTGGTCAAAACGCCAACAGTCCAAAACCCATAATCAACAGTCTAAAACCATCAAGTTTGACCCAAAGTCCAACTTAGTCAAAATATTAATGGTCAATCTTGGTCAAAGTCAACGCCACGTCGTGACCCTCCTTGGCAACGTCGTGGGAGCATAAAGTCAAACAGTCAATCATGAAGGACAATGTCACGCCGTGGTCCTCCTTGGCCATGTTGTGGCAATGCCAAAACAAGGAAGTTGTGATTTTTGACTTCGTCACATCGTGGCTACCCTTCGCCACGTCATGAATACTAGAAAGATGTTATTTTTCTCATTAAGAGCTTAATCCTTTTAGATCTAAGCTCATACTTTCAGATATACTCTTCCACACTGACTTAATGTATAAAGTTTCCACTTTTATCAATTTGGACTCCATTTGAAGGCAAGATCTAGCATTTAAAGTCCATTAGGTCCTTAATGAGGTTTTAACTTGAACATGGATACAAAATACACCAAGCATGGTCCTTTTCTCAATCAACAGAAGTCCAAGGACCTAGGAAGGTCACCACACGTTCTGGAGTTCTTCAAACTCCAAGAACATCCAAGAAATGGACAAAAATCACCCAAATATGACCTAGAACTTGAATCTAAAAGGAAATATGTCAAGGTATGAACCTTATACCTTCAACAAATTATAAAACTGAAGAGAATGCTGGATCCAAACTTGCTTCTTATTCCATTGCTTCCTTGTGAACTTCCATCTTCCAAAACTTTACCAAAAACCCAAGAACAAGGCTCAAAATTGATGAAATGGACTCTCAAGCATACATGGAGGCCAGGGTTTCGAGATGGGGGATAGAAGCTGAAGAGGATGCCCTAAACCTAAGGTTTAGGGGCTTAAATATGGCAGAAACCCTAAAACTTAGTGGGCTTGGGCTGCATCAGCTGTCACGCCGTGATTATGCATTGCCACGTTGTGGCGGGCATCCAAAACACATGCATGAAACTTTCATGCCATGCCATGACCATCCATGCTCCACGTCGTGGCACTCAATCTTTCCCACAAATCATTCCTTTGATTCTTCCAAGCTCTCAACTGACCTACATAAGAAAACAGGTGTTACAACAGATGCATATGGGACTCGACTCATGTCTTTTATTTCTTCATCAGTACTGGGGCACTGAGTCTTACTCAATTTAAAAACATAATGAATGGGCAAATCCCTTTTCTTGGAATTTTTCATATTGAAACGTTCCAATACTTTATCCAAGTATGTACTATGGCTAAATCTAATAAGACGTTTCTTTCTATCCCTGCAAATCCTTATTCCAAGAATGTATGTCGCTTCCCATATATCCTTCATAGCGAAACATTTCCCAAGCCAAGATTTCATTCATAGAATGTTGAAATATGATTTCCTATGAGCAGTATGTCATCAACATACAATATTAGGAAAGTTATTACACTCCACTAGCTTTGACATGTATACAAGACTCATCTTTATTTCTAGAAAATCGAAACTCTTTGACTTTCTCATGGAAACAAAGATTTCAATTACGAGATGTTTGTTTCATTTACTCGTATTTTATATATATATATATATATATATATATATATATATATATATATATATATATATATATATATATATATATATATATATATATATATATATATATATATATATATATATCAATCTTCTCACATTCTTTTCTAGCACAAAATTGTGTTGAAACATGTTTTTCTCAATATATAGTCCTTATTGCGGCCATTAGATGTACGCTTACATATTTCCAAAGTATAAATCTATAAGCAAAAATTCATATTACCAATACACGAAAACTTATTTATGCAGTGTTTCATGTATAGTAGTAATAAACAATGTGACTAAGCATTAACATCTACAATAGAAGCCTACTCAAGTTTTTTCATTTAAAAAAAAAACATAGTTCCATGTTGTGGATTATTGTACAAATATTACTTTTTCAACCAAACTAGTAAAATTACAAAAGTTTTTTCAAGAGATTCTTATAAAAAAAAAGCATAAAAACTTTCATATTTTGCTATAATTACTTGTAATTTTAAAATAGTTAGGACCATAAATAAGCTACAGAAATGGCTTTACTATAGTCGCAATATAATGAGGTTTTTAGGTTGTTGTGTCGTCATTGATATATCTTGAAAAAACTTTATGATTTTTTTTATGATGAATTATTTTTTTTTGAACCGGCAATTATATTAAAACGGTAACCCTAGCAAGATGCTAGGGACCGAAAACGTACATCTTACAAAGGAAGCATAAACAACAAGACGATTTTCATTATTTTTAGGAGATGAGTGTTGTTTTATTACCTGATGAAATGAAATGAATTTCACAATTTTAAATTATTTTTATTTCTATATTTTTCAATAATAATAATATTTTTTTAAAAAGATTCTAAAACTTTATTTTTTTTCTATTTTCCAATATAACGAAAATATTATTTAATTAATTCTATTTTAAGATTTCATGGTATTTAAATTTACTATATATGTTTAAAGTGATAATGAAGTACACATATTACATATTTTAGACACCATAAATATCTTTATATGCAATTTATTTATTAATATGTATATATTTAACCCAAAAAATATATATATTTAAAATATTTTATTTTCTCTATTTCTCAATATAATTTAACTTAGTTTTATAATTGTACATGTCAAAGTACATGTTTAAATACCAACCAAAATTACATGTAACGATTCATTTTATTATCTTATTAATTCCATTCATTTATTATTCTATTATACCGTACCAAACACCATATTTTGAATCGTTTCGTGCCTTTTATCTCATACCTTAATTGTTCATTTGCTCATAATGCAAAATTAAAATGGAATCTATAAAACAACAAATGAGTTGAAAAAGTTTTTTTTTTTTATTTTTAAAGATAGAGTGGTCCTAGTTGAGTGGATTGAACTTTAACGTGAATGAGTGTGTGTGGAAGTTAGGGGAGGGAGCATGTGAGCCCAATGAGGTGCCTCTTGTCGGCCTATTGGCCTTCCTTCCACACCAATCACCCATGTCCTTCTAACCATACCGAGCCAACTTTCCCGCACCATCATCAAACCTACCACCATCCCATCTATCAACAAATTGTGTGTTTGCAATTGGTCTCTTATCATCATGGACCTACATGGTATGGACTATGGATATGTACGTGTATCTTTTGAATTTCATATTAAGAGAAAGAGATAATGAATTGAGAGGGTAGCATATTTTAGCTTTCGGTCACATTTGGTCACTAAATTATTTTTCGCGTTATATTAACCCCTAAACTTGTTGAAACGTGTATATTATATCGGTATGAATGGTAATTGTGAGTTTTGCCGTTTTCTGGCGTTGTTTCCGGCCAAACATAAGTTTTCCGGTCATCTTCTCCGGTGAAACTCGATTTTCCGGCGATATTTCTGGAAAATCAATCCCTGTAGACATTGGATTGAAGCAGCAAAACACTCTCCCTTTCTCTCTTTTTTTTTCTGTCTCGTTAATTGCCAAGAACACCTCCTTTGGAGGTGTTATTTCCTCGAAAATCATCAAGAGGCAGCAGCCTCTTGCTCCACCTCTTTCCTGTCGATTGAAGCAACAAAACACCCCCTAAAAATCGTTGTTCTGTTCTGCTCCTTGCCTCCCTCATTCTTCTTTAATTTCAATCAAGAAAACCTCCACCGGAGGTGGGGTCTTCCGACGGTTAAGAGGGAAACATGCCACTGCCTGTTTTTCTCTTCCCTTCTCGTCGGATCCACAACAACAAACTCCCCCTGATCGTCGTTGATCTGCTTTACCCCTTCCCTTCGTTTTTTCTGCCGACATCAGAAGAAGAACAACCAAGGAGGCCATCGGAGTAGCCCCCTCGCTGCGACAACCGTCCGAGCAGCCCCTGAGCTTAGGTCCTTCTCAGACTGGCCGGAAACATCGTCGGAAAATCGAGTTTGGCTGGAGAAGATGACCAGAAAACTCATGTATGGCCGGAAACAACGTCGGAAACCGGCAAAACCCACTATTATCGGTCATACTGGTAGAATGTACATGTTTCAACAAGTTTAATGGTTAATAAAGCACGAAATAATATTATTTTCTATTTTAGTTGGATTTTTGCTTCAAAGATTAATAAAAGTTTATATATAAAAGTGATTATAAAGAATGTATTTAAAAATGTATACGAATTTGAACAAATATGTGAATGAGGGAGTAGATGCATAGTAGAGTATAAGTAGGAGGGAAATGAAGTGCGTAAAGTGGATATAGGGAAATGACATTTTACCTCATATTTGTCTTTGTTGTTATCTCTAATAAATCATGAAAAAGAAAAGAAGAAGATATTGTCCGTAATTAAGAAAAGTAAAAAATAAATGATATAACACATTTGTAGCTATTGCACAAGTGGGTAAACCATACATTTTATGTGAATGCATTAAAAATTTTAGATGGAAATACAACTACATATCTTTAGTTAGATACAAGACATAAAATAAGTATGGAACACTAGAAACTTAAAACTAGTATTTTTCTTTTGTGAGCATGATTAATAGCAATCACAAGTGACTCAAATAATATCTGTTTATGGTTGGGTAGGGGGCATGATGGATGTTGCAAAAAAAAAGTTTTATTTCTCTTTTTTGAGAATCTTTATAGAAACAAACAACTAAATCAAAAGGATAGAAACAATAGATTTGGTTACATTATTTGCTTGATGATTATGGGTTCTCAATATCCCATCTAATGGCATATAACAACTTTCAATATGGGCCTTGATTAGGATAATATCTAGGATCTTTTCGTTTTTTTATGACCGTTCCGGGTGTCTTTTTATAGTTGTTGGTTATCATTAGTTTATTGCGTTTTTTTTTAATAGTACTTCATTTTCTTATAGTTAGTTTTTATGTAACAAACCCCTTTCTATTATTATATAACGAGTTAACAATAATGCGCCCTCTTCTACGAATCCCTAAGATATGTACTTTCTTAGAACCTAAATGGCTTTGTTATTAAATGCAATAGTTCGAATCAAATCGACTAGTTATGTATCCGGTTTTGTATATAGAGTTTTAATTGGCTTGGTCCTGTGCGATTATTGAGATTTTAGGTAAATGCCTAATTTTTTTAGCATTATATATATATATATATATATATATATATATATATATATATATATATATATATATATATATATATATATATAGTGAGGTTCAATAGAGAACCATAATTGACCAAGGAACCAATCTTTTTTTCAACTTTTAGAACTTATTTTTTATCAAAAAAAAAACTAAAAATATAGAAATTCATAACTTTTTATCTTTTTTCCAATGATATCAAATTCGATTTTTTTTACGTCAAATTCACAATGTGAATCTTTGAAAATTCACAATGTGAATCCGAAAAATATTTTTCACATTCACAATGTTAATATATGAATTTAGATATTTTTAGATTTTTTTTCGATAAAGAATAAGCTCTAGAAATTAAAAAAAAGATTTGATTCCTTAAAAAACCAATAATTATGGTTCTCTATTGAACTTTTCTATGTGTATGTGTGTGTGTTTGTGTGTGTAACTTGTTTTCATGTGCACCTATCTCTTTTAAAAAAGAAAACTCTTTTGATCTTTACTTCAAAAAATGTAGTATCATTGATTTTTCAACTAAGTGACATCTTTTATTGCTTTATATCGGAATGTACTTCAGTTTTGATAAGTTTTTTAGTTTTTGTAATTTAGGTGTCACATTTCGGAAATATTGTTCGGGTTTGAGAGTCCGAAATGTTTTTTTTTTCTCAAAAAATAATCACATATGGTTCCATGTTTATCGTGAAAAATACTGTCAAGCTATTTACATGGACTTGGAATTAAATGACATAACCTAACCAAATTCTCGTTGAAATTAGACATTATAAATATATATAAAAACCAAATTGTGATATATATATATATATATATATATATATATATATATATATATATATATATATATATATATATATATATATATATATATATATATATAAAAGTAGCTAAAAGTGCATAATTTTATGTAAATGTTTAATGTGTGAAGTTCAAGTTTAATTCTTCAACTTTATATAATTCATCACTTGCAATTCTTATATTTTATAAAATGATATTTTTCATCATTTTACTTTTTAAAATATCATTTTCACCCACTCTACCTTCAACTTTATAAAATGTCACTTTTATCATTTCATTTTCTAAACTTTTATGTTTATCCTCCGTCCCCGTAAAATTCATTGAAGCTAATAGTACAAGTGGTAACCCCTCTATTTTGTAAAATGATATTTTCCATCTGTTTATTTTTTAAAATATAACTTTTGCCCCCTTCAACCTTCAACTTTGTAAAATATGACTTTCACCGTTTATTTTCTAATTATCCGTTGTCCTTTAAAATTCACTATATTTAATAATAAAAGTGGTATTCCACAATGTACAAGCATGTAAAAGTGTAAAGTGTAACTTTAATCCCTCTAATTTTGCATAATTCGTCACTTTCAACCCCTCTATTTTGTAAAAAAATATTTTTCGTCACTTTACTTTTTAAAATATAAATTTCACCAATTTGTTTTCTAAATTATATATATATATATATATATATATATATATATATATATATATATATATATATATATATATATACACAACACACGATTTTCACTCCTCTACTATATAAAATGCATTTTTCAATTTTTTCTCCTCATACTATCCTAATACACAACAAAACAGGTAAATATTCGCGGCAAAGCGCGAACTCAGTTACTATTCATGTACATTTTGCATGTCTCACAAACCAAACTTTCCATTTTTGGATTATTTTAAGTCTTAGCTTGCTAATTCCAACAATAAATCATGTGGTATGCATTTGGGAAGACGTGTCTAATCACCATGTAAGTGGAACTAGTTATATCAAATATGATGACTGAATTTTCAATATCACCAATGCATTCGTTAAGCTTTGATAAACACGATTCTTCGTTATCTGTTTTGCCGACTACATAGTAAGGGGAAAGATTTGATTGTTTCTATCCATGGAAACTGTTAGGTTCATAGTTCTCACGTATTTCTATTTTAAGAGGGCATCATCTATTATGATCGACCGCAAGTAGTTCATATATATTTAAATATAAATATTTGAACATCAGTCATAATACTTAATCAAAATAAAATTGCAAGCTACTATTTACTTAAAATTAATCTTACCATAAAACTGATGACGATAAAGAACTCAAGCTGATCTTAATAATCCATCTTAATGTAGGTTATTGCTTTATAATTTTGGGATTCGCCTTTTCCGTTTCCGTATTGTAACAATAAGCAGAAGTCTATAAAAGTATTCTTTCTGGATTCAATAAAATGAACTCATTTCAACATAAGAAGGACAATTAGGTAGCGCTTGAGATAGATTTGTTAAATCCTTAACACAAAATATACTTGTAATCCAAAATTTTGACTAGTCCGAAATGCCAAATAATGTAAATGTCAAATGTACTAGTAATTTGATATTTTAGATAAAAACCTAAAATTTCCTAATAATAAGAAGACAAAATTTCACAAATGATCCTTATGGTTTGTAATTTTTCTCTAAAATAGTCCTTATGAAACCTTTTCTGCATAGATGGTCCTTATGGAGCAAACCTTGCACATCATCGGTCCTTATGACTAACACCATTAATTTTCTGTTAAATATAATTTGAAAAGACTATATTGCCCCTCTTTTATTTAATTATTAACCAATGGGCCCTTGTCTTTCTTTTTCTCTCTGTAACAAGAGATAATCCGGTTGACCCCCTCCTAAATAGGCAGCTTTGCCTAAGGCTACCACATCCTCTCCAATTGATCGATTTCATTTTCGATAATTTCCTAGGTGCACCTTTGCCCACCATGTGTTAATTTTTTTCATCGATATGTGTGTTTGTATCTAGTATCAACAAAGAACTCAATCATCACTGCCTTTTATTTTGCATATCAATTTAGGGCTCAAACAAGCCATTTGTGAAGAACTCGATCTTGAAAATGATTATTCTTGGTAGCGATGGTGAGGCATGATAGGGAGGTGGGAAAGAATGAAAGAGAACATGAACAATCACATTTTCCATCTTTTCTATCTTTTCTCCACCATTTTCTTTACTCAAAAAACCACCATAACACTTTTGATTTCAGAACAAGATCATGTTTTCCATCAGATTTGACCATTTGGGTCTAAGTCGTCACTGTTGGAAACCTGCATCTAGGTATCTCCATCTATCCATCTCTCACTCTCACCCACCTTACCGACGAATGTGTCCTTTCGCTTTTTGCAAGGTCTAATTGGTTGTTCTTGGCATATGCATCCATTAGTTGAAAATAGTCTCTTATGGTAGTTTGGAAATATTTTTCATAAATTAAAAGTTTTGCAACCTTATAAAGAGAAGAAAACAACAAAATTGAAGTAATTGAAAATTTGAAATGCGTGTTAAGAGAAGAATGAAAAATCGAGTACCTTGAAGTATAATTGATCATTTTGTTGTTTTAATTTGTCAAACAATGCAATCCAAACAATCCTGCTAAGTTGTTGTAGCTCAATCCAATCTATAATCAGTGGGGAAGGATCATCATCTGCTTTTAATAAAAGTAGTTTCTCTATAACAGTATTTGTTTTCCTATATATACGTTTTGGTTCTTGAGGCCATACAGATCCTCCACTTTCATGGATATGTGTAACGTCCCAAAAAATTATGACCAAAAATTTCATTTTTGTGTTAATAACACCATTAACCAAACATGTTTATAAAAATCATAAGGGAAATCATAGTATGTCAACAATCATCAAAAAGTACATCAGGATCAAATAAGGCGGAAAATCATGGTGTGTGCGATGCGATCATCCCGAGTTTTTCTTCTTCGAACCGGAAGTACCTGAAACATAATCTAAAAATCGTAAGCACAAAGCTTATTGAGTTCCCCAAAATATCGTATACCATATATATATATATATATATATATATATATATATATATATATATATATATATATATATATATATATATATATATATATGTCAAGTCAAGGTTGTACCGAGTCTATTTCACCTTTGTTTCTATTTCACCACCGAGTCTATTTCAACTTACATGTCACCTCAAGGTTGTACCGGGTTTATTTCACCCCCGAGTCTATTTCAACTCAATTGGTATTTTTTCAACCGTACATGTCTATTTCACCCTCGGGTCTATTTCACCTCACATACATACAACAAACAGTCATACAGGCATACAACAAGAGTCACAAAGACAAAAATCACATACAACCTTAGTATCCTACAATATAGTGAGCAAACTCATCTCGATCAACTGATAAACAAATAGATGCTCGAGCTTCTGAACCGAAGAATCCCCGCACCAATCTATCAAATAATACCCTATTTAATAGTTATGTCATAAACCATAACCGAGAATCTAATTCATTAAACCCGACTTTTAGGGTAAAATGCCATTTTATCCTTCCCCTTAATCGACCAAAATAACCGTGGCCCACACCCAAAAGCACCCGAAGCCTAAAATGCTTGAGCGTACCCAACTCGTACGCCTTGCGTACTCACACCGATCAGAATACGGGGTTCGAACCCAGTACGCGTAGCGTACATAAAAGTATGCCTAACGTACAAGTTTGTGAACCAATCCTCATATGGATGGCTTAATCCCTTAAGACCCTTTCGTCCAAACTTTAGATCTACTCCAAAACAAGGTCTTAATCCATAAAGTCGGAAGCTTTAAGCTTATGCATGGCTTAATAAGCCCCAAAACCCAATTTGAACACCCTAACCTCATGAAATGAACATCAACCCTTTCATGGTTGAGTTAAACCCATAAAGCTACCATTTTTATGCGCAAGGGACCTCAGAAACACTAAGATCTACCATCCTAAGCTTCTAGAGTAGCTTATACTCACAAGAAACAACTCAAGGGACCAAAATATGCCAAGAACTCTAAACTAGCTGTGACAACCCGAAACTTTTTCCGTTATCCTTACCCAGTTTCAGTTAATAAAATTTGGATTTTTTTATTTAATTTCGTCAAATTCCTTAGTTTGGGAAGGACTTCGCGTTTTAAATAAATCAATTCAGATTTATTTCTGTTCACGTTAGTATTATTTTTGGTCTAACGGAATATTCTAAGCTCAGTTCAATCGAGTTTTGGATTCAAAAACGAGGTTTTATAAGTCAAAGCATAGCATCCGGGCCAAACAACCCTTTGAGAGGAGTTTACGGCCGCAAACTCAGTTTACGACCGTAAACCATGTTCACGGCCGTAAACCCTCCACCCCACCCCGTGGCCGTAAACTCACCCCTATATAAGGGATGAGTGGCCTTCATTTCTCACTTTACACACTCCAAAAGCTTTCTCTCTCTACTCTCTCTCTCTCTACAAATTTCGAATTTGCTCAAGGATCCTCAAGAATGTAAGTGATTCTTCACTTTGATTGTGTTTCTATTCTTATTCTAGTGATGAATCCATGTCTCATCTCTTAAATCTCATCTTTTTCTAGATTTTCTATCTCACCAAGAACACACACTAGTTCTTGGTGGCTAAAAACCTCATTCCAAGCTTCTTAACAGTAAGTAACTACCATCTGTACTTGATATCTACTAGAAACCATCGATTTTCGCCTAAAAATGGACCTGAAACGCATGAACTGGGTGTTTACGGCCGTACACCCTTCAATGGCCGTAAACTCCATTTTTGGTCGATTATTGACCTTTAAACTCTTCCTTGAGTTGGGCACGAGGCTTAGAACACTTCCAGAAGACTAGAAAGGACCTTGAAACACCGAAAATCGCACTTTTCGCCAAGTATTTACGGCCGTAAACCCATGGGCCGTAAACCCATGGACCGCAAACCCTTGGGCCGTAAACCCTATTGGGCCGCAAACCCTTGACCGTACACTCCTTTTACGACCGCAAACTCCCCATTTTCAAATCATATGTGATTCTAACACTTAGTTTTAAGTGTTTCCTGGTCCCTAGGATGATTTCCTTCCATAACAAATAGTGTTAAGCCCTCACCTAATGCTTATATGTACTTTTACATGATAAATAGGATCCGTTTGTCCCCGAGGCTTTATTTGACACTCAACAATTCCTAGCAACTTACACTCGAATCCCACGTCAAACAGTGAGTTCATACCCCTACGCTTTTTCCGAGTTTTTCATGTTTTCAGGGGGGGATACAAGCAAAAGTACAAGGAAACTTGTGCCCAAAGTATATTATTTGTTTAAAATAATTATATGTTCTGTATGCTTTTAACACAGAAAACAGTTTTACCAAACGATTAAGAAATCAACTCATAGAAACAGTTTTCAAAACTAAAGCAATGAACTTGTGAATCTTATCATAAAATGTGATATTTTATAAAGGATTTATACAAAACATAAACAGGATTTTCGGTATTATTACATGCAAATTGTTAGTCTAAAGTTGGAGACACGTCCTTGGTAACACTCCCACCGGATTCGAGAGTGTAGGACTAACACTTGTAACCGGAATCTCTTGTAGGGAGAGCGTGACTATTGTGTATAGATCTATACGGGACTGACTAACCCACACCTCGCTGCTAGCTACAGTTGGACCGTCAGGTCTATGGGTGACAAAGTCATAAAAAGATATTGGCCTCGTTACGTGCCATATCAAGTCTAAGTACGGTTATGACACTCGCAACCTAGATAACAGAATTTACTTTTGTAATAATGAAACAAGTGAACTAACCTCAAAGTAATAACCAATTTGATTACTAGAGGGTATCGATAATACCCTTAGGATTTAGTTCACTACTTATTTATTAGTTTCATTTATGTAATAAGGCTAATACATCTCACAGAGAGAAAACAGGGGTTTTCAAGGAAACTACATCTAACGATACAAGTATGGTAGATACTTGTACGCCTCAGACAAGAACAAATAACCAACTATCAACTTTTAAGGAAAATATAGGATTTTCCTAGGATAACTCAACCTTACATAAACAGGCTGTTTAACATACAACTAACGGATAATCAAACATCTTTCATAAGAAAATATATGATTTTCTTGGGAAATACTTTTCAAAGGATCAAAGAACATTTCTTTCACCAGAACTAAACGCTTATGAACTCACCAGCTTTATGCTGATATTTTAAAACTGCTTGTATTCTCAGGGCAACAATAGACAGGTACTCTTGCCAACTTTTGGAGAAGACTGAGCATTTTGGAGTCACGTCTTTTACTTTTGTTATATACTGTTATGAACAAACTATGTTTTCAAACAATGTAAATATTCTTATTATAATGTAATGGTTGTGTTTACTTCTCTTACTATGATACAACTGTTATGATACTACGCATGACGTCACCCGCCCCCGGATGTTTCCGCCGTCCGTTCCGACGGTTCGGGGGTGTGACACTAGCTAGATCTAAGAGATGAATCAACAAGGTTGAAACTTTATACCTTCTGAGACTTGCCAAGAAGATGAAGATTATGGATCTTTAAGCTCCACTCCAACCAATGGTTGATTACCAAGCTCTTACTTCTTCACAATGCACAAAAACACCAAAAGTTTACTACCAAAACTCAAAAACACACAAGGAAAGGCTAGGGTTTCGTGGGGAGTCTTTAGAGGGAAGGACGTTGATGAGGGGGCAGCCTCAAGGTCCATAATGACACTTAAATAGGGGTCAAACCCTAAAAATTAGGGTTTGTGATCTGCTTACGTACACCAACGTACGTATGGGTACGCCCAACGTACGCCACCAAACCCCACATCCAACTTAAAGGAGTACGCCCAATGTACTCTATGTTACGCCCAACGTAACAAGGACCAAAAAATGTAGTCTTTTAAAGACTAAATCCAGATATTGAAGAGTACCTAAAACTCGATCGTTACAATATAATCAACCACTTCTGCCCATTTGAGTTTCGAAAGATCAAGGCTATAAATATTGTATTTAATCTTTCCACTCCTTTTGGGTAAGAAATTTCCTGAGCATCATCTTCTTCCTCAATGTTATCTTTAGAAGCTTCATGAAATTGGTTGCTTCCTTAACATCAGTATAAACCCATGTAAGCTTCCCTCTCATGATCCAAACAAATCTAGATTAGAATTCATTCATTACAACATCATCACCATCCTCCGAGTCTACAAAAACAATATGTACAACATTAGTACCACTTTGGTAAGAGTGAACAAATCTATAGAATAATGAATGTTCCATCGGCATTTTAGGGTTTCCAATCTCGAAATCGTCTCTATGATATTCCAGTGTGTTACATTAGAAGTAGATTACATAGGAAGCCAACGATTGTGATAGTGGCTCCCCTCCAGAAGATGAATCCCCAAATCGATCTCTCACTTTAATTGAATTCACACCGCCGCCGATGGTGTTGTTTTGTTTTAGAAATGTGGCGGAGATCCCGGGGTTCGGTGCCAACGGATGATTGTGGTGATGGACTCCGAGACTTTAGAGAGGAAGGTGTGAGAGAGAAGGGAGTGTGTGCGTCTGTATGTATATGTGCTGTGTTTGCTGATTTTTTTTAATTATATATAATTTAAAAAAATATAAAAAAAACTTCATTAAGGGTATATAGGTAATTTTTATATAAACCTAACCCTTACTTTTTAACGGAGTTAAATGGACATCCAACATAGGGACCATTGGTGTGCTAATTTTTGTGAAAAAAAGACCACTGGTGTGTACGGTTTCCTCCATAAGGACAATCCATGCAAAAAAAAGTTTCATAAGGACTATTTTAGGGAAAAACTTAAAACCATAAGGACCATTTGTGAAATTTTGTCTAATAAGAATATTAGATTTCTAACACTCCACAATGGAATTTTTTTTTCGAAATGCATTGTTGTTAATAATCATGTGATGTTTTTAATAATCATGCGATCATGATTAGCCATGTTTATATTGAGTTTTGGTTTAACAAAGTCAAATAGTCTAAGAAAGAACCTTAAAGGTTTCAAATACAAGTATCTAAAATTCACCATGATATATGAGATGGCTATCACTACCCACCAATATAATGGTGATGGTGGTAATTGATAAAGATAATGGGTGTTTTGTTTCATGCAATTTATGTGAGATTTGGTTAGAATTAGAATCTAATTCCAGTCAATGCGTTAGGTTTAAAAGTGTTTGAAATTGAATTTTATGAGATTTCACAAAATACACCATTCCAAGGATTTCAATAATTCTATCTTAAAGTCATTGAATCCGTATCATGTTATCACTTCAAATTACACAACTAAATCCACAAACAAAAATGTTCCTCTCATTTCTCTCACCGCTTTCACATTCGGTGAACTATTACATCTGCTCTCACACCCGATATATTGTCGTTGTTGATGATTTCTACACTTTTTTTTATTTTTAACTTTTATGGATATGATTCTTGGAAATAAGTTTTTAACATTTTTGTCAAAACATTATATACTTTTTCCATGGATTTTGTCGATGTATCATTTATAGTGAACTAAGTATACCGAACCTTACATGGTATACAATTATAAACACAAAGGGGCTGAAGTGCTCTTAACTAAAAGTATACTTTTAAAATATAAGTATTTTGCAAAAAGTATACAAGTATACCTACATACCAGAAACAATATCATGAGTAGAACAAAACAAAAGTATTTTGGATGTTGAACACTGCGGTTAAACCTGGGCAGTTATGTAATCATGTTTAGGGTCAATATAGCTTGATCAACTATATTTATTCGAGACATGACCAACATGTGCTTGGAAGTGACTGTGGTGTTGCGACAGGCCTAAAACTTACCTAGTATCCATACAACAAAGTATCAAAAGAACAAAACATACAACTTAAAATACTGTAGGAGTATTTTAGCCAGAGCCGAATACATTGTAGAAATTCATTCCTAGTGTTACTACCTATTCGTTTCTTAGCGATAACTTACTTGCATTAGTAACCTTTCTTTGCTTATCGCTTGGTAGAACACTTTATTATCAGGATGGGATATATTTTGTTTCATATATCTTGAGGACTTACCATCCTCTTCTTCCTGGTTGTTTCTAGAACAAGATGCCTCCTCGAAAAAGACCCATCAGAAGAAATGACGACACTCCACCACCACCACCCCCTCAGTTCGATCCCGTTATGTTCCAGGTAGCTGTTACTGCTGCTGTGGCTGGCGCGATGTCACAGATTAATCATGGCGGATCTGGCGGGCAGGGAGGTGGTACTCATCCCCAAAATCATGAAGGTGGTCAGGGACACCAGAAGGAGTGTTCCTATAAGGACTTCATGAACGCAAAACCCACATCTTTCGACGGCAAAGGAGGGGTTATTGCCCTGACCCAATGGGTCGAGAAGATCGAGTCCATTTTCGAAATCTGTTCCTGTTCTGAAGTCAACAAAATAAAATTCGCCGCTTGCACTTTCGCCAACAGACCACTGGCCTGGTGGAATGGTCGAGTCAAATCCCTAACCCTACCAGTGGCGAATGTTATGGGTTGGGAAAGTTTAAAGGAACTCATGCTAGCTGAGTACTGCCGACGGGGCGAGATGCAGAAACTAGAGCACGAACTCTGGAACCTAAAGATGAAGGAATCCGACATTGCTGCCTACACTTCTAGGTTTGAAGACCTAGCACTTCTTTGCCCGGGAATGGTCACCCCGGAAAGCAAGAAGATAGAGAGATACATTTGGGGACTGACACAACCCACCAAAGGAAATGTCTTGGCTGCTAGGCCAAACACCTTTGACAGCGCTAAGTGTCTGGCGCAAACTCTCATAGATCACGGAGTTGATCTTGATAATGTGACGACCGCTCCTGAGCCAGCAAAAGGGAGTGGTGAGAAAAGAAAGTTCTGGAAGTAGCAGAAGGGCCAATCTTCGCAGGAGCCCTCAAAGAAACAGCAAACGGTGGCAGTCCACGCTGCTACTACTCCTGCCGCTGCTCCGGCCACTCAAGCAGCTACCAGTAAATATGCTGGTACCCTTCCTCGGTGCAACAAGTGTAACTATCATCATAATCCCGGCCCATGTCGTGAAATGTCATGCACTAGCTGTGGCAAAAAGGGGCACACAACTCGAGTTTGCAAGACACCAGTCCAACCAACCAATCAGGCATCTGGAGCAGGTGTTGGTCAAGCCTGTTATGGTTGTGGAGAAGTCGGACACTACAAGAGAAACTGCCCCAAGGCAACAACAACAGGTAGCACAGGGAGAGTACTAGCGATGGGGCAAGAAGAGGCAGTCGCTGATCCCACCGTCGTTTCGGGTACGTTCCTCCTCGACAACTCTTATGCATGCATTCTTTTCGATTCTGGTGCGGAGAGAAGTTTTATTAGCCATGCATTCAAACATCTCCTCAAACATAAACCTCAACCATTAACTGAAATATTTACCGTCGAGATGGCTAACGGTGAGAAAGAGAGCACTAATGATATATACGTAGGTTGTACCCTTACCTTAAACGATCATTATTTTCCCATCGACCTTATGTCAGTTTCCATAAGGAGCTTCGATGTCATTATCGGCATGGATTGGTTGAGCCCCAATCGTGCTGATATCCTTTGTTATGAAAAAGCTATCCATCTCAATCTTTCCTCTGATGAAACTCTCATGATTTACGGCGATAAACTTAGTTCAAACCTCCGTATCATTTCGTGCATCAAAGCCCAAAAATTGCTGCGAAAGGAGTGTCATGCATTCCTAGCCCATGTCATTAACGAGATGCAAGAAGTTAAAGACCTCGAGAGCATCCCCGAAGTCTGCAACTTTCCCGATGTTTTTCCCGAAGATCTCCCAGGAATCCCTCCCGAGCGCCAAGTCAAGTTTCGCATCGACTTAGTCCCCGGAGCTACCGCCGTAGCTAAATCCCCATACCGATTAGCGCCGGCAGAAATGCAGGAGTTATCCAGTCAGCTCAATGAGCTGCTCAGTAAATGATTCATCAGACCGAGTTCCTCACCCTGGGGAGCCCCGATCTTATTTGTGAAAACGAAGGATGGATCCTTTCGGATGTGCATTGATTACCGTGAACTGAACAAGCTCACTGTCAAAAACCGTTACCCTCTTCCTCGAATCGACGACCTCTTCGATCAACTTCAGGGAGCCAGTTACTTCTCCAAAATAGACCTGAGATCAGGGTACCATCAATTGCGAGTTCACGAGAATGATGTGCCCAAGACAGCATTCCGAACTCGTTATGGACACTACAAATTTGTAGTAATGCCCTTTGGTCTAACCAACGCACCGACGATATTCATGGACCTGATGAATCGGGTGTGCCATTCTTTCCTGGACAAGTTCGTAATCGTGTTCATCGACGATATACTTATCTATTCCAGAAGTGAGGAAGATCATCGACAACACTTGAGATCGGTGCCGGAAACCCTAAGGACGGAAAAGTTGTACGCGAAATTCTCCAAATGCGAATTCTGGATTCGAAAAGTAACCTTCCTAGGTCACGTGGTAAGCGAGGAAGGTATACACGTGGACCCCTCCAAAAATCAAAGCGATAGAGAACTGGTCAGCACCGAAGACACCCACAGAAATCCGTCAATTCTTCGGTCTCGCTGGCTATTATCGCAGATTTATCCAGAATTTATCCAGAATTGCCAAACCCTTAACCACTCTGACTCAGAAAGGTGTACCCTTTTGTTGGAGTGAAAAGCAAGATACTGCGTTCCAAACGTTGAAGCGGGCCCTATGCAGCACACCTATCTTGTCTTTGCCCGAAGGGACGGAGGACTTCGTTGTCTACTGTGATGCATCCAATCAGGGCCTAGGCTGTGTGCTCATGCAACGGGGAAAAGTCATTGCTTATGCCTCAAGACAGCTGAAAGCACACGAAGTCAACTACATAACGCACGACCTGGAATTGGGAGCAGTGGTCTTCGCACTGAAGATATAGAGACATTATCTCTACGGAACCAAGTGCACTATTTTCACTGACCATAAAAGCCTGCAGCATATTTTCAACCAGAAGGAGTTGAACATGAGACAACGGCGATGGGTTGAGCTACTCAGCGATTACGAGTGCGAAATCCGCTACCATCCCGACAAGGCCAATGTGGTGGCAGATGCCCTCAGCCGGAAGGAGTACTCAGGTCGTAGAGTGAAGGCACTGACCATGACAATCTATTCCCATTTATCCGTGAAAATCAAGGAGGCTCAGCTGGAAGCCTTAAAACCAGATAACATGCCGGGTGAAGCCTTGAGAGGAATGGAAAAGAACCTAGAGATAAAGGGAGACGGAGTCTATTATTTCATGGACCAGATCTGGACCCCAAAGTTTGGTGGTTACAGAGAGGTTGTAATGAACGAAGCTCACAAGACTAGATACTCCGTTCATCCAGGTTCGGACAAGATGTACCTCGATCTCAAGAAACTGTATTGGTGGCCGAACATGAAAGTATAGATTGCTACCTTCGTGGGCAAGTGCCTGACTTGCGCCAAGGTGAAGGTCGAATATCATAAGCCCTCATGTCTACTCCACCAGCCGGAGACACCTGAGTGGAAGTGGGAGAGAATTACTATGGATTTTATCACCAAATTACCCAAGTCTCCGAGTGGGCATGACGCCATCTGGGTAATTGTCGACCGACTGACTAAATCCGCCCACTTCCTGCCGATCAAGGAAAACTTCAAAATGGAGAGACTCACGCGAATCTACATCCGAGAGATAGTTCGACTGCATGGTGTGCCTGTGTCCATTATCTCCGATCGAGATAGCAGGTTCACTTTGAGGTTTTGGCAGTCACTGCAGAAGGCTCTTGGAACTAAGCTGGATATGAGCACAGCTTACCATCCTCAGACAGATGGGCAGAGTGAGAGAACCATCCAAACCTTGGAAGACATGTTGAGAGCATGTGTCATCGACTTCGGTGAGTCGTGGGACACCCATTTGCCCTTGGTCGAGTTTTCCTACAACAACAGTTACCACACCAGCATCAAGGTTGCGTCTTTCGAAGCTCTCTATGGCCGCAAGTGCAGATCCCCTCTGTGCTAGGCTGAGGTGGGTGACACGCAGCTAGCCAAGGGGCAAATCCCTGACAGCACTCTCACTGGCCCAGAAATCATCTGCGAAACCACCGAAAAGATCGTACAAATCTGGGAACGACTCAAAGCCTCACGAGATAGACAAAAGAGCTACGCCGATAAACGACGAAAACCCTTGGAGTTCTAGGTTGGAGACCGTGTCCTGCTAAAAGTCTCACCCTGGAAAGGCATGATACGCTTCGGAAAGCGTGGAAAGCTAAATCCAAGATACATAGGACCCTTCGAGATCCTCGCTAGGATCGGTCCCGTAGCCTACAAACTTCGTTTACTGCAAGAACTTAGCAACATTCATCCTATCTTCCACGTTTCGAATCTTAAGAAATGCGTATCCGACGAAACCCTTACGATTCCTCTCGACGAGATTGAGATCAACGAGAAGCTGAACTTTGTGGAAGAACCAGTCGAAATCATGGATAGAGAGATCAAACGAACGAAACAAAGTCGCATCCCGATAGTGAAGGTTCGCTGGAATGCCAAGCGGGGACCCGAATTCACTTAGGAGCGCGAAGATCAGATGAAACAAAAGTATCCGCATCTCTTTCCTAATCCATGATTTGTATTCTATGTTCGAATTTCGGGACGAAATTCCCTCTAACGGGGGGATGATGTGACAACCCGAAACTTTTTCCGTTATCCTTACCCAGTTTCCGTTAATAAAATTTGGGTTTTTTATTTAATTCCGTCAAATTCCTTAGTTTGGGAAGGACTTCGCGTTTTAAATAAATTAATTCGGATTTATTTCCGTTCACGTTAGTATAATTTTTGGTCTAACGGAATATTCTAAGCTCAGTTCAATCGAGTTTTGGATTCAAAAACGAGGTTTTCTAAGTCAAAGCATAGCATCCGGGCCAAACAACCCTTCGAGAGGAGTTTACGACCGCAAACTCTGTTTACGACCGTAAACCCTCCACCCCACCCCGTGACCGTAAACTCACCCCTATATAAGGGATGAGTGGCCTTCATTTCTCACTTTACACACTCCATAAGCTTTCTCTCTCTACTCTCTCTCTCTCTATAAATTTCGAATTTGCTCAAGGATCCTCAAGAATGTAAGTGATTCTTCACTTTGATTGTGTTTATATTCTTATTCTAGTGATGAATCCATGTCTCATCTCCTAAATCTCATTTTTTTCTAGATTTTCTCTCTCACCAAGAACACCAAGAACACACACTAGTTCTTGGTGGCTAAAAACCTCATTCCAAGCTTCTTAACAGTAAGTAACTACCATCTGTACTTGATATCTACTAGAAACCATCGATTTTCTCCTAAAAATCGACCTGAAACGCATGAACTGGGTGTTTACGGCCGTACACCCTTCAATGGCCGTAAACTCCATTTTTGGTCGATTATTGACCTTTAAACTCTTCCTTGAGTTGGGCACGAGGCTTAGAACACTTCCAGAAGACTAGAAAGGACCTTGAAACACCGAAAATCACACTTTTCGCCAAGTGTTTACGGCCGTAAACCCATGGGCCGTAAACCCATGGACCGCAAACCCTTGGGCCGTAAACATATGGGTCGTAAACCCTATTGGGCCGCAAACCCTTGACCGTACACTCCTTTTACGACCGCAAACTCCCCATTTTCAAATCATATGTGATTCTAACACTAAGTTTTAAGTGTTTCCTGGTCCCTAGGATGATTTCCTTCCAAAACAAATAGTGTTAAGCCCTCACCTAATGCGTATATGTACTTTTACATGCTAAATAGGATCCGTTTGTGCCCAATGCATTATTTGACACTCAGCAATTCCTAGCAACTTACACTCGAATCCCACGTCAAACAGTGAGTTCATACCCCTACGCTTTTTCCGAGTTTTTCATGTTTTCAGGGGGGGAATACAAGCAAAAGTACAAGGAAACTTGTGCTCAAAGTATATTATTTGTTTAAAATAATTATATGTTCTGTATGCTTTTAACAGAGAAAACAGTTTTACCAAACGATTAAGAAATCAACTCATAGAAACAGTTTTCAAAACTAAAGTAATGAACTTGTGAATCTTATCATAAAATGTGATATTTTATAAAGGATTTATACAAAACATAAACAGGATTTTCGGTATTATTACATGCAAATTGTTAGTCTAAAGTTGGAGACACGTCCTTGGTAACACTCCCACCGGATTCGAGGATGTAGGACTATTTTAGGGAAAAACTTAAAACCATAAGGACCATTTGTGAAATTTTGTCTAATAAGAATATTAGATTTCTAACACTCCACAATGGAATTTTTTTTTCGAAATGCATTGTTGTTAATAATCATGTGATGTTTTTAATAATCATGCGATCATGATTAGCCATGTTTATATTGAGTTTTGGTTTAACAAAGTCAAATAGTCTAAGAAAGAACCTTAAAGGTTTCAAATACAAGTATCTAAAATTCACCATGATATATGAGATGGCTATCACTACCCACCAATATAATGGTGATGGTGGTAATTGATAAAGATAATGGGTGTTTTGTTTCATGCAATTTATGTGAGATTTGGTTAGAATTAGAATCTAATTCCAGTCAATGCGTTAGGTTTAAAAGTGTTTGAAATTGAATTTTATGAGATTTCACAAAATACACCATTCCAAGGATTTCAATAATTCTATCTTAAAGTCACTGAATCCGTATCATGTTATCACTTCAAATTACACAACTAAATCCACAAACAAAAATGTTCCTCTCATTTCTCTCACCGCTTTCACATTCGGTGAACTATTACATCTGCTCTCACACCCGATATATTGTCGTTGTTGATGATTTCTACACTTTTTTTTTTATTTTTAACTTTTATGGATATGATTCTTGGAAATAAGTTTTTAACATTTTTGTCAAAACAATATATACTTTTTCCATGGATTTTGTCCATGTATCATTTATCATTTAACGTAATGAATAGGTTGTTAAACTCATAAAATGGTTATCTTGTCCAAACAAATTCATTTCTTTATATCCATGTTTAGTAAACCCTATATTCAAAACAAATTTTATCAAAATCCAAAAATCAATAATAAAATTAAATAAAACGAAAACAAAATAAAAAATGAACCCAACTCATTTTTATTTTAACAACCCAAAAATTAAAACCCGAAAAATATGAAGGTGAAACACAAAATTACTATGGGTTCATGTTCAACAAACAAAATGGAGTGTTTTCTAGTTTCTACTAGTCATTTGTATTGATAATGTCAATATAACTATATTTTGGCCATCAAAATATCATAGGCGTATGTAAATTTCCCAAAACTTCCATGGTTTTCCCTTAAACTTGATATACCTAGTTACCCACTATCAAAAATGTGAAACTTGATAAACTTCCATGGTTTACCCACTATAAAAAAATGTCAAACCGATTTTGATTATTTGATACGAGACATCCCTGAACCAAATGAACGACTATGAAAATTGAAAAAGACAGAGGACATGTTCATCGAAAGTAGTTTGGAAACTGGTAGCTGTTAGTTGATAGTTGGTAGCTGGAAGCTGGAAGTTATAGCTTTTATTTATATAATAGTGTTCGGTACAAGTAGCTTGAAACTTTTGAAATATGTAAAATTATATAGAAAGGCATACGAATATAAATTAAAATAGGAATATAATGATGATTAATTAATTTTTCTAAACTATAATTATCAATAGTTAAAACTCATACAAATTTTAATACCAAGTGTCATGTTTAAGCTTCTCAGTTGACAATAATTCTTTTTATACATATTACTCCCTTCGTCCCAAAATTATTGTCCACGTTTGACTTTTGAAGTGTTTCCATGTCAACTTTGATCATAAATAACTTTATTTGTATTATAAAATTTTTGATGAAACTTATAACAATGAAAATACATTTAAAAAATTTATGCATATATCTTGCATAAAAAATTATATAACAAAAGTAAATTATTTAATGTCAAATTTGAACAAAAGACACTTAAAAAGTCAAACGTGGACAATAATTTTGGGAGGGATGAATTAGTAAATGATGATTTTTTTTACAAAGTAGATAAGACTTTTCAATTTTGACTCTGTTTGGTGTATTAGCTTTAAAGCTGGCTGCTAGCTGAAAAGTTAGCGAATAAAAAAATAATGTTTGATAAAAACTAGTTGATAAACAAGCTACAATATATAAAATGACATTTAGTATAATGAGTTTCTATAATTAATTTAAGGTATATTTGAAATATTCTAAAAAACTCATGAAAACAGTCTGAGTAGCCTTTTCAAAAAAGTTAGTTTTAAGTTAACTTATAAGCTACTTTTTTATTTGGCAAACATGACAATTTAAAAAAGATCAAAAAATAAGTTAGCTTATCAGATAGTTGTGACGTGCCAAACATAGTCTTTTTAAGATCTCATGCCAAATATCTTTTACATATGACAAATGTTTCTACATTCTAAATAAACAATATTATTGTATGATACTAATTTTGATTTAAAAATTCATATAATAAATATTTATTATTTAGTTAAATGAATATTAGTAAATTATAAAACCCGTTGATATGGTTGTTTCGAATAAAAAAATCATGATTGTTAAACTATTTTTATATTTAATCGTATAAGGTATATTTTATTCCAAAAACAAAAATCATAATTATTAAAAATATATTTATACTTAGTCGTATAAGGTAATTTTAAAAAGTATGGATATGGTTTATTTAAAGAGTAAATTACACGAATGGTCCATATTTTATCTCTTTAACTCAGAAAGTCCCTACTGTTTGCTTTTGTTACGCGCTTGGTCCCTGTCTCACCTAAAAATATTATTTTTCCCTTGATTTTTTAATTTATTTAAATAAACACACCCCAACCCCACCCCCTCACCTTACCTTACCTATACCATCATTTTTCCCTATTTAAATAATAGTCTTTTTAGGCAAAACAGTGACCAAACGCGTAACAAAAACAAACAGTAGGGACCAAGCACGTAACAAAAACAAATAATAAGGACCTTCCGAGTTAAAAAAATAAGTTATGGACCAAACGCGTAAATCACCCCAAACCATAGGGACCATTCATGTAATTTACTCTTATTTATAAGGTAGATTTAAACAAAAATACTATTGAGGTTGTGTTTGGCTCACGACAGCTAACTGATAAGCTAACTTATTTTCAAGTTTTTTCAAGTTGCCATGTTTGACAAACCAAAAAGTAGCTTATAACTTATTAACTAGCTTTTTTAAAAAGCTACTTAGTATGTGTTTGACGTGTCATGGCTAGCTGATAAGCTAACTTATTTTTTCGAACTTTTTAAGTTGTCAGATTTGACAAGTCAAAAAGTAGCTAAAAACTAGTTTTTTAAAAAGCTACTTATACTATATTTTCAATATATTTTTTTAATTTCCTAAATATACTCTTAATTAATAATTAAAAACATATTCTTTTGAATACCTTTTTATGTCATTTTATATATTTATGCTAGTTTATTATCCAGTTTTAACCAAATGTCATTTTCTATCAGCTAGCTTATAAGCTAGAAGTTAACTATTCAACTACCAACTAACCTTTCAGCTAGTACCCCAACACACAGTCTCGGTTGTGTTTGGTGTACTAGCCGAAAAACTAGAAGCTAGATGAAAAATAAGTTGATAGCTGAAAAACTAGTTGTTAGCTTAAACTCTAGTTGATAGCTTATAAGCCAACCAATAAAAAATGGTATTTGGTAAAAACTACATGATAAGCTAGCCGAAATATATAAAATGACATAAAAGGGAATTTAAGAAAATATGTTTTTTGATAGATAATTAAGGGTATATTTGGAAAAACAATATTAAATAAAAAAAACTCTTGAAAAGTTTGTCTAAGTAGTTTTTAAAAAAGTTAGCTTATAAACTTCTTTTTGGCTTGCCAAACATGACAATTCAAAAAACTTAAAAAACTAGTAAGTTGTGGCACGCCAAACACAAACTTTGACTAGTTTTTCAAGAGCTTTTTAAAAAAATATCTAAATATACCCTTAATTAATTATAAAAAAACCTAGTCTTTTAAATGCTCTTTTATGTCATTGTATATCTTCCAACTAGCTTATCAATTACTTTTTTACCAAATGTCATTTTTTATTAGCTAGCTTATAAACTTGTAGTTAGTTTTTAGCTAAAAACTAGTTTTTCAGCTATCAGCTAACTTTTTAGCTAGTGATAACGGCCCATAGGGCCACGCAAGGCGGCAACATCTCAGGAACTACACTTGAGACTGGGTGGAAGCAATCCCACGCCGACCTAGAAGGTTACACTCGCGAGGGAAGCCTTTTGGGGACTTTCCCCAGCCTGGCACATGATGGGAAAACTGGGTGGGAGTGATCCCACCAATACCTTCTCTGAACCAATCACAACCCAGAGCAGAGGTCATAAGACATTCCTGTAACACCCGTTTTCTAGAATATATCAGTTGAGGACTTGGAGGGATTATGTAACGACCGCAAGTTCGGGCTAGACATTAAAATATAAAATATAATAATTATTTATAATTATTAGGATAATCGTAAATAATTAGTAATCATTCGTACGTGATACGAGTTATATAAATAATATTCATATATTACGTACATGTTTTATGGATAAATATTGGGCTTATAGTGTGACAACCCGAAAAAAAAATTTGCTTTTAAATCTCAGTCAGTCAACTCAACTGAGTGTCAGACTTATTGGAAATGAGTCCTAGTCTGGTTAAATGTCATTCTAAGGAGTTTTAAGCCTAGTACACTTAAGGAATGAGTGTTAGAATGTACCTGCTAGAAACACTGTACAACACTAAAGCCCTAAACTCCAACATGTGGAGTTTACGGCCGTAAACATGGAGTTTACGGCCGTAAACCCAACCCTGGCCGTAAACCCAACCCTGGCCGTAAACCCAAGAGTATATATGTGGTCCTTGATCATTTTCAACCATTTCTCACATTCCAACCTCAAGAACACTCCAAATCCTCTCAAGTATTATCGAGTTCATCATCTTAGATCATCAAAAACGTAAGTGTTCTTTCCTTGATTTGTTGTTACACTTCATCTCCTAGTTACACTCTTTGATTCCATCCATTGAAACATTCATTTTCATCTAGATCTTCAAATCTTCAAGTTTCACCAAGAACACCAAGAACACACTAGTGTTCTTGGACAAAAACGGCCATTTCAAGCTTCTAGATCGTAAGTACTCTTTCCTATACTTCATATCTACTAAGAAGCCTTGAATCACACCCTTGAAACATGCATTTCCCAAGAACATCTTGAGTTTACGGCCCACGATCTCCCTTGGCCGTAAACTCAATGTTATGGCATGTATGGGCCATAAACCCTCCTAGATGCAAAGCTAGTGACCCAGAAACCTTCCTTGATGAGCATAGGACCTTAAACCACACTCACTTCATAATGTCCATGAGTTTACGGCCGTAAGCTCCTTGCTTGGCCGTAAACTCATCAAAAGCCTCAATAGAGGTGGTCTTTCACACCATTGTGTAGAGTAAAATCCCCTCAAGCTTCCCTAGCCTTCAAACACCCTCATATACAACTTTGACCAGGAGTTTACTGCCGTAAACTCCCTTGGCCGTAAACTCAGGACCGTAAACACCAAACCATGGCCTTAAACACCATTTAGATGAATCACATGTGATTCCAACACTTGGTCAAAGTGTTCCCTAGTCCCGTGAGGTGTTTCCTTGCATTTGGTTGCTTCCAAGCACTATATTAATGTCAATACATGCCAATGTACGTCATTTAGGACTTGTTGTGTCTCGGGACTTCACTCGTGGAACTTCTCATCCTTACGCGCATATTCGTTGAATCACCCATATCAGGTGAGTTCATACCCCGTAATGAATCTTTTAAACTGTTTTAAATGCTTTTAAGGGGGGGGGATACAAGTTGAACACAATGATAATTGTGTAAATGTTTGTTATAAATATCTTTCAAATCATTACTTATGCCTTTTATAAGTGATCAAAACATTTCAAAAGCTCTTTCAAGTTATATTACTTTATAGTCTAACAAAACTCCGTTTTAAAGTACAAGCATAACTTAGTAGTAAAACGAGTATTTTCAATAACAGTTCAAGTACATTAGTAGTAAACTATAATAGGTATAGTTTAAGGCTTCACAACATACTATAACACTTACATAGAGGAACATACTATAACAAGTACATGGAGGAACACACCATACTAAGTACCGGGAAAAATCTCGTTAATATATCTTTCCGAGTTTGCGTTAACTTTAGTACGATTACACGTATCTGGGTTAGCAGACACGAGGTGATAAAACATAATAATATATCTTTTCGAGTTTGCGTTAACTTTAGTACGATTACACGTATCTGGGTTAGCAGACACGAGGTGATAAAACATAATAATATATCTTTCTGAGTTTGCGTTAACTTTAGTACGATTACACGTATCTGGGTTAGCAGACACGAGGTGATAAAACATAATAATATATCTTTCCGAGTTTGCGTTAACTTTAGTACGATTACACGTATCTGGGTTAGCAGGCACGAGGTGATAAAACATAATATATCTTTCCGAGTTTGCGTTAACTTTAGTACGATTACACGTATCTGGGTTAGCAGACACGAGGTGATAAAACATAATAATATATCTTCCTAGTTACATACGAGTTCACATTAAAACCTTTAATTAACCAACCTAGGACTAAAGGCTATTTTAGACTCCCCGAGGCGTATTGACCATTTAATACTACCTGGAGTCTGTATTTTATCAAAACGACTCCCCGAGGGTATTGTACATTTAATACCACCTGGAGTCAGTATTTTTCTACGTTATAGCCAGTAGTGTCACTGCTGAGGTAAAACATTATTTTCCCTATTACATTTATTTTGTGATCTTCTCACCTATTCATTAATGTATAATCTATATTTTGTTAATGATAGTTCATTTGGGAAAATACACCCTAATACAAGAAACAAACACACATAACATTTGATGCCTTGGTGGAAGGCTACGTTTAGTAGAAAGGACCATAATGCTAACCTTATGATTCCTTAATGTACACATCAAAGGATACATATATATCAAAAGAATCCGACAGGTAATAGGATGCGTGCTTTCCGCTTCATTTCCTGTTCCTTGTTTGGTTGTGGGCTTGGAACAGATTCACCCAGTCTACTATCTATTCGATTCTAGATATATATGTCCAGTATACATTGAGTCATCACAAGGGTACCAGGTATGGGTCAAGTCATAGGATACAGAGTCAACACACAGTTTTCTAGATCAGAACATACTTTCCAAATCAGAACTTTTGGTATACAAAACTAGAGACTTACCAGTTAAGGGTTTAATCCATTTTATTAAACCAGGATAAACTTAAAGGACCTTAGGTGATTAACTCTATAATACTTTAGTTCATACAACATGGTTATATATCATTGATAACAAATAGGTAGTTGGATGTGTGCTCTCCGCCTTACTTCCTGTTCCTTGTTTGGTTGTGGGCTTAGGGCAGATTCACCCAATTAACTCCCTATTCGATATTAGATCATATATAGCCAGTATAAACTAAGTGATTATAGGAATAATTACTGTGGTCACCATTTTATTATAATGAATAAGGGTTTTTCTTAAAGAATCTTTTCATTTAATATAAAGGAACTATTACAATTAACTCCATGAGTAACAAGTGAATACACCAGGGTTATATACCACAATGATCAAACAAACTATGGGATGTGTGCTTTCCGCCTTAGGGCAGATGCGCTTAATCGATTGTTTGTTTACTCTGAGTAGTATATCACTTGTATCCATTTAGTACCCATAGAAAGGATTGTAGAATCATTTTTACGTATCCTTCATCAAAGTAGAAAATATAGGATTTTCTAAGAGGAATCGACGAACTTTTCTAAATCGAACTTACAATTTACTACATTTTTAACTACATTTTCAACAGCATTTTACAACTTACTTACATCACTAAAATCTTATGAACTCACCAGCTTAATTGCTGACCAACTCTTTCAAATAACTTGTATTCTCAGGAGCCTAATAGACAGGTACTTGCATTGGGATTCAGAAGATGGAGCAGTATAGCTTCAAGTCTTGTTTTGTTATTTGTATATGTATTCTATGTTTTGTGATCACACATTGTAAACACTTTCTTTCTAATGAAATGGTTGCTTATTACTTTGATTACTATGATGCATGTCTTGTGATACTAAACATGACGTCGTCCACCCCAGAACGTTTCTGCCGTTCCGGTTTTGGGGTGTGACAGATTGGTATCAGAGCATTGTTTATAGTGAACTAAGTATATCAACCGATAAAAGATATACAACTATAAATATAATGGGGATTAAGTGCTCTGGATAATGGTATATTTTAAGAGTATAACGATAAGTTATAAAAATATACCTACTTGTTTATACATGTACATACTAGACCAAGTATCACAAGAAGAACAGAACTAAAAGTATTTAAAGATTGAACACTGTCGTCAAACCTGAACAGTTATGTTATCATAGCTAGGATCAATATAGCCTGATCAACTATATTCATTCGAGATGTGACCGACATGTGTTTGGGAGTGATGTGGTGTTGCAACAGTCTTAAAACTTACCAAATTCTAAGTCAAGGGAATACTAGAACAAGTACATTTGAGTTAGAATACTATAGGAGTATTCTATGATACTATAACGCGATAACAAGTTTGAAACATACTAAGTACATTACATTAAAATACTATAGGAGTATTTTAGGCACTACATAAATGACTTATGTGATAACTTAAAAGACCCTTACGGATAGGTCTATAATCTTGCAATGTATGCTTCCAAGGTTATATATAATTGAGATTTTATAGACTTAGAATTTGTGATCTACGCTCCACTACCTGTTCCTTGTTTGGTTGTGGTTTTGGAGTAGGATCACTTATTCGAAGGTCTATCTAATCTTAAGTTATATACAACTTGTATACATTGTGCAATTATAGGAGGACTCTGTAAGGATCACCCCATAAAGTTACCTTAAATCTCATAGATTCTTTAGTCACTTCCATTCTCGCACGACAAACCCAGATAGATGTAACCACTTCCTCATAGTAGACAACAGAAGAATCCAGGAGGAACAAGAGCAAGTTCAGGAGAAGTTTCAAAGAAGGATCAACCGAAGTAACCAAAACGTCTTACACGTCACACTAATAAATAATAATCTTGTTAACTTATTGAGCGAGTGGTAGCACTGCTCACATTATGTGTTAGGATTATTTTCTTACATGCAGCTGGTAACAGTTATTCAGGTAACAGATATTCATTCGAGGATAGTCATTCCGAATTCATAGAGTTTATTAGGTATAGAATCTTTTATGAATTATTTCCAACAACCTGTGGAAGTAGGGACTAGATACACTCAGACCAAGGTTAACTTGGTTTTAATATCACTCGTACCATACCTACTTCTACCCACTGCTCTAGGCATATCTCAGGAGTGTCGCCTAAAACATTAGGAATGGTCCGGCGAAGCGTGAAACTAATTAGTACATTTAAGATGATGGAATACGACTAACAATGGGCATCATTTCTCACGAGATCATTTTTGCCATGCAATAGAATCATGTCTACACCAGGAAGGAACCAGCCAACAGGCGTGGCACCAATTCTGCAGATAGACATTGTTACTTTCCAGGCTGCGGTCACAGCTGCTGTGACAGCCGTCATGGTACATCTCAATGCTAATCACAATAACGATCAAGGGAGACAGCTAGCGTCTGGTGACAAGGACACCCCCGATCACAAACCTACGAGCAAGAAGCGAAAGTCCCGGTATAACAAGGCAAAAAGGCCGGCTCAAGGTTCTAACAAGAGACGACAACCCATGAGTACCCCCGTAGCCACAACAGCAGGCGCAACATCTGGCACTTCAGCTACCACTACCACCCCCGGCAAGCAATATGCAGGAAATCTCCCAGAGTGCGACAGATGCACTTACCACCACCAGGGAGCTTGCCGAGAGCTGCAATGTACTAATTGCAGCAGAAAGGGGCACACTGCCCGTTCCTGCAGGGCGCCGACACGGCCAATTCCCCAAGTGAACTTGGCCTGTTTCAAGTGCGGCAAATCAGGACACTTTAAGGGGAACTGTCCAATAGAGAGGGAAGACGCAGAAGCTCGTTCCTGTGAAACCCCAACTCAGCACATCACTTCAACCACCGATGCGGGTATAGTTCAGGTATGCTATGCATGTGGTGAAATGGGTCACGCCAAGAAAGACTGTCCAACAGAGGGAGGCGACGGAGGAGGAGGAAGAATCTAACAAAAAGACATAAATGAACCGCGAGGAATCCCGCTTTTGAGATTTTGGTACGTCTTAAAAACAAGTATTGGTTTAAAACTTAATTTATAATAATATATGACTAAAACTTGGGGATAACACTTAAAAGTAATTATAATAACTCACCCATAGGAACAAGTCACAACATTCAAAAGAACTAAAGGATCCGTTTAGAGAAGCTATGATGGCTGAACATATACATCAGGGTTGTGCATAACTAAGATGCTGCAGACTTAGAGTGAGTAATTCCGCCTTAATTCTTGTTCCTTGTTTGGTTGTGGATTTGACGCAGAGTTACTCATTCGACTGTCTTATTCATCTTAGATATTCAAAACTTGTATATATAACAGGCGATCGTAGTGGTACCAAGGAGGATCATGATATAAAGAATCATCACCAGTTATCAAAACACTTTCATTTGTATGTACTCGCTCATCGCAAGTACGATACGTAAGAGTGCTAACATCTAAGGGAAAACAGAAAGCACTAGAACATTTACAAAGAGTACATTGTCGAACACACTAGGAGTACATTGCCGAACGCACGAAGAGTACATTTTCGAGCATGCTAGGGGTACATCATCATATAACATACATTTCTTTCCAATCGACCAGACGTGGATTGGTAAAGAGTCCGTTACTACCATCCGTCATGAATTGGCGTGGTCCTCACCATACTAAGTTCATATGTTTCTAATCGCCTCAATCGGCAAGTTCTCGAAACTTTCGTCATTCGTATCGACAGTCCGACCTAAGCCTCGGTTTTTATCTTTCGTATTCTAAACCCCGAAGTATTATTGCGAAGAGTACTTTGTCCTCTGAAACCTCATCGTCAGATGTCCGTAGACCGTCACGAAATACCACTCGTCTAACAGACCAAGTTCGAGCACAGAGGCTATGGACGAATACAGCCCACCTATCACTATTCAGTGTATAAAAAAAGGTGGTATATGATCATGATTACACAGATTTAGTATGTGTGTCCCCGCCTTACTACCTGTTCCTTGTTTGGTTGCGGACCTGGGGCAGAGTCGCACATCCGACCGTCGTACTAATCCTAATTATATACGACTTGTATACACGAGGTGATGATAGATGGACCGAGTACGAATCTTATCACGAACGCCAGGGCAAAGTTGCCAGGTCTACGAGTTGGTATTCTGCAAATCAGAGGATCACAACCCCAGTAGTACTGCTAAGAAAGCTAATTTCGGGACGAAATTCCCTCTAACGAGGGGATGATGTGACAACCCGAAAAAAAAAATTTGCTTTTAAATCTCAGTCAGTCAACTCAACTGAGTGTCAGACTTATTGGAAATGAGTCCTAGTCTGGTTAAAGGTCATTCTAAGGAGTTTTAAGCCTAGTACACTTAAGGAATGAGTGTTAGAATGTACCTGCTAGAAACACTGTACAACACTAAAGCCCTAAACTCTAACATGTGGAGTTTACGGCCGTAAACATGGAGTTTACGGCCGTAAACCCAACCCTGGCCGTAAACCCAACCCTGGCCATAAACCTAAGAGTATATATGTGGTCCTTGATCATTTTCAGCCATTTCTCACATTCCAACCTCAAGAACACTCCAAATCCTTTCAAGTATCATCGAGTTCATCATCTTAGATCATCAAAAACGTAAGTGTTCTTTCCTTGATTTGTTGTTACACTTCATCTCCTAGTTACACTCTTTGATTCCATCCATTGAAACATTCATTTTCATCTAGATCTTCAAATCTTCAAGTTTCACCAAGAACACCAAGAACACACTAGTGTTCTTGGCCAAACACGGCCATTTCAAGCTTCTAGATCGTAAGTACTCTTTCCTATACTTCATATCTACTAAGAAGCCTTGAATCACACCCTTGAAACATGCATTTCCCAAGAACATCTTGAGTTTACGGCCCGCGATCTCCCTTGGCCGTAAACTCAATGTTATGACATGTATGGGCCATAAACCCTCCTAGATGCAAAGCTAGTGACCCAGAAACCTTCCTTGATGAGCATAGGACCTTAAACCACACTCACTACATAATTTCCATGAGTTTACGGCCGTAAGCTCCTTGCTTGGCCGTAAACTCATCAAAAGCATCAATAGAGGTGGTCTTTCACACCATTGTGTAGCGTAAAATCCCCTCAAGCTTCCCTAGCCTTCAAACACCCTCATATACAACTTTGACCAGGAGTTTACGGCCGTAAACTCCCTTGGCCGTAAACTCAGGACCGTAAACACCAAACCATGGCCTTAAACACCCTTTAGATGAATCACATGTGATTCCAACACTTGGTCAAAGTGTTCCCTAGTCCCGTGAGGTGTTTCCTTGCATTTGGTTGCTTCCAAGCACTATATTAATGTCAATACATGCCAATGTACGTCATTTAGGACTTGTTGTGTCTCGGGACTTCACTCGTGGAACTTCTCATCCTTACGCGCATATTCGTTGAATCACCCACATCAGGTGAGTTCATACCCCGTAATGAATCTTTTAAACTGTTTTAAATGCTTTTAAGGGGGGGGGGATACAAGTTGAACACAATGATAATTGTGTAAATGTTTGTTATAAATATCTTTCAAATCATTACTTATGCCTTTTATAAGTGATCAAAACATTTCAAAAGCTCTTTCAAGTTATATTACTTTATAGTCTAACAAAACTCCGTTTTAAAGTACAAGCATAACTTAGTAGTAAAACGAGTATTTTCAATAACAGTTCAAGTACATTAGTAGTAAACTATTATAGGTATAGTTTAAGGCTTCACAACATACTATAACACTTACATAGAGGAACATACTATAACAAGTACATGGAGGAACACACCATACTAAGTACCGGGAAAAATCTCGTTAATATATCTTTCCGAGTTTGCGTTAACTTTAGTACGATTACACGTATCTGGGTTAGCAGACATGAGGTGATAAAACATAATAATATATCTTTCCGAGTTTGCGTTAACTTTAGTACGATTACACGCATCTGGGTTAGCAGACACGAGGTGATGAAACATAATAATATATCTTTCCGAGTTTGTGTTAACTTTAGTACGATTACACGTATCTGGGTTAGCAGACACGAGGTGATAAAACATAATAATATATCTTTCTGAGTTTGCGTTAACTTTAGTACGATTACACGTATCTGGGTTAGCAGACATGAGGTGATAAAACATAATAATATATCTTTCCGAGTTTGCGTTAACTTTAGTACGATTACACGTATCTGGGTTAGCAGACACGGGGTGATAAAACATAATAATATATCTTCCTAGTTACATACGAGTTCACATTAAAACCTTTAATTAACCAACCTAGGACTAAAGGCTATTTTAGACTCCCCGAGGCGTATTGACCATTTAATACTACCTGGAGTCTGTATTTTATCAAAACGACTCCTCGAGGGTATTGTACATTTAATACCACCTGGAGTCGGTATTTTTCTACGTTATAGCCAGTAGTGTCACTGCTGAGGTAAAACATTATTTTCCCTATTACATTTATTTTGTGATCTTCTCACCTATTCATTAATGTATAATCTATATTTTGTTAATGATAGTTCATTTGGGAAAATACACCCTAATACAAGAAACAAACACACATAACATTTGATGCCTTGGTGGAAGTCTACGTTTAGTAGAAAGGACCATAATGCTAACCTTATGATTCCTTAATGTACACATCAAAGGATACATATATATCAAAAGAATACGACAGGTAATAGGATGCGTGCTTTCCGCTTCATTTACTGTTCCTTGTTTGGTTGTGGGCTTGGAACAGATTCACCCAGTCTACTATCTATTCGATTCTAGATATATATGTCCAGTATACATTAATTCATCACAAGGGTACCAGGTATGGGTCAAGTCATAGGACACAGAGTCAACGCACAGTTTTCTAGATCATAACATACTTTCCAAATCAGAACTTTTGGTATACAAAACTAGAAACTTACCAGTTAAGGGTTTAATCCATTTTATTAAACCAGGATAAACTTAAAGGACCTTAGGTGATTAACTCTATAATACTTTAGTTCATACAGCATGGTTATATATCATTGATAACCAATAGTTAGTTGGATGTGTGCTCTCCGCCTTACTTCCTGTTCCTTGTTTGGTTGTGGGCTTAGGGCAGATTCACCCAATTAACTCCCTATTCGATATTAGATCATATATAGCCAGTATAAACTAAGTGATTATAGGAATAATTACGGTGGCCACCATTTTATTATAATGAATAAGGGTTTTTCTTAAAGAATCTTTTCATTTAATATAAAAGAACTATTACATTTAACTCCATGAGTAACAAGTGAATACACCAGGGTTATATACCACAATGATCAAACAAACTATGGGATGTGTGCTTTCCGCCTTAGGGCAGATGCGCTCAATCGATTGTTTGTTTACTCTGAGTAGTATATCACTTGTATCCATTTAGTACCCATAGAAAGGATTGTAGAATCATTTTTACATATCTTTCATCAAAGTAGAAAATATAGGATTTTCTAAGAGGAATCGGCGAACTTTTCTAAATCGAACTTACAATTTACTACATTTTTAACTACATTTTCAACAGCATTTTACAACTTACTTACATCACTAAAATCTTATGAACTCACCAGCTTAATTGCTGACCAACTCTTTCAAATAACTTGTATTCCCAGGAGCCTAATAGACAGGTACTTGCACTGGGATTCAGAAGATGGAGTAGTATAGCTTCAAGTCTTGTTTTTTTATTTGTATATGTATTCTATGTTTTGTGATCACACATTGTAAACACTTTCTTTCTAATGAAATGGTTGCTTATTACTTTGATTACTATGATGCATGTCTTGTGATACTAAACATGACGTCCTCCACCCCAGAACGTTTCCGCCGTTCCGGTTTTGGGGTGTGACATATAATATTTGTATAAAACATTATTATAAAATTTAACGAATTACGTTAAATAACGTTCAAAAATAAAATATTATTTTGGAAAAATAATCTTGATAAAAGTGCTAGTATTCATAATGAAAATCCCGGGGATATAAATAACGCTTAAATCTGACTTCATATGAAGAAGTTATGATTCGTCGAAGTTTCTCCTTCAACCCTATACGACAAAGTGTGTTGTAAATTGTGAATCAGAGATAGGTTACTTATTAGCCTAAGTAGTCTAAACGAAAGTTGTAGTGATCGTAAAAGCGAGAGCGTGCATATAGAGAACGTCCAAATCTGACATCATATGAAGAAGTTATGATTTTTCAAAGTTTCGGCGCAGCAGAGTGGACACAAAAATCGACTGTGGATTAGCCAAAACAAAGTAAACGAGAGTTAAAGATATCGTGAATAAGAATCCATTGATATAAAGACAATCGAGAACGGAGTTCGTATGAAGAAGTTATGAATTTTGCACGGTCTTTTGTAGTGTAATCTTGTTAGGTGCATTTTATGCACTATTGAAGCATGTTTATTTCATTCTTTTGCATTTCAATTTAGTAATTATCCATGCAATTTACTTGTTTTTGGGACAAAACTTGGCACCCTTTATTTCCTCATTTTATGCCATTTCAGGTGGTTCTGGAGGTTGGAGATGAATTGGGATGGTGGAAAAAGACCGGGACCAAAGATGCGGATTTTTCGGAGAAGTGTTGAAGAAAACAAGAATTTGTCACAGAGGAGTTGACACGGGTCGTGTCAATCGGTTTATCAACACCTAGTGGCTGCGAATGAGAAAACTCCCTAACTTTTTGAATGACACGGGGCCGTGTCATTCCTTCACAATTTGACACGGGGTCGTGTCTGTCGTATAACTTCCAGGACAGTTTTCTTTTATGAACGAATTTCGGGATTTTAAACCATCAGACAGAATCATATTCATTCCAGAACATCAATGACGACTCTTAGAAGAAGATTTTAGTTGGTAGCTTAAAGAAGATCATTTGGAAACACTTTAATTTGCATTTTGTAAGTTAATTTGAAGATCAGACTTGTTGAAATTGTAGTTTAACTTAAACATGTGTGGCTGATTTCATTATCATTTCTGATTCTGGATTCTTAAGTGTTTGTTGTTAGGTTGTAATTTTCACTTGACTTTATGTTTATCATCTAGTAATCTTTGATTTGATCTTAATTATGAGTTTGATTGGTTCTCTTTTTCACTTGATCAATGAATTAGGGTTCTTATCAATCTAGTTAATCAAATTGTGAAATTCGTATATGTTTTATGACTTGATGTTAATAACATGCACTTGATTGGTTGTAAATAGATCAAAAAATTAGTGTAATAAAAGATTAGATGTTCATATTCCCGAACTTATGAGGAATGTTGGACATTGTTGGTAATTGTTGCAAGAACTTAATGTCATTTAATGATTTGATACAAGAGCTTATTTGAATTGAATCAATTAAATGAAGTTTTATTTGAAGAACATGTTTTGAATAAAACACTTTTGTCAATTTGGATATTAGAGTTTATTAATATCTAAATTACCAACCTAGAATGAACATGAAATCATAGTCATATTACATCTTACAACACAAGACATGTATAGGAATCAGAATCAGAAATGTATTTCTTTTATTGAATTTTATTATTAATCTTGTTTGTTTATGAAGTTTAATTTGAATTCAAACATAACCCCCCATCTTAACAATGATTGTATAATGTGTGAAAGTGTGGCTAAATAAGAAGTCCTGTATTCCTGTGGACCGACCCTGCTTACTCTATACTATCTTTAGTATAAGTAGTAGCATTGATTTGCATATTATTATTATTATTTTATCCCATTATTTGTTGGTTTGACCACCAAACAAATCTTCATAGACTGTTAAATTTAAAATGGATTAAAAATTAGTCGATCGAGTCTAAATGAAAGTTGTATTACTCGACGATAGCTACATATGGCTATAAAGAACGTCAAAAACGGAGCTCGTATGAGAGAGATACGATTTTTATAAGAATCTGCGATTTTAGTTGGTCTTGCTACATTTCACCACTACATGCACGCCACGTGTCATGTTTTCGCTGGAACCCTTGCCGACCAAGCCAGAGCGCGGCACCCCCTTGTCTAGGTGCAACGTGCTTTACCCGAATTTAGCCTATATATAGATATTCCAGCCACACTCATGTCTCACATTCAAACTCAAACCTATCTCAATTCTTCTGAGTTCTTAAGATCGAGTTTCTCGAATATTTAGGAGTTTTTAGAGGAGCCCTAGGGAATCAGAGGGCGCGAAAAATAGAAACTTTCGGTTCGAAGTTCGGCCTGCTAATTTTCCAGACTTTTGTCAGGAAACTTTGTAAGATAAGCTACACCTATTTTTCTTTAAGTGTAACTTATATTTATATTCATAATCGTTATTATGAACCTATAAATAAGATTTATCAATGATTCTATTTCATAATACTGATTGATCTACTTATATGGGTAATGTTAATGCTAGATTTAGTGAGGTGTTTAAAGTGAGATTTCCAAATAGTATACTCAATATACCAAACGGGCCCTACCTCCGATATTATCTTACTTGGTTATTCCTTATCAACTATAGATCAATATTTATTGGGATTATTGTGGAATTTATATTATCGTTATTATAGTCGCGAGACTAAGAATTGTGATATTCTTATCTAGGTATTTTGAAATGAAAAACTAAGGTGTTAGGCAAAGCGATGCCCTAATCGTAAGCCATCCAATTTTAACAAGTGAGTGCATAGTTGCTTTTATCTTACATATAAACACAAAGTATTTAGATAATTAAATGCTATATATGCTTATTATCTATGTTCTTGATATTTGTGCTAGATGCAATAATATGATATAACCTTACTTGTATATGTATATTTATCATATTGGGTACTGAAGGGTTGTGGAAAATAAAATAATGGTGAGAGGCCATGTATTGTACTATTGTAATACTAGGGATTAGTCATCTAAAATGCTATAGATGACGGCCACAGATTATTCTAGACAGTCTAGTAGAACATGGGCAGACTCATAACTTTTATGTGTTAATAAACCATACACGGGCAAGCTCACAACCTATAGGTGTTAATGAACCATACACAGGCAGGCCGCAACCCATAGATGTAAATGAATTATATGTTCATTCGGTGTACTCTATCTCCCCCCTCCTATGGTTTCCTTATTGACATATACTGTGACGAAATCCCCCCCCCCCTATGGTTTCCTTATTGACATATAGGTCTAAATGAACTATATTTTCATTTGGTGTGAAATACATTATATTATTGTAGGTTGAAAACCCTATGTGCTCACCAGGCTCCCAAGCCTGACCCACTCGGTTTCTTTATATCACAGGTTGTGGTACGAAGATACATGGATAATGATATTTGAAATATGCTGAGAGATTTAAGGAGTTTTAAACCATTAAATAAATTGTTGTAAGGCCTGTAAAGTGTAGTTTATAATTATGTTTCTGTACCAATTATGACATCCCAAGATTTTAAATATCAATGGAAAATGCTTCTTCGGAAATGCTTTGATATTGATATCATTTAACGTTAATAACGTTTTGGGACTAATTCCACACTATTAAAAGATTAATTTGTTTTAAATAAGCATAAAGAAAAAGTTTTTAATTGGTTGTAAAATTGGGGATGTCACAATTGGTATCAGAGCATTAGTTTAAGCAAACTAGGAATTTTGGAAAATTCTAGACTTCAACTTAGAATGCTAAATGATGATCGTGAGGTGTGTGTCTAAAATGTTTTAGGTTGTATACCTAAATTGACAGAAGCAGTAGAATACTTTAGGGTATGTGCCTTAATTGCTATTATGTGCTAAACGATTTGTGTGCTTTAGGTTGCATACCTAGATTGTTATTTCAAAAGGATTTAAGGTTTGTTGTTGACCTTGATTTGGAAACTTTATATGTTTAGGATTCTAAATGTATAATTAATGTATTAGAATTGGCACATAACTTTTCAGAGTGATAAGGACAACTTATGCGTCAAATACTACCATAATACACTCACGATTCTGGCACACTGAATGATTGTTTTGTGTACAGAACGTCATGGTGAAAAAAACGTAACGCACTGGGAAATGATAACGATAACCATCAGTATGAGCCTCAACAAGTGATGGGACGTGCACCGGTCATCGTACCTACACCCGAACCTATCATAATGGTGGGGGTACAAGTAATGATGCAAGTCATGCTAGACCGAAAAATGGAAGAGACAAGGCGACTACTACTGGAGAATAGGGTCGAACCCATTGTACCACTTGTGCAACATGTACTGAATGAGGATCAATCATAAGAAGGAAGCTACATCAGGACTGTAGATCAAGCTGAACCATAATATGTTAGGAGGAACAATCCTGATGACGAGATTAACAGGATCAGATGCAAGTACAAATACATTACGACTTGCAAACTGTCAACTTTTAACAGGAAAGAAGATCTGGTTGGAGTTATGGACTGGATTTCTGAGATGGAGCTAGCCTTCATAACCTGTGATTTCAATGGAAAGTTTCAGATCACTTATGATTTGAGACAGTTTAGGGGTGCGACTATTCATTGGTGGAACACATTAGGAAAGACCATAAGCCCTAACGAGCCAATACAACTAACATGGGAAGAGTTCTTAGTATACTTCAAATGCAAGTTCTGATCATCCCAAAACATGTTACAGTTAGAGAACAAATTTATAAATCTAAAGAAGGGTGAAATGTCCATTGATGAGTATATCAATGCCTTCACTGGCAAGATGGAGTTCGCCTTGCGCATTGTACCTGAAGAGCTAACGAATGTTGATAGGTATGTGAAGGGACTGCCATGGGAGTACTTTGTGCCAGTACGTCAGACACCTACTCTTGAGGAAGACATCTAGGTTGGGAAATCTATTGAAGACATGGTTAAGGGGAGAGTCACCAAACAAGATGAAATTGGAGACAAGATGAAGAATGAAGAATTCTCAAAATCCAGTAATAAGAGTCAAAGTCTGGCCCCAATGACAAGAAGTTTGGGAGTAACAATGAGGCGAAGTGGTGTGAGAAGTGCAAGAAGAAACACTTTGGGAGATGCAACAATGAAGTGATTTGCTTTAAATGTAGAAAGACTGGTCATTTCTCTAGCAACTGTACCCAAAGCGTGAGTTACAAATATGGATAAGCAAGGTATCTCAGGAATGACTGCCCAAAGAAAAAGGAAGCTGTAAAACCGAATGTGCCACCAAAACCAAAGGCATGGGAATTTCAGATGACCCTGGGGGCAACAGAAGATGAAGCAGATTAAGAGAAGGAAGCTGCTTATCCAGAGTTTAAGATATGAAGTGGTCTTCCCATATAGATAGTATTATATTATGTAGCCTGATGTAAGAAGCATGTAGTATGGTGAACTTTAAATATTATTGTAATCGTTTTAAGAATTTATACAATACCTAATTATGTTATACTATTCAATGTGTGTTTAATGACTGTGATCCAATGTAGAACGTCGCACAGTCCGACGTTTCTGTCACCGGACGGGGGTGTGACAATGAGGAATTATGGTTTCGACATAATGGATTGTCTAGGCACTAATGATGCTGATAGAAGTAGTTCGAAGATGTTTATCTCCTGACCATTAGAATAAATGTTGGCATAGTGTGCCTCACAAGACTGAACACTACACGAGAAAGAATTTGTACGGAAAGTTTAGAAGTAATATTGCAATTAGAATTACCATGTCTTTAACAATAAAAAATGGGGAGCATAGCCTATTATTATGAAGACAACATTTTAGTAAAGGCATTCCTAAATACCGCTTTAATATTGAAAATTTAAGTAGATTATTGATGTTGAAATAAAGAAACGCAGAGTTAGAATATGCTAGGTCAAGCATATGTGTGAGAAGGATCCTAGAAGAGGAGTCTAGGAAAATTTGTATGTGCATGGTAAAATACATAGTCATTATTAAAGCGCCTAGTAGAGTCTATTTGGAAATGTGCTTATTTGAACACATTTGTATGTATTAAATTGCTTTGTGGTTATTATGTAAAAAAGTGACTCGGGAACTGCAAGGTAATTCATGCGACGAGTATGCATAGGTGTGAAAAATAGTATAGGCATGTACTACTGGAAGCACATGATTCATACTTCAATCAGGAAGGGTCGCAAGGTTACTAAGGCACTAGTAGTTAAGTTTGTTTTGTCTGTTTCCATCATTACCTGCGTTATAACGATGATTAGGAAAATGATTTTTTTATCAAAAACCTAGTAGTCATAAAGAATCGAGTCTGATTAATATGCAAAGTGAGCTGATTGGTTCAGAGAGAGAACCATATACAGTGCAGAGAGCGACTTTAGTCAAAGGTTGAAGAAGGAGATGATTAAAGTGATCAACAAAATAATTGGAGCCGTCGTTAGGATTGAGCAGCCAGTAGCTAGAATTGCTACCTGCTATGAGTGACTATACCACATTAGAGCATGAAAGAAGGTGTCTTTCGTGGTAATGATTGACTCGTAAAGGCAAGAGTCTAGTTCACTGTTGGATTAAGTGTCTAAGGTCCTAAATAAATTGGTATAATATTGATGAATAAAAGTAAAGTCCTTTTTGGGTTGCCCTCATAACCAGGAAATGGTTTGGATTGATCAAAGGAGAGAGAGAGAGAGATAGATAGATAGATAAAATATTTTGTTAATATATTATGTCATTAATATATTAATTAGAAATTGTTAAACAACGATTTGTTAATTTATTGTATGAATAATAAATTAATTAGGAATCGATGAAATTGATTAGTTATTAATCAGAAGTAATTTGGAATTAATTCGGGATCAATTGGAATTAATTAAAGGTGCAAGGGGTGAATTGTAATTGTTCAATAGTTGAACAAAAGATGCAATTCAAGAATGGTCCATAGTATGGACGGTTTGGAGCCTTTCTTAGGGTTTCTAGAAGCCTCCTGTGATATATAAGGAAAAGATTTGGATTGAGATTAAATCTATTATTTAATCCTTCAAATCTTGCTTTGTCCTGAAGTTGTCTTGGACTATAAATAGGACCCTTGGGCACCTAATTTTCATGACTCTCAAATACCTTGGGGAGAACGAAATTCTCATCCTCTCTCCCCTGTCTCCTTCAATCCTAGGGTTTCTTGTGTTTTTGGTGTGAACCATTAGAGGCTCGCACACTATTGGAGCTAGGTTTTCCAAGGAGACAAGAATACTTTGATCAACTTGATTGGGATCTACAAAAAGGTATGTAGCCCTTCATTTAATGTAAATTTCGATTTCATCTAGGGTTTATAAATTTTTTGTTTAGTATTTGCCACGTCGTGAGAACCTCCTGTTCAGGGACACTAACTTTGGATAATTTAAAATTTTTTATTAGGATAATTACATTAGTAAATATTGTTTTAGTTGGATAAAAATCTAAATATTTAACTTGGTAACTTGATCTCCTAATATCTTTAATCTTTGAACTATCGTCATGATTTAATTAAACTTAATTACTTGATTAATTAAAAAGATTAATTTTGAAATCATTAATATAATTTATTAACATTATTTTAAATGTTTAAAATACACCCTTATATATATATATATATATATATATATATATATATATATATATATATATATATATATTAAAAGTTTAATACTATATTTATAACATGAATCCATTAGTAGGCCTCATTCACGAAGTCATACTCTAGGGAGGGTATACAAAAACGACCTATAAAATGATAGTCATTAGGTGTCCACTCTCACCCACCACTCCCTTGTATGGTGGAAGTTCGTTAGCTGAACGGGTTCGATAAGACATAACCTCATTAAAAGTATAATGATATAAAGTACTAGAACCTTTTTTAAAATACCACTCTAGTTACTTTAGGAAAATGTGAAATTGTATGCTAATCCATGAAAACACACATCAATATTTATGAGTCACTAGTGGAGCATATGTGGTTAACCAGTACACTAATTTAGGACTATACAGTTGTTATGATGGAAAAACTAGAAAATAATCATTAATTGATGGAAAGTGTGTGGTTTACCGGAACATCAAATTTAAGATGATAAAAGACTTCGAGGTTGTCAAGTGGAATTGCATGATTATTCACATCTTATTTGTGATCCTCGGCATCCCAATCACAAATCCAAGAGTATAATCCCATATTAACACGTCATTGATTTCTCAATGATCTCAATAGATCTAGGAGTTTCATTTTGATTGAAACTGGTAAAGTGCTTTACCTACCTAAAATAGTTTCGTGATGTGATTACGGCATCCCTCTTCATATTACGAATCGTATTTATGGATCATGGCCTTAATTTAAAATTAGGTTTATAATTAAGGATGAAATCGACTAATTTTTAATTTTCTCCTTTAGGTTAAGTAGAATCCCCTCCCACCTCCTCACTTACTTTCTAATTATAGCTTCTCTTGTTCTCTATTTAGAATGACTCATTTTTTATGGGATCTTCCTCGTTTTTGATATTAGGAAAGATGTCCATAATGAGCATATCTCTTAAATCAATAATGTGTAGACTTTAGATAAATTGTTATTCCCATAAAATGTAGATTTGTAAAATATGGTCATCTTGCATCATTATGTCTATGTCCTTGATGTTCCAAAATGATCTTTTCTGAACATGGGAACATATGAAATAAATATTCAATTGAGTGAAATGTTTCACCAAATGGCAAGATAATAGTAATTTGAAAATCATTAAAATTTCCTAATTGTATTCAAATTAAAGAAAAGAGTTTTGTATGCAATCAATGAGAATTGCATAGAAAAACAAAAACTCGAGAATCTCAATGTTACCCTTGACTAGAGTCTTGATATAGATCTTGTGCTTGGATCTTTCATTAGTTCTTATGATAACATTGACTTGATTTATCATATGAATAGTATGGAGGAAAAACGTTGATGAGATTCTTAAACCTTCTCCAAATTGGGAAACTGGAAAGGAATTAGATTTCTTATCCAATTCCAATTATCGCTTTTGAATGTTGGTGGAATGAATAGGAAACGTTCAAATTCTAATGGAAAGGAATGGTTTCAGCCAAAACTTCTCATTATGAAGGAATGGAATTGGCGTGTCCTCTAATCAACGCAACCATGATTCAAAAGAGGCAAGTTGCAATTAATGTAGTGACAAGGATCATAAGAAATGAAGATTGTCCTAAGTATTTTGGGATGGTAAAGTCAAATGCTTGACTCTACATCAAGTACTTATATAATCGAACTCCAATATAGCAAATTCTTTGAAACTTGATGCATGATGTGATAATCACTTTTGGATGACATTATAGAATCTATAGGAAAGAAGGAAGTTAAGCATAAAGAGCTAAACATGATCATTGGAATGGACGAATGTCTCATGTCTCATGTCTCAATGATTGAGGATTTAAAGTTTGTGTATAGTAATCGAGTTAGGATAAATCTAGTCTCTTGTTATTACTCTTCGAAAATGTCTAGAAACCAAATTTCATCATATGTGTTGTATAAACAAGAATTTCAATTTTCATTTAATAAGGGAAATGTGAGCATTCTAGTTTATAAAGATGATGGTTTTATGTTTAAAACATATTCATGTAATTGAAATTTATGAAAGTGTAGTATGTGTTTCTAATAATAGCAGTGATGACTTGAACGTTGATTCTTCTAATAGTTTTGATATGTTCGTGCTTGTGGCATGATAGCCTTGGCCACATAAGTAAGAATCACATTACCAAGCTCCAACTGGACCAGACTTGGAATCATTTGACATTGAGTTTGATGATGATTACGAGTCTTGTATGCTGGCAAGACAACTTGGTTACTGTTCACATGGACATGTAATGGTGATAAAGGATTGTTGGATCTTCCACACACTAATGTGTGTGGACCCATCATATCCACCATAAGGGATGGAATATAATACTATATTTATTGATAGGTTCAAAATATGCGGTTATGTTTATGTGACTAAGCATAATTCTGACACTTTGAAAAGTTTCAAAGAGTATCTGAACAAAGTATGGAATCAAGATTGGGCATGAAGATAAAGGTTTTTCGATCTGAAAGGAAAGAAGAATGCCTTAGTATCAGGTTATATAATCATCATAGAGATTGTGGAATGATTTCCATAACTGACTTCTCCAAGGACACCATAATGAAATGATGTTACTAAAAGGAGAACCGAATGTTATATGGTTCGATCTATGATGAATCATACCATTCATAAATTTTTGGGAATATACACTTGAATTAGTAGAGCATTCTCAAACCATGTATTAAAGTAAGTAGGTTTTGATGACACCTCATGAAATGTAGAGTTAGAAAGTTCCATCATATTTAGATCTAGTGTTGTGAGGTCTTTCGTTAAACGAGAAACCAATGAACAACTTGAATCAAGATTTATGATCTGTTACGTTGTCGGGAATTCACTGAAGACATTTGGTATACGTGATGATTATAGCTCAAAAGGAATGTTCCTTGAGAGAAAGAACACACACACACATATATATATATATATATATATATATATATATATATATATATATATATATATATATATATATATATATATATATATATATATATATATTAATAAATAAGTGGGAGTCATATTGAGGAAATATGTTTCGCTCAGAACTCAAGAAATTGATTATGAGGAAACATTATTACCACTAGCTGAGAAAGGTTTATTTGGCTATTTGTTACCATTACTGCCTTATTTGTTTAAAGGATTGGTAAAGTGGATGTTTAACCGACTTTCCTCAATAAGAAACATTCAAAGGGTATATGACGTATTCTGAAAGGATTTAAACATACAAAGTATCCAAATAAGGAGTGTAGGATTGAGAAATCTATTCGTGGATTGAGACAAGCATCGCGTAGTAGGAATCTGTTCTTCCATGAGAAAGTCAAGAGTGTTGTCTTTCTAGAAGTCCAGATGAGTCTTGAGTACATGTTAAATCTAGTAAGAGTGTCGTTGCCTACCTCGTTTTGCATGTAGATGACAATACCCCGCATAGGAAACATTGTCCTAAGTTGCAAAGTGAAAAAGCTTGGGAATTGTTTTGCTATGATGGACAAGGGAAAACGACATTGATATTTGGTATTCGGATCTAAAAGTATAGATCTAAATGTTCAATAGGATTCAAGTCAAAGAACAATGTTTTGAAAGGTTTCAACATAGAAAACTCTAAGAAAGAGATTGTTCATATGCTTCATAGCAAGGACTTGAGTGAATCTCGAACTCTTATGTTCGAGTCATGAATTTGATAAAATGAGTCGAGTCACATATGCCTCATATATAGGATCGATCATGAATGCTATGACTTGTACTTATTCTGATGTCGCGAATGTTTTGAGCATCAGGATATTGTGTTAGAAACCGTTTGACCGATTTGTTAGATAACTGTCAAGAACATTCTAAAATATTGAAAGATACTAAGGAATGGTTGCATGTAGATAGTAGAGAACATGATGGAGAAGAGTTATAGTAGCATGATTTTTATCTAATTACTTTTGACTTAAAACATAACAAACTAAAATCCTTAATTCATGAAAGAAGTTTGGAACATCTGTGAGAGCAAGGATTTATGCGGACAAGGTGTGAGAATTCAAACCTTGAACTTGTTGGATAAGGTGTCTAAGTACATAACTATATTTGGTATGTACTTGACCCGACCCGGCATGGTCCATTTGGGTTGCACTTCACCGGAACAATTTGTATGGATAGTCTTTTGAGAATAGTATATTTGTGATTTATTAATATATTATATGTTATAATATATTAATATGAAATCACATTATTTAATTAGTATTGATCAAGAATTAATTTGGTCATCAAAAGAGACTAGTTAAATATGGATTCTAATAGTATGGGCCAATGGATTATTTAGGATGGGCTAAGCTTGCATGGAAGTCCATGGATAGTCTATGGAGCTTTTAACCCATGGATCCAATGGAAATGAAAGGTCATGGGTATTAGGGTTTACATGGATGTAACCCTAATCCTCCATACTATATAAAGAAGTCCAAGGCTCTAGAAATCGGCACTAGTGTGTGAGACTTGAAGCATAGCCGATTTTGTGAGCTTAGTATACTCTCTTAAGAAGTTCCAAGTTGTTGTGGTGATTTGTAATTCCACTTGAGGCATTCATAATATTGGTGCTAGTCTCTTAAAGCTCCAAGTAATCAATTACAAGAAAAGGTATGTATTTCTATCTAGTTTTTATTGTATAAGAACCTACAATTGCATGCTAGATAGGACATCGCTTTGGAAATCAAATTTGCATGTATAATAGAGAAAACATAGTTCCAAAGCATCTAGGGTTGTATGTGCACCTTAAGGTTGTTAGGATGCTCAAAACCCATCAGTGGTATAAACCTGAAGGTTTCTGGTACTCTACCTTAACTTTGGCACAAGTAAGACACTTGCCCACAAAGGTAGCGATTTTAGCCTTCATGTTAGGCCACCAATACAGTTTCTTGAGGTCCAGATACATCTTGTCTGAACCTGGATGAATGGAGTATCAGGTTTTGCGTGTTTCACTCATAACCACGTCTCTGTAACCACCGAACTTTGGTGTTCAGATCCGGTTCATGAAACAATAGACTCCATCATCCCTGACTTCGAAGTTCTTATCCATTCCTCCCAGGGTTTCACCTGCCACGTTTTCAGGTTTCAAGGCCTCGAGTTGAGCCTCTTTGATCTGTGTGGACAAATGTGAATGGATTGTCATGGTCAACGACTTTACTCGGCGTCCCAAGTATTCTTTTCTGCTAAGGGCGTCAGCTACTATATTGGCTTTACCAGGGTGATAAATAATCTCACATTCGTAGTGGTTCAGCAACTCCACCCACTGTCGTTGCCTCATGTTTAGCTCTTTCTGGTCGAAGATATGCTGAAGACTTTTATGGTTTGTGAATATTGTGCATTTCGTGCCATATAAATAATGTCTCCAGATCTTCAGAGCAAATACCACTGCTCCTAGTTCAAGGTCATGTGTTGTATAGTTCACCTCATGTGTCTTTAGATGTCTTGAGGCGTAGGATATAACATTTACTCTTTGCATAAGAACACATCCAAGCCCTTGATTAGAAGCATCACTGTACACTACGAAATCCTCTGTCCCTTCAGAAAGAGACAGGATCGGTGCGCTGCACAGAGCTCAATTCAACGTTTGGAATGTTGTTTCTTGTTTCTCTCCCCAGCTAAAAGTTACACCCTTTTGCGTCAGGGTGGTAAGAGGTTTAGCAATTCGGGAGAAATTCTGGATGAATCTACGATAGTAACCAGCAAGACCTAAGAATTGACGGATTTCTGTAGGTGTTTTAGGTGCTGACTAGTTCTCTATTGCCTTTATTTTAGAGGGGTCCACATGTATTCCCTCTTGACTAACCACGTGACCCAGGAAATCTACCTTCCTGATCCAAAATTCACATTTTGAGAACTTCGCATAGAGTTTCTCTGTTCTGAGAGTTTGCAATACTTGACGGAGATGTTGGCCATGCTCCTCTTCACTTCTTGAGTAGATAAGGATGTCGTCAATGAAGACTACGACGAATTTTTCCAGGAATGGACGACACACTCTGTTCATCAAGTCCATGAATACAGCAGGTGCATTCGTCAATCCGAAAGGCATCACTACGAACTCGTAATGACCATAACGAGATCTGAACATTGTTTTGGGAATATCCTCCTCCAAAATTCGTACTTGGTGATTTCCGGATCTTAAGTCTATTTTCGAGAAGTAGCTCGCACCTTGAAGTTGGTCGAACAGATCGTCAATGCGAGGCAGAGGATATCGGTTCTTTATAGTAAGTTTATTCAGCTCGCGGTAGTCTATGCACATACGGAATGATCCATCCTTCTTCTTCACGAACAAAATCGGTGCTCCCCATGGTGAGAAACTTGGTCTTATGAAACCCTTGCTAAGGAGTTCGTTCAGCTGGCTGGATAATTCCTGCATTTCAGAAGGTGCAAGACGATAGTGATGGGTTTTAGGTAAAACAAATAAACCAGAAAAACAATTCCTAAGTTCACATGCAACCTACTTTGGATCTATGTTTTAACTATTGAACATACAACTTTGAATTGCAAAACAAGAACCCTAAAGGAGGAGGCTATTTTCAAAAATAGTAAACTAGGGTTTAGGAGTTACATACCTTTCAATTGTTATAGCAAACAATTGATAATTCCCTTGATCTTGATCTTTATCTTCTTGGAAGCTTAGCACCACAAGTGTAATGCCTCTAATGGAATCACACCCAAGAACTAGCAAGAAGGAAAGTAGAAGAAGAGAGAGAGGGAGGGAGTATGCAATTCGGCCTAGGGTTTCTTCCAAAGAACAGTATGGCCGAAAATGTGAGCCAGGAGGCTCCTTAAATAGCTGAGGGATCTAGGGTTTTGGGAAAACCCTAATGCTCCTTGCTTAAGGCCTAAGCAAAGCCCAAGGGCCTTATCTAGAATCCCTTGGATGAAATCTCTAGGGTTTCCCCTATGGATTTCGTCCACCTCCTTCCAAGGAGGTTCTGGATCCTTCCACTCAACTATCAGTTAATTACAAACTAGTCCCTACACTTTATAATTAATTCTTTTAACCCCAAAATTAATTCTGATTAATTTCTGGCTAACTATCAATTAAACATAATGATTTCTAATTAATATATTAATCCACTAACATATTAATAAATCATTTATATATTAATTTATTAATCTTATAAATTAATATCTCTCCTTTGATAATTTCCTTGTCCAGTTGCTAGGTTGAGGACAACCCAAAAGGACTGTGTTGCTATCAATTCAAGTACATACCAATTATAGTTATGGGCTTAGACACCTAATCCAACAGATAGGGGGATTTGGCTACAGGGGTAGCCCCAGGGATTAAGTCGATTCTGAATTCGACTTGTCGTTCGGGAGGCACTCATGGAAGATCGTCGGGAAATATGTCGGGAAAGTTGCAGACCTCAGGAATGCTCGCGATGTCTTTCACTTCTTGCTTTTTGTCTACCACGTGAGCTAAGAAAGCACAGTACTCCTTGCGAAGGTACTTCTGTGCCTTAATGCAAGAAATGATCTGAAGGTTCGTTCCGGGTTTGTCGCCGTAGATGATAAGAGTTTCGTTAGTTGGCAAGTTCAGGCAAATGGCTCTTTCATAGCATAGGATGTCGGCATGGTTAGAGAACAACCAATCCATACCTATTATGACATCGAAACTTTTGATAGAGACCGGCATAAGGTCTATTGGGAATGAAAAGTTATTCAAGGTAAGGGTACATCATATGAATATATCGTTACTGTATTTGGATTTACCGTTAGCCATTTCTACTGTGAAGGTTTCATTTAGTGGTTGGGAGTTTTGATTTAGCAGGTGTTTGAAATTATGGCTCACGAATCTCTTCTCGGCACCACAATCAAATAGAATGCATGCATAAGTATTGTTGAGAAGAAACGTACCCGTGACGACCGCAGGGTCTGCCACAACTTCTTCGTGACCCAATGCCAGAATTCTCCCAACTCCACCGACATTTCCTGTTTTCAGACAATCTCTTTTGAAATTCCCCACATCACCGCATCGATAACATGCGTGACCTACTCCAGCGGCAGGTACTTGGTTAATCAGTTGGGGTGGTGATTTACAGAATCGGGCAGTATGCCCTTTTCTGTTGCAGTTACGACACTGCATTTCCCGAAAATTTCCGTTGTGGGGAAAATTGCACTTGTTGCATTTGGGGAGATTACCAGCATAAGGCTTAGCTGGTACAGGGTTAGCAGGAACAGCAGCAGGTACAGTAGAAACATGGACCGCCACTAGTTGTTGTTTATTTGAGGGTTCCTGTTCAGATTTACCCTTCCTTTTATTCCAACATTTCTTGTTGTTGTTGTTGTTGTTGCTATTGTTGTTTCCCTTGGGTTGTTCTGGGGCAGCAACCACTGAGTTTTGACGGGCTCCGTGGTCGATAAGGGACTATGCCAGCTCTTTGGCACTGTCAAAGGTAACAGGCCTGGAAGCAATGACACTTGGCTGACTCTGGGGTGACAGCCCCCAGATATACCTCTTGATCTTTTTGTTCTCCAGAGCAACCATTTCTGGATATAGGATTTCTAAGTCGCAGAATCGATTTGTGTAGGTTGTTATGTCTGAACCAACCATAGTAAGACCCCAGAGCTCTTGTTCGAGCTTCTGAATTTCACCCCGTGGACAGTACTCCCGCATCAGCATGGTTTTCAAGTTCTCCCAACTTATAGAGTTAGCCACTACCAAGGTCAGTGACTTAACATGGCCGTTCCACCATGTTAGGGCTCTATCAGCAAAGGTACAAACATCGAATTTGAACTTGCTACTCTCCGGATAGGAGCAGATCTCGAAAATTGCCTCTGTTTTCTCAATCCATTGCCTTAACGCCATAACTCCCCCAGTCCTGTTAAAGGTCATGGGTTTAGCGTTTGAAAAGTCTTTGTAGGTACACTCTCGTGAGTGCCCGTGACTCTCACCGTGGTTGGAGGGATGCGCACCAACTCCTGATCCACTAGCGCCAGTGGTGTTTATATGAGACATAGCAGCTGCAACAGCTGTCGTGACTACCGCCTGAAACATTGCAGCGTCAAATTGAGGAGGTGGTGGCGGAGGTGGTGTTGGCGCTTCATTAACATTGACACGCCAAGAGGTTTCTCCGTGGAGGCATCTTTTACTATAAAAGTTAAAATATGAAAAGATGGTAAGATATCAAGAGTGAACATGAATATGATATCTCCGAACTAAAACACTTAGTTCAATATGAATCTTATAAGGATTTGGAAATAGAAGTCTACTACAAGTACAACTTGCAACAGGATAATATGAATTTGAGTGGTTATTTTTCAAAGAGTATGAAAATGCATGTCGATTATATTGGTATATTGAGTACATATTGAGTACATAGAGTTTGGAAAACTTGACCTTAAACAGGTCTACAATACACCACAATACTGGGAAAACATCGACACCAAACCGACCTACCGAAAATGAAATTTCCGCGGTCGTACTGAAAAACATGAAAAATAACGCTATAACATATCCGTAGACTTAACTATAACTAAAGAGTAAGTAGTGAACGAGTAGAGTATAATCTACTTCCCACTAGGTCCGGCCCTGGATTTGGTTAACTGGCGTTCTATTTCGTACATACGCCTGTCTTGTGATCTTTGTCGTTCTCGCAGTTCCCTAACTTCGGCCTGGGATGCCGCTAGTTCTCTCATCAAGTAATTAGTACGATCTCTTGTCGCATTATGACTGTCCTCTAAGTTACGAATGCGAACAGTGTTGACTCCTGTAGCAGCATCAACTTGCATGACTCGGTCGATAGCAGCTCTTCCTTGTTCGTCATTACACGCCACACGACGAACTAACATTGGGAGGGCTCTGTCTGCTGAGCCTCCTGTGTCCAAATTGTAGAAGCTTCGGTCTCCTTGGTAAGGATGGTTCTGACCCTATTCGTTACTCCACCTTTCTAAGTTTATCGCCCATAGAGGCGTCGGGCCTTGGAAGTTTTGTCGTGGATTGGGATTCTGGGCAACCGGTGGTGGATTATAGGCTTCTGATTCCGAATCTGAGTCTTCAGGAAAAATTTCTGCAAAATCATCATCTAAAGGGATTTCAGGATTCTCTTCTGGCTCATCGTCGAACCATCCTCCTTTTTCCTGATTGGGGAAGTACGGGTCTCCAGGTAGATGAAATCCAGCCATTGATATCTAAGCGAGAATAGGGATAAGAGATATAGAATATAATTAGTAACGATAGATTTCAAATACGAGTTTCTACGAGAGAAACTTACAGTTAACAGATAATGAATTATGTATGACTTGTTTTGGGTACTACTATAACTACAAAGTGTATACTAATTATATATAACTTGGGTATAATCGACCTTCGATTAAATGATCCTGCTCTAAATCCACAACCAAACAAGGAACATGAAATGAAGCTAGATCACATATTCTAAGTCTATATAACATTAATTATATATAACTGTAATATACCCTTAATATTTATAGCTTTACCAACAATGGTTCTTTTGTTTTCACATTATTGTTATTAGTATATAGTACCTAAAATACTCCTATAGTATTTTAACTTTATGTTCGGTTCTAGAGTTCTTCTGTATATGTATAGTTGGTAAGTTTTAGACATGCCGCAACACTACCATCACTCCCAAACACATGTTGGTCATATCTCAAACCAATATAGTTGATCAGGCTATAATAATCCCAGATATGATTACATAACTGCCCAGGTTTGACTGAAGTGTCCACATCCAAATACTTTTAAGTTGTTATGACGGTGATACTGTACTTGTAAGTATGAGTGTTAGTATACTTCTTGTAAAAAAGCTTGAATTTTAAAAGTATACTTGTAGTCAGAGCTCTTAGCCCCAATGTATTTATAGTTTGTATATCTTTTATGGATTGATATACTGAGTTCACTATAGACAATGCTCTGATACCAATCTGTCACACCCCCAAACCAGACGGCGGAAACGTTCGGGGGTGGAGGACTTCATTTGTAGTATCACAACACATGCATCATAGTAATCAAAGTACAAAAACCCATTGTATTTAAAAAGTATAAGTATTTACATGTGTTCAATCACTGTATATTGACACCAAAATAGTTCTACAAAAGAAGAAGACATGACTCAAAAATAGCTCCATCTTCTCAAAAGCTCGAGGAGTACCTGTCTACTGATTCCCTGAGAATACAAGTAATTTGAAAAGAGAGTATCAACATAAAGTTGAGTGAGTTCATAAGTATTTATATTTGAAAGTATGTTTCTGTTTCTTGAATAAGTAAATTGTTCTAGAAAATCCTATATTTTCTGTTGTATATGAAAAGTAGTTTTAATCCCATAAAACCGTTCTGTTTGTAAACAAATGTTCTGTAATTGTATTCCTTTTTGTAAAATATGTAACTGTGAGTGTGCCTGGTTCCACCAGCTGTTATTGAATACTGAGATGTAATACTGTAACTGTATTTTAGTAAACTAGTACTCTAAAGATGTACTTATGTTTAGTTAATTATACACTAACGTATTGTTAATATCTTTTTAATGAGTTATTATAACCATACTGAGACTAGATGGCCTGAAACAACGCTTTGAAGGTGTTTAAACTGTTGATAACAACTGTCACTCGTAGGCGTGTATGCCTGGCTGTAGCTAGCAATCTGAGTGTGGGGTTGTCAATCCCAATATAGATCTATACACACTTGTTTCGATCCCCAACTGGAGATTATGGTTATAATGTCAGGAATTTAACTATGTTGTTTAAATGAATTAAACAACCTGAATCAAATGACTCATAAAAAGCATATAGACATTACATGTATAATATAAATGAAAACCCAATTATTCTGAAATAATGATTGATTGTATACTCCTGAATTAGTATTCTTACCATGTATATGAAAGATATATATTCTTAATTTGTTTTGAATCAAACCATTGTTCTTGTAAAATGGTGTACTCTAGTATACTTGAATCGTGAATTAATGTTCTATGAATCATAAATTATACCTATTATAATTTATATGTACTTTCTGAATTGGTACTAACTGTTCATGAATGCAACCCCTTGCTCAACTTGTTACAAAGGGTATTTGAACTGAATGAAATAACTTTTATATTTATATACATATACAAATATATATAAGTAAAATTTAAATGACATTTGGACAAATAACCGATTCTTATAAGCCCACATCCAAACAAGGAAAAGGAACCAAAGTGAGTTATCAGTCCTAAGCCTTTTAAATCTTATATATATATATATATATATATATATATATATATATATATATATATATATATATATATATATATATATATATATATATATGATTTTTGGGGAAAACATAAGTTTATTAAATCATTTAAAGAATTTAACATTTTAAATACTTTTGGTGACTTGATGTCATTTTAACACAATTTGAAACTATTTGATTATATGATAATTGAAATCCATTTTGGTGAAATATTTTGAAACCATTTGTTTGTAACACAAAATCGTTATGTTAGACTTGTATTCCCCCCCCCCCCCCCCTTAAAACAGTAAAAACTATGAAAATACGGGGGGTATGAACTCAACATTTGGAGGGTGATTCTATTGATGATTTGATATGGGATGTTTAGTTCCACAAGTGAAATCCCGTAGCAAAACAAGTCCTATATAGTGATTTGTATAGCATATATGCAACCAATTAGCTAATATAATCATAGGAATGATTAGAAACCAGACTAATTTGTAAATATAACTTACAATTAGGAGTGTTAGAAGCTAAAATGAAAGTTGAATGGTGTTCACAGCCAGGAGAGGGGTGTTCACGACCCTAGCTTGAAGGGTTCACGGCCCAATGTTCTTGAATGATTGAAGAACACTTGATGATCCTAGACCAGTTTCTAAGAAGATTCAAAGGTGTTAAGGTGGTTGTTCTTCGTGTTTTTCGCGTGTTCTTCGTGTAAACTAGTGAAATTACAGGGTGATGAGAATAATATTCTCTAAGATCGATAGATTCAAACAGATATCAATAAGACAATAACAAGTAATAGAAAACGATAAACACCACAATGAATCAAACGAGTGCTGAATGATTAATCTGCTCCACCTTAGAAGAATTCAATGAGAATTGCTACTGTAGAGGTGTGCTAGGGTTACAGTACAAGATCTGTGAAATAATAATCAAGAAGCGTAATCAATATAATGCATGCATGCACTATATATATACTAAAATCTAAAAACAAAACACGACTGGACAGGCCCAGACCGAGTATACAAATGGACCTAAGAGCTAAGCCCAATGACGCAACCTCTTAGACTCAACAATCTCCCCCTTTGCGTCAATTGGGGCGAGAGATCAAGTTGGTTGTGAGTGCTTTTCTTCACCGTATTGAATAACTTCGGTATGATAGCAAGAAGAGCTTGGCGAAAAGAAATGTACCACCGAAGCATATCCGTAAAGTTCTTCTTATCATTCTCACTGTTCTGTTTACACCTGTGTATAATGTCAAGAATGTGCTCCAAACATATAGTGGAGAACAGGTGTTTATCTTCGAGAGTGAACACAAATTTTTGACCTTCGCCTCGAGTGAACATAACGGTGTGATATTTTGAATCAATTTTGCCCATCTGTATTTTGTTCACATCACCAATCTTCCCAATCAGTTTGACAGTGAGCTTCTTCCTTAAGATGCTTGCAATCTCTTGATCCATCCTTGCAACCTCAATGATGTAAGAGGATAACATTCTCTTGATGTGATCAATAATCAGCTCATACTGCTGTTGACCAGTCAGCAAAATGTTGTTGAGAAGGATCCAATCAAGTGGATTCAGATTCGGTAGATCGGCCAATGAGATCGTATGGACCGAATTGTCTGATCCTCGGGTCACTTTGAATTTGACATTTGAAAATGAACCCGCAGGAGCCGGTTTCAATACCTTAACTGATGTAATCTTTTGAGCGCTCCATGTCAGGTATGGTGGTTGAGAGAATTCAAGATAGTAATTGATTAGATCGCGATCAACCTTCGGATCAGGAGAAGGAACGTTGGCAATTGAATCGAAACAGTGAAATACAAAGGCTTTTTGGGTGATAAGCATGTCAAATTGAGAATCCTTTGTATTCTCACAGTCAAAAGAAACGACTGGTTCAAGCCAATGAGTGCTAGGGGACTCAATCGCTTCCTTGATCAATTTCTCCAATGACCACAGTGGAAAGAGAGCTTGTCTACAAACCAAGTTGTCATGCACATCTTTCTCTCTTTTCTCCCTTTCATATTCAGTTTCCTCTTCTTCAACACTCTGACCCATAATACCCTTCCCTTTGTCCTTCACACTAGAACCTGAAGCTTCATTACCCTTGTTGGCGTTTGTCTCTGCAGCTCCTTTAAGAGAATCCAGAAGAAGCTTGGCATCTGAAATTAATGTGGCTACGTCTTCTGATGCTTTCTTACATGACAAAGTGGAGGCATCCACAGCCTTGGTTGCTTCTGGATAGACTCATCATGCTGTTTGAGGGATGTTTCAATTAGGGCTTGAACAGCAGTATCCGAGTAAGCTGATGTGGAGGAAGAGGAAGATGAAGCGAGCAGCTTGTCAAGTTTTTCATTTAGATCTTTTAAGTGTCGCTTTGTAAGGGGAGCATCATCATCCTCACTTAGAACTCTATAAGGGCTGTAGTAATAAGATTCAAATTCAACATCTTCTCCACCAAGAACTGGGAAAGAGTCTGTGGAAGGGGATGGGGAAATGGGTTTGGAAGTGACAGGGGTTTCGGTTCTTGAGGTAAGTGCCCCCGTGTCATACCCCCAATCCAGACGGCGGAAACGTCTGGGGGTGGAGGACTTGAATTATAGTATCACAACACATGCATCATAGTAATCAAAGTACAATCAACCATTGTATTTAAAAAGTATAAATATTTACATGTGTTCAATCATTATATATTGAACCAAAATATAGTTATACAAAAGAAGATATGACTCAACAAAGCTCCATCTTCTCAAAAGCTCGGGGAGTACCTGTGTATTATTTACCTGAGAATACAAGTAATTTGAAAAGAGAGTATCAACATAAAGTTGAGTGAGTGCATAAATGTTTATGTTTAAAAGAGTATCTCTGTATCTTGTATATGTAAACTGTTCCAAATCATCCTATATTTTCTGTTGTATATGAAAAGTAGTTTTATTCCCATAAAACCGTTCTCTTTGTATCAATGTTTTGTATTTGTATTCCTTTATGAAAACTTGTAACTGAGAGTGTGCCTGGCTCCGCCAGCTGTTATTGAAAACTGTATTGAACCATTGTAGTTTGTATTCTGAAAACTAGTACTTTGAAGGTGTACTTTTGTTTACTTGTTTATACACTAACGTATTGTTAATATCTTTTTAATGAGTTCTTATAACAATACTATGACGGATGGCCTGAAACAAACGCTTTGTGGGCGTTTAAACTGTTGATAACAATTGCCACTCATCGGCGTGTATGCCTGACTGTAGCTAGCAGCCTGAGTGCGGGGTTGTCAATCCCGATATAGATCTACACACAACTTGTTTCGATCCCCGAGGCTGGAGATTCTGGTTATAATGTCAGGGCTTTATCTTGGTTGCCTAAAATGAATTAAACAACCTGAATGTCTCATAAAAAGCATATAAACGTTACATGTATATTAGTTTAAGAAAACCCAATCATTCTGAAATAAATGATTGACAGTATGTTCTTGATTTAGTATTTCAAACATGTATTTGATAAGTGTAAACCTTGATTTGTTCTGTATCAAAACCCTAGCTTCTTGTAAGACTGTGTATTCTTGTATTTTGAATTCTTGTTCTATGTATAAATTATACCTATTATAATTTATATGTACTTTCTGAATGTGTATATAACTGTATTTAGCATGTAACCCCTTGCTCAACATGTTATAAAGGTGTTTGAATTGATGAAATAACTTTCATATTTACATACATACACAATTTCATATACAAGTAAAATTTAAACGACACTCGGACAAATAACCGGAACTATAAGCCCACATCCAAACAAGGAAAAGGACCCAGAATGAGTTATCAGTCCTAAGCCTTTTAAATCTTATTTATATACATATATATATATATACAAATATGAATTTTGGGGAAAAATATAAGATTATAAAAGAGTTTGATGTTTTGAGTATTTTTAGATAATTTAATGTTATTTTATCATGATTTGAATCAAGATTTTATAACACAAAGTTCTTGTGTTATGATTGTATTCCCCCCCTTAAAACAGTAGAAATTATGAAAATACGGGGGTATGTACTCACTTGATAGATGGTGAACCGGACAGAGTTTCGTTTCACGAAAAGGAGTTTATTTGTCGAGAAACCGGCTCAAATTGGGCAGAGTTTCGACAGGAGAGAGGTTACTTCTAGGGAATCTCGGGGTTTCGAGGCTTGCTTAGGGTTCGAGACTTGATACCGGGGCTTTAGGGTTTGTGTATAAGTTTATGAAAGTGGAAAAAGTGAAAGAGAATGAAAACTAGGGTGAAAAGGTGTAAAATTTCGGAAGCCCTCGCATGCTATATATAGTCCGAAGGTTCGGACCCGAAGCTGTGCGAAGATGACATGCGTCGGACAGGTGGCGAAGGGATGAGGCTTCTTCGGACCGGAGGCTCGCTGCTGGCTGGCTCGGATTGGACCAAACCTCGGTCAAATGGGAAGAGGCCACGTGCGAAGGAGGGTGCCCGAGGGGTGTGCGAGGGTGAGGTCCGGTGTGTCTCCTGCGAGGTTGTCCGCTTCTTAGTGGACCTCGGCTGTGGTCCAATCAGGAGGTGCCACGCATGGGTTCGGTCCACTCAGTAGCTGTCACGTGCGAGGGTGACGTGGCATGCGAAATTGCCCGGTTTTTCCCATTTTTTCTTTATTTTTGTGCCAAACTTGCGAAAATCATAACTTTCGCATACGAGCTCCGTTTTTGGCGTTCTTTATATGCACGCGTAGGTAAAATCATACTCTACGACTTTTGTTTAGACTTCGTCGGCTAATTTTTAGTTTATTTTTAATATTATTATTTTAAACAGACCGGGACGGGAATCCGTTAAAAATTCATAACTTCTTCATCCAACGTCCGTTTTCGTCTGTTTTTCTACCGTTGTACTACTACCGACGAGAGCTTCAATTCTCGTTTAGGTTGTGTCAGCTAAAAATCGCTCGATCTTTATTTCGAGTTTTTAGCTGTACACTACTATACTGAAACTTAGAAAAATCATAACTTCCTCATACGAAGTCAGATTTTTCCGTTCTTTTTATGAAAGTTCTCGGTTTAACATAAACTACAACTTTCATTTAGATTGTTAAAGCTAAAAAGCTTTTTATCGAAAATTCAGTTTTTACACTGAATAGTGTTTTGCCGGTTTTGTCGCGGATTTTCGATTGGTCATAACTTCTTCGTTATAACTCGGATTTTAGTGCTCTTTATGTTTTTGGAAACCTTGTTACAATCTCTATCACTTGGTTCATCCTAATCGAGATTGCTAAATAATTTATTTTTGAGGGTCAATTATGTAAATATGCACATTTTGCTAAAATTTCTCTTTATTATTATAAAAAGAACTACACATTGACCTATACTATTACATAGGTTTGAAATAACAATTTGTTACACCCCGTATCAGATACGTTGACATGAACCGTAGGTTCGGGTGTGTTGGTTATTGTTGAAGTTGCTTGAGTGAAGATCGGTGGAGGGAGAGGTGCAGTGGAGGTAGGTTGAGAAGAAGCAGGTGGTGGAAGTGGTGCAATGGAAATAGGTACTGTAATATGAGATGGAGAAGGAGGAGGATTTGGAATTGAATCATTAAGTGGTACCTCGGGAGATGGAGAACGTGGAGGCGTATCTCCTCTCGGTGATCCTTCAAGTTGAGCATCTTCACCTTCGGCTGATTTCTCTTGATCGTGATTGGAAGGAACGAAATCTGAATCACTAGGCGTATCTGCCTTCGTTTTTCTTGCCATATTCTTCACCTTTCGCTTCTTTGGTGCAGAAGGAGCTGCTTGTTCGGCCTTACGCTTTTTGGGCGTAGAGACTTTGGAGGATTAACCTTCTTTCTCTGGCTTCTTTTGATCAGGCTTCTTCCAACGTTTTGCTGGCCTGTCAGCTTCATCAAGGGATTTCTACATCTCGGGAGTGAGTTGTCTCGGTCTTGAAGAAGGAAGCTTTTGTATTACCTGATGACCTTGCTTTCGGCAGAGACACGCCGATACATTGATTCAGGAATGGAACCAACAAACAAGAATTTGGTGGGATCTGAGACAATGATCTTGGTGGTGTGGAAGGTGCCAATTGACGATCTCAGTGCATCATCCATGATAGGAACATTAAACTTCTCAGTGGCCCGTTGAGTGATAAGGGTCCAAAACCTGCCATAGGAGATTTTAGAGTGTCGAGATGAAGAAATTAGGCTTTGTACCAGTTGGGACCATAAAATGGATCCATAGTCCAAGTTGATTCCGTGATAAAGACCATAGAGTAAGATCATGAATGCCTTGCTAGCCCTATCTGACCCAGCAACCCTTTCAATAAATGCCTTGAAAAGCAGGGTAAATAATTTGTTCCACTGTGATAGAAGGTAATATTTCTTGAACTTGGTCACCGTTGTAAGAAGATCAATATACCCCATATCATAAAACATTGTGAAAAGCTGAGTCGTAGATATGGAGTCAGGATTAACCAAGGAATCATCAGAATCTAGCCCTAACAGGGAGCAAAATCGTACTTTGGAGACGGAAGTTTTTTGATTGAAAATCTCAAAGAAAATGAGTTCCTTACTTTTGTCATAAGAAGCTGTTGTATAGACTTGAGAGAGCAAAGACATCGGAACTGATTCCACCTGGGTCATAGCGATCACGAGTGGTGAATATTTGAGGCATTCAACTACTTGGAGCATATAAGGATCATAAAGAAAAGGATTCAGATCGATAATCAGGTTTTGGTTGGGCTTGATGGACAACTGAGAGGATGAGGCAGTTTTTTCATGAACGGATGAAGATTCAGCCATTGTTACAGGTGTGAAGAAGAAGATAAATAGTAGAAATTCGCCGGTGTGTTCTTGAGAGAGTTTGGAAGTGGTAAAGTGGTACAAGGGGTGTGAGAAAACCTTATATACCATTTCCAGGAGAGAGAAAGAATCTGTAGTAATGATGTTACGATCTTCTGAATCGGCGCCTGAAAAAGCGCGATTTGACAGATGTGTTTCCCTAGGAAGACGTCATCAGGTATGATGTTAGGAACCGTTTCAAATTCACGCGCCCGTTGCAAATCTTATCCAATGACTCGGTTTAAAATCTTATCTTGTTACCACCTTTTTCAAATTCGAAAACCTTTCAAATTCCTTTTCAACTGTGACAAACCCTTTTGCTTCATATAAGGCTGGCAATGTTCGCGCCTTAACATAGTGTACCACCATAGCATTTACAACCGAAGCATCAAATCTGAAAAATTGCCATTAGAACCACGAACAAGAATTGGGAAAATCATAAAGATCTTCGTGCAAGAGTGTGCCAATAGAAAAGAAATAAAGCAAAGTATTTGTGGGATTTAAGTGATGTCTATTTAGACACGAAACTATGGATCCCGGGCACGTATCGCTTCCTTCAAAGTCAAGAGAGACTTAGAAGTGTCTGTGTGGTTTCCCGTTGAAATACGATCAAATGTTTATTAAGAAACATTGAAAGGCATCTTTTCAAATTCAAGCTATAAGGGGTGGCTTAGCTTAAACCGAACTTCAGTACTTGACATAAGACCAAAAGTTGGATGAAGTACTTGTGAGACCAGTGTAGCCTATTAAACAAGTAGGTTAGATAATATATTCATTGACTTGGTGATATTTATGTTGAAATCTTAAATAAAATAAAAACTGGATCTTTTGGGAAGAAAAGTCTTGGTGTTAGACAAATTCATAAAGATCACACAAAAATAAAAAGATTTCAAGGTACAGACTATCAAAGTGGTTTCGTTAATTCATGGGTAAAGAGCTAGAACTTTGGAGTGTTCACCGTCAATTCGTTATAGGTATTAGATTTCGGGTTTCACTTAGCACGTGGTGAAACGAAGCTAAGATCATTAACACATATATTGTGCAACCATAAACCTCAGTGGTAAATTCTGAGAGTCTCAAGGGTTACGATTATGAACCGAAGTGTGATGGAAAAAAGTGATAAGGAGGTTAAAGAACCAAAAGTACCTCTGTTATATAGTAAGGACCGAGCAGACAACTCTTAACTCAATGTGAGATGAGTAAGGTAGCTCATGACATAAGTAATTTTATCAGCCTGATTTGGAAGAATTGATTTGCGTATATCAAATCAGTAAGGCTTCACTTGAAGTCTTTGAGGCGTTGGTCAACATACAACAACTTGCTTCTAGGGACACTTAGCTAGTACAAAGATAAAGAGAATTATACCTGTCCCAGCTCCATCATTTGAATGATCCATGATACCTTTCAGTGATATTTTTGGTATTTATGATTTTGATAAAAAGCAACAAGAACAACAAAAAAAAATATTTTTGGATTTTATGAATTTTCTGAAAAAGAAATAAAAACAGAAAGGAAAATATTTTTGAGTTTTATGAATTTTCTGAAAAAGAAATAAAAACCATAAAGGAAAATATTTTTAAGTTTTATGAATTTTCTGAAAAAGAAATAAAAAAAGAAAGGAAAATATTTTTTTGAATTTTATGAATTGAAATGATTTAAGAAAAGATATACATAGTGTACAAAGTATACAACCGAAACTTCACCTAAAAGTAGTGAAGTGAAATGGACCGAGCGTTCGGTTCCCAAAAAATCAGGAGCCGAAATAGACCGAGCATTCGCTCTATTTCGCGTTCGGTCCATTTCGGTTCCCGAAAAATCTGGAGTCGAAATAGACCGAGCGTTCGCTCTATTTCGCTTGTTCAATTTTAATGAGGCGAAAGTAGTTTTGGTACTGATTCAACTTCCATCATTCCTAAGCCTTGGAGTATCTTATTAAAACTTACTTCAGGTAAGGCTTTTGTGACGATGTAAGCTAGTTGATCAGCAGATCTAACAAAGTGGATTTCCACATTACCATCTTCAACGTGATCTTTGATGAAGTGGTATCTCAGTGCTATACGTTTCGTTTTGGAGTGTTGCACTGGATTGTGACATATCCGAATAGCGCTTTCTGAGTCACAATAAAGTGGAATCTTCTTCATGTTTAGGCCATAGTCTCTAAGTTGGCTTTGTATCCAAATGACCTGTGAAGTACAAGATGTTGCAGCAATATATTCAGCTTCGGTTGTAGAGAGTGAAACGCATGTTTGTTTCTTGGACTGCCAGCTGACGAGTTTACCATCGAGGAATTGACATCCGCCTGTAATGCTCTTTCGGTCCAAACCGCATCCTCCAAGATCAGCATCAGAGAATGCTTGAACGAAAAATTCTGATTTAGCAGGATACCACAGACCGAGAGATGAGGTTCGCTTCAAATATCTGAAGATGTTCTTAACAGCCACCATATGAGGTTCGCGTGGATTAGCTTGGAACCTGGCACAATAACAAACAGAAAACATAATATCTGGTCTACTAGCTGTTAGATACATTAGAGACCCTATCATTTGCCGATAGAGGTGTTGGGTTTTGAGCATTCTAACACTCCTATGGTGTACATGCAACCCTATAAACCTTGGATCTATGTTTTCTCTATTATACATGCAAATATTAACTATTCCAAGGTTTCATCCTAACTAGCATATTATGAAGCACCTATACTACAAAGTTCTAGTTAGATGACATACCTTTTGATGTAGCTTGATGTCTTCAAGCTTTAAGAGCTTAGCCCCAATAGTGTGGTAACCTCAAATGGAATCACAAATCACCAAAACACCTTGGAAGAACTTGAGAGAATATGTATGCACACTAAAATCGGCCCACTCTGATTTTCACACACTTGTGCCAATTTTGTGAGCCAAGGACCCCTTTATATATTATGGAGGATTAGGGTTACATCCATGTAAACCCTAATACCCATGACCTTTCATTTACATAGGATCCATGGGTTAAAAGCTCCATGGACCATCCATGAAAGCTTAGCCCAACCTAAATGAACTTGGCCCATTCCATATATATAAGAGTCCATATTTAATTAGTTCTTTTTGATCACTTAATTAATTCTAAATTAATTCTTGATCAATACTAATTAAATAATATGATTCCATATTAATATATTAGAACTTATAATATATTAATATAAATCATAAATATACTATTCTCAAAAGACTATCCATATAAATTGTGCCGGTGAAGTGCAACCCAAATGGACCATGCCGGGTCGGGTCAAGTACATACCAAATATAGTTATGGACTTAGACATTAATCCAACAGTCTCCCACTTTGATAAGTCTAAAACTATTATTGAGTATGACTTCAAAACCTAACTGGCAATCGTAGCTCTTAAGGCCGCTGTCGAACTTTGACCTTGTCAATGACTTGTCCATTAGATAAGGGATCATATATTCCTCCATTCTAGATATCATATGGACTGAGACATGGATTATAATCATTCTCTCTGTCCATTTGTTGTTTCCCGATTTTCGATTTATGATGACTGACTGATTGAACAAATCAAATCAGTCCTGGCTTGGCCAAGCACTCACATGTGTCATCGCTAAATCATCGAGGGGCCCACAGATATCGCTTTTATCCCGAAGGTAAAAGGAATGGATAAACTTCGACTCATATGGCTTGTTCTACTACTTGTTGAATCATACACAAAGGCACGTTTTATAACATCGAGTTACCAAATGCGTTTTCTTGCAATCAATGTATAACCAACTCATAGTAACAACTCATATCTCTAGGTTTGAAGAATATAAGATATTATCGTCTCATGATCACTCGTGATAAAATCCATGAAGTGATTCAAATGAGCGCGGGTTGAATCCAATACTCAGAACTTATGAGTACTCATGAGTGTTGTAGCGCCACTTTGTCCACCAACTTGGACCTCTACAAACCAACCCATGACAGTCTTGATCCATATCTACTTCCAACATATGACCGACTGTGGATGATTTGAATAACTTAATCATTCAGGAAGAGCGACTTAGTTATTCTGGAAGTCAAAACATGCAAAGTGAAACACAAGAATAAATGAATCAAATATGGTATCAAACCCTATGAATATAAATAAACACTTTTATTTATCACCATATTGATTACTCATTATTCATTGTTTCGGTTTTATCAACTTTATACTTGAATTAAAAACACTAGTTGTCCCATGCTCCAAGCATGTACACTATGTTTTTCTTAAACAATAGCTTTGCCATACACCAAGTATGCACTCTATGTTTGTCTATGATCCTTACTTTGTGAAATAAACCAATTGAACATAATTTCAATGATTCTAATTTCACACTCCCAAATCCTTATCGAAAAATGTGAGAATTTCAAATTCCTATCATTTATCGAAATCTGTTTAGATTTTAAACTTATATGCACTGACCCTCCTGTAATGAATATGTACAAAGTCACAAAGACTTGTCAACAGTCATTATAAGGTATTCCAATGGAGATCACCTCCATGGAAACTAAGTCTCATATTCAAAGTACATTGCTTTGGACATGCTTCTTGCATTAAGTTTTCTAATCTTACACAGACAACTTCCACCTATGGAGACAACTCCATATTCTCATTTTGACTATCACTTCTGAATAAGAGATGCCTTTATTCAGAATATGTCAATATGGTCCTTCCAAAATTAGCACTATACTTCCAACTGTCCCTGAGCAACCAATCTTTGGTAAACCTCAGATTGTCCTCGACAATTGCTTAATCATTTTAGTCATATCCAATTCTAGACCTTTTCCCTTCTTAATGCCTCTGGACATTTGGAAAAATTTAGAAATGACAAATATTATAGCACATGAAATCGATCCTGTACCCAAAGCAAATGGTACACGATTCATGATGTCTCACATAAAGACATGATTCTAGACCAGTCTTTTGCTAAAATATTTTTATTTGCCATTTTTTCAAAATTTGACTATGAAGAGGGATGTCGTAATCATAATCGAATTTTGAGAACGCAATATATAGAATTTCCTTAAGTTGAACCAATCCAACATGAAATTCATATATATATATATATATATATATATATTCTTGACTAAAGATGATTAAGGTCTCAATCTAAGCCTTTAGAACTGAAATGAAGTATATCCTCTCCCTTAATTATAGCAAAACAAATTTTTCAATCCCTGCAGCCTCATGAATTGAAACTTTTGTTTTCTATAATTAACATTGCTAACTTGCAACACTAACAATAATTAACATGCTCCCACTACCATGATGATTATTAGCATAACACTTATGCTCCCACTAGCTTTGACATGTACTCAGAAATCAGCTGGACTTCTAGAAATCAATACTTTATTGACTTTCTTACCAAAGTTCAGATTTCTTATACGAGATGCTTTGATAAAACTTTATCAAAATCATACACCTTTCCTTAAATAGCATGCATGTGTGTCTAAACAATTTCAGAACTATGAAAAGGGATGTCGTAATCATAGTCTCAATTGTTTAGACCTTTTGCCATCTGCTTCAAATCTACTTGGTGGAAGTGTTTCCTCACCATCATTTTCATGAATCGGAGAGAAACCTTATGACCCTTAGATTTTATGGTGTATGTGTTCTTATCCATGTGATACGTCAAAACCATAGTCACAAGACAAGGATAATGACAAATCTAAACTCATATGGACTGAACTTATGCAATCTTAACTTCTTGCCACCTGGCAGTACAGGGCCTGCCATTGCTTCCAAGGTGTTATGCAACCAATTGAGAACTTTCAGAACTCCTATGCAAAGCCAACTTTAACTGGAATGGGCACAGAATATGTCAACACGATAGGTTATAAACCTCAAGTCGTGTGCTAGTGAAGAACCTCAGGTTTTATTCTTGATTAGTTCTTGAAATTCTTTTTAGGATCTTTAAGACTCCCACTATCCTCTTGACATATAAGACTATCTTGCCAAATATTCAAGAGATAGTGCGGATTCTTTATCAAGACAAACACTTCACACAATTGGCCTTAGTTGGTCTTTGTTTTATCCAAAACATCACAACTTACCAATTTCAAATGTACAAGAGTAGGAAACTTTTACTCTTACATTTGAGAAGTGTTTTAAACCTTTCTTTAAGATATGTCACTCAAGTTACAATCTTGGAGTATGACTCTAAGAATTGTTTTGGAACGAAGTATGACTCATCTTTCTGATCTAACCATTTCAACAATTCATGACTCCTCTTCTTAGTCATAAGAATGCACTAAGATGACCTTTAGAGGACTAATTGTGATATGATTTCTAAATCATTAAGATGATCACAAACATGATACTAAAGTACTCTCCCATCTTTTCAGATTTGAGAAACTTTTATCTTTCTGCCTAATTTGATTCTTCCCATTCGTTCTGCCATACATTGAGACTTTCCCAATGTTTCAGAATTATACTTAAACTTGTAAGTATAACCATATTTACTAAACTTTAGTAAATCAAATAGTCTTAACGAGCTTTGTGGTGGACATGACCAGTGCACAAGAATGTGTACTCGATCCCTTTAGTCCTTCACTTGACTCACATATCCATGTGAACAAGTAATTAGTCTTGATTTTCCAATGCTTGAAAGTTCTCATTCATCATACTATTCAACTTGCATGATTCCAAGTTTCGGTCCAATTGAAACTTGGGCGATGAGGAACTTTCCTGATTTGGTAAATTTAGACACTACCACAAATGAAAGAATCAAATCCATTTTCCAATATTGCTGTCAGTGGAATCATATGAGCAACAATTTAGACACTACCACAAATGAAAGAATCAAATCCTGATTTGGTAAATTTAGACACTTCGACTCAATGTTTGCTTGCACTCACTCACCAAATCACACACAACAATAAGTTTTATAACACCAAGTTACTGATGCGTTTACATATTATCAATGTGCAACCGATTTGCAAGATACAACTCACACATCTCGGTTTCAAGAATACAAGATATTATCGTCTCACCAATCGCTCGTGATAAAATCCACGAAGCGATCCAAGTGAGTGTGGGTTTAATCCAATGCTCAAAATCATATTCATAAGCACTCATGAACGTTGCAGCAAACCTTTGCTATGTCTAATACACTTTAGACAATCTACAACCAATTCATGACAATCTTCATTCATACCTACTTCCAACATATGAACGACTGTGGACCATTCGAATAATTCGATTATTATGAAATAGTTAATTATTCAGGAAGTCAAAACATGCAAAGTGAAACACAAGAATAATACTAATCCTATATGGTCCCAAACCTTTGAGTATAAATAAAACACCTTTTATTTATCACCATATCGATTACTCATTATCCATTGTTTAATGTTTAAGATAATCAACTTTATAACTCGAATCATAACCACAATTGTCCCATGCTCAAAGCATGCATACTTTGGTTTCCCATGGTCCATACTTTGTGAAATAGATCAATTGAAACTTTTCAAATGCAACTCATTTCACAATCCCCAATCCTTATAATTAGTGTAAGAATACCAAATTCTTGCCACCTTTTAGAATATGTCAAATTCTAATATTTTATGCAATGATCCTCTTGTGAAGTCACGGCACAAAAATCACAAAGACTCGGCCAACGGAATCACAAGGTACTCTCTCAAAATTGTTACAGAACAATTTTATAGATGTGATGTCTCTCACTCAAAGTACATTCCTTTGAACATCCTTTTGCATAAAATTTTCTAATCTAGACATAAATTCTTAATTTTTCAACTCCTAATATGGAAACATTTCCATATTTACCATATGACAACTCATTCTTAATAGAATCTTATCTATTCAGAATAATGTCGATATGGTCCATTCAATGCCATACTTCCAACTACTCACAAGCGACCAATCCTCAGCGAACTTTGGATTGTCCTTTGATAGTTGTCTAATTATCTTAGTCAAAACCGATTCTTGTCCTTTTTCCCTCTTAATGCGCTAGACATTTGGAAAAATTTTAGAATGGTCAAATATTATAGCAATTGCAATCGATCATTTACCCGAAGCGTATGGGACACGATGCATAATGTCTTACATAAAGATACGATACTCTATCAATCTTCTGCCATAATATTTTATGTGTCACGTTCTTACAATTCGAACTATGAAGAGGGATCATAATCGAAATTTAAGAAGACACTATGTATCCTTTGACTAAATTTCTTGAAATTTCTCAATCTAAGCTTTAGATTTTGAACGAAGTACAATATTCTCTCCCTTAATTATAGAAAAACAACTTTTCAACTCTTACAACTTTGCAAAGTATAACTCTTGTTTTCTATAATTAATATTGCTAACTTGCAATACTTACCATAATAATCATGCTCCCACTTACATGATGATTATTTCTTTACCAACATAATACTTATGCTCCCACTAGCTTCGACATGTATTCAGAAATCAGCTGAACTTCTAGAAAACAATTTCTTAAGTTCATATTTCCAATACTAGATGCTTTGATAAGACTTTATCTAAGCTTCTCAAACTCATACACTTTTCCTTGGACAGCTCATATGTATATGTCTAAACGATTCTAGGACTCATATCAACAAGTCTAAAATGTTCAGACCCATTTGCCATTTCCCACAATTCGAACTATGAAGAGGTATGCCATAATCATAGTTGAATTTGAGAAACCCAAATTACATAATGCTATCTTTAAAATCTCTCTTAGTGAAAGCGTTTCCTCACAACCATTTTCATGAATGAGAGAAACCTTATGACACTTAGATTTTGTGGTGTATACATTCCCGTCCATGTGAATTCGTCATAACCATAATCACAAGATAATGTCAGTGACAAATCCAAACTCTTATGGATAGAACTTGTTCTTCTTAATTTCTTGCCATCAAGGGTCCCACCATTACTTCCAAGTTATTGAGCAGCCCACCCCTTCATTTCAATGTACTTTCCATTGAACAAGGTGTCTTGCCCCTATACAATCCATTGAGAACTCATAGAACTCACATGCACAATTAACTCAATTGGAATGGAACAGAAATAAAATTAGTGTCAACACGATAGGTTGTAAACCTCAAGTCGTGTGCTAGTGATGAATGATAAGGTTTATTCTTGATTTGTTCTTGAAACCTTTCAAGACCATTAAGACTCCCACTGACTCCTTGACATATAAGATTCTCTTGTCAATAAACATTTCTCGACAAACAAATATTCAAGAGTTAGTGTAGCTTTTATCAAGACAAAACACTTAACAAAATTGGTCGTAGTTGGTCTTTGTCTTATCCAATACATCACAACTTTCCACATTTGATGAATGTTATAAACCTTCTTAAGACTTGTCACTCAATGTTACAATCTTAACTCTAAGACTTGTTTTGGAACGAAGTATGATTGGCTTCTTGATTTAACTATTTCTTCAATTCTTAATTCCTCTTCTTAGACATACAATTGCACTAAGACTCACTTAGAGGATTAATTGAGATATGGTTCTTCATCATTAAGACCTATCATAAAACATAATAAAAGGTACTCTCCCTTCTTCTTAGAATAGAGAAACTTTTATCTTTCTGCCTACTTGATTCTTCTTATTCGTTCTGCTATTGATTGAGACTTTTTCAATCAATTCAGAATTACACTTAATCTCATAAGTATAATCATATTTACTTAACCTTAGTAAATCATGACGAACATCTTTGTTACTCTTGTGGTGGATTTGATCAACACACAACTTTGTGTACTCGATCTCCTAGTCCTACACTTGACACTTTGTCAAAGAATTTGTCTAAATTTCCAAATTTGAAATTTCTCATTCATCATGCAATCAAGTTGTATGATTCCAAGTTTCTATCCAATTGAAACTTGGGCGATGAGAAACTTTCCCTATTTGGTAAATTCTTGACCTTTCCACAAATTATACAATTAAGAATCAAATCCATTTTGCTAATAATAGAAGTACACAAACATCAATTTTTCATATATGCCATTGTAAGGATAAACAAATAAGATAAAACCAAAATTTATTTTATTCATAAAAGCAGCGGAAAACATGTCCTTACAATGCAAAATTCGAATGAAAAACTATGTAATCAAATACTCCTAACAAATCTATCATAACTTCCTAAGCTCAAAATCTGATCTTTGAATCCATGCGATCGTAATCCATTTCTTCGTGATCAGACTCATCTTGCTCTTCCATCAAACTTCCTCTCTTTTCTCTAATTCTGCAAAACATGCAAATGTAATCTTATCACATTATGTATAAAGAAAAGGAATTTAATGGAGTTAGATAGTGGATTTTATACCTGAAGTAGAGCCATACTTCTTGACTCTCTCATCTCTTAGACTCTTCAGGTCCTTTGGGTAGCTTCGTATCCATTGCCCCTTCTCTTGGCAGCAGAAACAGGTGGGTTCTTCTAGAATGTCCACAGAAGCATGGTTGGTTGAATTACCAGACAAATATGCTCCATTACTTCGCCAAATCATTTCTGATTCAGCAGCAATAAGCATGTAAGTTAAGTCAATGAGGGTCGCGTCAAGATTCATCATATGATACTCTCTTATGAACTTATCATATGATTCAGGGAGTGACTGAAGAACCCAGTCCACAGCCACCTTATTGGGGAAAGACGCACCCAACATAATCAACCTATCGATGTGTGATTTCATCCCTAGGACGTGAGCACACACGGGTTTACCATCTTCATGTTCCATTGCCAATAGGGTTTCGGTGATCTTGAACCTTTCAAATCTTCGATCTTGTGGGTCGGGGAGAACAATGGGAGGAGGAGGAGGGAGTGAAATCAAGCTAGTCCACATTGATCCTTCACTTTGGAACAAGCTTTTACTTTCAACAGGAACACCTTTTCCTTGGGATTCGGGAAGACCACGGTTAGAGTCAGACATCTACAAAACGGGAGAAATTTCAAGTTAGTTGATTGAATCCTTAATGAAACACCCAAATGAGACATTAAGGCTAGGATCCAACAACATTATTTACACATTAGAAGAGGGATGCCGTAATCCAACATGCAAATAACTTGGAGGTAAGTGAATGACGATTCACTAATTCTTCACCATGAAAAAACATAAAGGCTTAAGTTTAAAATGTATTAAGAATTCCTAGATTTCATTTGAGATTCATTGAACTTTTCAATGGCATGTTTAACTCTCGATATGCCCCTCTCGTTTGTGACTGGGATGCCGAGGATCACAAAGTGGGTGTGAATAACCATGCAAATCTACATGGTGCCCTCATTTTTACAGTCACCTATTCGATGTGCCGGTAAATCACACACGCTCCATCGAACTATGACAAACATTGAGTCACCCTTTGCCACCTTTGCTTAGAACCAATTAGTGTGCCGGTTAACCACACACGCTCCACTAACTTCTTAGCAAGGGTGCAAAGTGTAATTTCATGGGATTGCATCAATTTCACTTTTGCCTAAAGTAACTAGGATTGGGAATTGCAAAAGCGTTTAGTTACTTTACATAGATTCATTATACTTATTAATGAAGAGAGGATTGCCCTATCTTACCCTTTCGGCTAACGACCCTCCACCAATCAAGGGAGCGGTGGGTAAGAGTGGATACCCATTAAACGGCCATTTTATAGGCCATAACCTTATACCCCCTTTATAGATCGGCTTCGTGAATGAGGCCTACTAACGGTAAGACTAGCATTTCAGTTATACATATATAATATTAAACTTTCAATGTTATATATATATATATATATATATATATATATATATATATATATATATATATATATATATATATATATATAGTATAAGGGTGTATTTTACACTTTTAAAACACTAGGTGGTTTAATTTTATAAATTACACTTTTAATTTAATTAAATATAAACCATATCATTATGGATTTATTAACTCTCTTTTAATTATACACTTAACTAATTTAATAAAACCATAAGGGTGTACTTTGAACTTTTCAAAATTAGGGTTTTAGAATTTAGACTTTTTCAAAATTAAACCTTTTAATCAAACAATTTAAACTCCAAAACTTGAGGGCAAGTTTTGAAACTTTTCAAAACAATTAGGTTTTAATCTCACTTTAAAATTTTCGAAATTTAATACTATTTAAATTAAAATTTTAAATATTAAAACTCTTGATTTAATAATTATCTTGAATTAAACTATTAATTTAAATTATTAAATCATAAGGGATTATCTAAATCATGAAGGATAATTACCAATTAAACAATTAATTTATCCTAATCCTTTTAATCCCTCTAAAATTCGAAAATCATGGGATAGGATAATTCAAAATCTTTAATTACCATATATAACCATTAAAGGATAATTACAAGATATAGGATAATCCAAATCCCTAAAATTTAGGATCTTATCTAGGGGAGGAGGCTAATTTCGAAAATCATGGGGTTTTTCAAACCCTAGATTTCGAAATCTTAAGGCTTAAGGAAAGGATTTGAAAACCCTTTCAAATTTTCGCAAATTAGGGTATAGAAACCCTAATCTCGAAATTTCTTGCCTCCTAGGGTTTATTGGCAATAAACCCTAATATGTCAAGGTCATACAATTGTATAATGCTAATTGAAAACAAAAACCAATGGCTCTGATACCACTGATGGGTTTTGTAGAAACAATCCTATGTGTGCATGCAACCCTAGAATTGGATCTATGTTTTCACTATTAGATACACAACATTATGAACACTTGAGAACCCTAAAAGGCTTCTAGGAATTTCGAAATCCACAAGGAAAGATGAAATACATACCTCTTGGTGTTATATTGTAATAACAACTTAAATCTTGAATCCTTTTGTCTTTGAAAGCAAGTACCACAAGTGTAGTACCTCTAATGGCTCACAAACACCAAGAGCAAATGGAGAGGTAATAGAGAGAGGGAAGAGGTATAGAATTTCGTCCCTAGGACCCCTTGGGAAGGCATGGACGAATTCATGAGCCTTAGGGGTCTTTATATAGGTGTAGAGATTAGGGTTTCAGTCCTTATCCTTATCTAGTTGCTTGCCCACCAAGCAATCATAAGATAAGCCTTGAAATCCCTTATCCTTTATCCTTTGGACGATTTCAAGGATATCTTATCCCTTGAATTCGTCCAACCCATATCAAGGATAATCATTACCCTATTTTGTAACTATCACATAGTTACAATTCAGCCCCTCTAGTTTAATTAATTACACTTGATCACAAAATTAATTCCTAATTAATTATTGACCAATATTAATTAAACAAATATGATTTCTCCTTTAATATATTATTCTTATAACATATTAATAAATCATAATAACCTCTTTCTCTATTATTTCTCCAGTCAAGTTGCTTTGGTGAAGGCAACCCAAAACGACCATGCATAATCGGGTCAAGTACTTGACAAATATGGTTACAGGCTTAGACACTAATCCAACAACAAACTATTTTATAACTTGGAAGAGGGATGCCGTAATCCAAGCTATAAAATATTTGAAGGTAGGTGAATGACGATTCACCAATTTCCACCAAGATAAACGAAATGTATTATTAGGTTTTAATTGGTTTTGAAACTCCTAGATTCTTTTGAGATTCATTGAACTTTTCAATGGTATGTTTCAATCTCGAGTGTGCCCTTCAGGTTTTGTGACTGGGATGCCGAGGATCACAAAACAAGGTGTGAAGTAACCATGCAAATATACTTGGTACCCTTAATATTTACCCCTCAATCGATGTGCCGGTTAACCACACACGCTCCAACGATACTATGATAAACATTAAGTTACCCTTTGCCTACCTTGTTAAGTCCAGGTTAGTGTGTCGGTTAACCACACACGCTCCACTAACAGCTTAAACAAAGTGCAAAGTGTAATTTCATGGATTAGCACCTTATTCATATTTTCCTAAGTAACTAAGATTAGGAATTTATAAGTGTTTAGTTACTTAGTATTTATCATTATACTTATAATGAAGGGAGAATTATAGTCGTTGCCTTACCTGTTCGGCTAACGACCCTCCACCAGTCAAGGAAGCGGTGGGTGAGAGTGGACACCCATTAAACTGCCATTTTATAGGCAGTAACCTTATACCCCCCTTATAGACCGGCTTCGTGAATGAGGCCTACTAATGGTAAGACGACTTGCTCTTATACATATAATATATTAAACTTTTAATATTATAATAGTATAAGGGTGTATTTTAGACATTTAAAATACTTGGTGGTTTAATCTATTAATTAAACTATACTCTTAATTTAATTAAATTTAAACCATGTCATTATGGAATTATTAATTCTCTTTTAATTAAACACTTTAATTATCTATTAATAAAGTCCATAAGAGTTAATTGAATTATTCAATAAAAACATCATAATTCCAATTATTAAATTCAAAATTAAAACCATTTAATTAATTGTTTAAGTTATGAACCCAAGAGTTTTAGAATTCAATTCTTTTTTTTTTCATAAAAAACTTTTCTCAAATTCCAAAACTTGAGGGCAAGTTTTGTAACTCTTGAAAACTTTTGGATTCCATAACTTATGGAGTTAAATACTTGTTTTATGATGAAACTTTTCATGTTCCATAACTTAAGAACAAGTTATGGAATTCTTTAAAACATTAAGACCAAGTTTTGTAACTCCATAAAAAACTTTGAATCAATTTTTTTAAAAACCTTTTCATATCCATAACTTATGGAGGTTTCAAAAAACTCTTTAGATCAAACTTTTAAAACTAATAAAATAATCATATCATTTTATCTTTTACTAAATTTGACCCAATTCAACTCATATAGCAAATGATTCAAATTTTACAAATAATTAGTTTTTCACAAAAACAAGTAATTATCTTAAAATTTGACAAACGTCATGTTTTTTTTTCCAACTTTGAAAATAAAACATTTGCATCAATATAACAGAAAACAACCAGGCTCTGATACCACTGTTGGGTTTTGAGCATTCTAACACTCCTATGGTGTACATGCAACCCTATAAACCTTGGATCTATGTTTTCTCTATTATACATGCAAATATTAACTATTCCAAGGTTTCATCCTAACTAGCATATTATGAAGCACCTATACTACAAAGTTCTAGTTAGATGACATACCTTTTGATGTAGCTTGATGTCTTCAAGCTTTAAGAGCTTAGCCCCAATAGTGTGGAAGCCTCAAATGGAATCACAAATCACCAAAACACCTTGGAAGAACTTGAGAGAATATGTAAGCACACTAAAATCGGCTCACTCTTATTTTCACACACTTGTGCCAATTTTGTGAGCCAAGGACCCCTTTATATATTATGGAGGATTAGGGTTACATCCATGTAAACCCTAATACCCATGACCTTTCATTTACATAGGATCCATGGGTTAAAAGCTCCATGGACCATCCATGAAAGCTTAGCCCAACCTAAATGAACTTGGCCCATTCCATATATATAAGAGTCCATATTTAATTAGTTCTTTTTGATCACTTAATTAATTCTAAATTAATTCTTGATCAATACTAATTAAATAATATGATTCCATATTAATATATTAGAACTTATAATATATTAATATAAATCATAAATATACTATTCTCAAAAGACTATCCATATAAATTGTGTCGGTGAAGTGCAACCCAAATGGACCATGCCGGGTCGGGTCAAGTACATACCAAATATAGTTATGGACTTAGACATTAATCCAACAAGAGGGTCATATCAACAGCCGATTTCTCCAAAGATGGTGTTAAATTTGTTCCAAATGCCATAGGAACCTTTACTTTGGAATCTCCCATCATGCCAAACTTAGCCAGTAGAGTCTTCGTGTAAGCCTCCTGATTGATAAATATGCCTTCGGGTCCCTTTCTAATATTCAAGCCAAGGAAAAAGTTAATTGGACCCATTGAGCTCATCTCAAACTTAGTCTCCATCAACTTCCTGAATTCAACTGTTAGGCTGGGATTCGTGGAACCGAAGATGATGTCATCGACGTAAATTTGGACGATCATTAAGTGGTCACCCTCTTTCTTGCGAAAGAAGGTTGGGTCAACCGAACCTTGTTTAAACTTGGACATTTTTAGAAATCGAGTAAGGGTTTCGTACCAGGCTCTAGGAGCTTGCTTCAAACCATAGACGGCTTTATCAAGAATATAGCAATGATCAGGATACCTTTCGTTCACGAAACCCGGTGGTTGCTCCACATATACAGTCTCCTCTAATTCTCCATTCAGGAAGGCACACTTGACATCCATTTGAAATACTTCAAAGTTTTTATGTGCAGCATATGCCAGAAAGATTCACACTGATTCTAACCTTGCTATAGGAGCGAAGGTTTCTTCATAGTCTATACCTTCTTCCTGAAAATATCCCTTCACAACCAACCTTGCTTTATTACGAATCACATTCCCTTCTTTGTCCATTTTGTTTCTAAAAACCATTTTAAGCCAACTATAGATGCATCCTTTGGTGTGGGAATTAATCTCCAAACTCAATTTCGCTCAAACTCATGGAGATCGTCTTGGATTGCCTGTACCCAATCGGAGTGATCGAGTGCAATATTAACCGTTTTTGGTTCTATATTCGAGACGAACGAATTAAACATGCAAAATTCTACTTGTGGGAACAGAGCAGTTTGCTTCGCTTTTATTTGAGACCGAGTAAGAACTCCCTCGGATGATTCACCGATTACTTGAGTTTTTGGATGATCTTTTGTCCATTTTGTGAGAGGAGGGTAGTTTGGATCATAGGCAGGATCCAATTCGGCATTTATTTCCTCTTCCAATTCTGATTGAGTATCTGAATAATCATTCGTATTATGATTCTCCCCCTCGAATGATGAGACGGTTTCAACATCAGGTTCAGAATGCTCCCCCTCGAATGGAACTTCATGGGTCTTTGCTGGTGATGGATTTTTCCCCTGGAAAGACGAATCAGAGTTATCTGATGTGGATGAACCCTCCCCCTGGAATATAGAACTTTATTTTGTAGGTTCGTAGGGACCTGGCTGTTCGGTTGGTCCTTGATGTTCGCTTTCCATTTCTTTTGCTGCTTCATCGATAATTTTTTTCAAGTTGTTCATCTTGTTGTCAGCTGCCTTTGTCTCAGAATGAATTGCTCTCTCTAGTTCATCAAAGAGCAACATGAATTCTTCAAATAGATTGGAAATTGGAACCGAGACTTGACCTGATTTTGGAAAGATTTCCTCCGTTGGTCCTTTGCTTAATTGAAGTTTCTTCACGTAATCATCATCAAAGGTGACATAGTAGGTTTCTTCAATTTTCTTTGAACGTTTATTCAGAACCCTATATGCCTTTGAAGTTAGCGAGTAACCAAGAAAAATCCCTGCATCTGCCTTTACATCGAACTTGTTTCGGTTCTCTTTGGAGTTGAAAATAAAGCACCTTGAACCAAACACATGGAAGAACTTGACATTTGGCTTGCGATTATTCAAGATTTCGTATGGAGTGATGGAAAATCTCTTATTGAGGAAGGATCGGTTCTGGGTATAGTAAGCAGCAGCAATTGCATCAGCCCGAAAGTATAAAGGTAAGGAGGCGAAGCTGACTATCGTTTGGGCTGCTTCACACAAAGAGCGGTTTCGCCTTTCAACTATGTCGTTCTGTTGTGGAGTGTAGGGAGCAGAGAAGTTGTGAGACACTCCCTTATCAACAAGAACTTCTTTGAACTCTTGATTTTTGAATTCCAGCCCATTGTCACTTCGGACATTTCTAACCACCTTTCGCAGTTGAAGCTCCACTTGCTTAATAAAGTTCTTGAGCTTTGGAGTCGCCACAGATTTCTGTTTAAGAAAGAAAACCCAGGTGAAGCGTGAAAAGTCATCAGCTATAACGAGAATGAACTTACTACCACCAATGCTTTCTATGGCCGAAGGACCACACAAGTCGATGTGTATAAGTTCAAGTGGTTCAATGATCTTTGTGTTAACACGTGTGGGATGACTCTTCCGGCCTTTCTTTCCCATCTCGCATGCTGCGCACAAGTGTTCCTTATCAAATTTGAGAAGTGGAAGTCCTCGTACATGATCACTGATAACCAACTTGTTGATATCCTTAAAGTTGAGATGTGAGAGCCTTCGGTGCCATAGCCAACTTTCGTCAGAGTGTGATTTTGTTAAAAGGCATACAGCTGGCTTTCCTCGAATTGGGTTAAGATTTAGAGGATACATTTCTCCTTTTTGCTTGGATTTTAACAGGACAGTCTTCGTCTTTTTTCAACAATCTCCGAACCTTCATCATCGAACGAAACCTTCAAGCCAGTTCCCACAACCAGTTGAGAGACATTGATGAGATTGTGCTGCAATCCCTCTACATATGCTACCTTCCGGATTGAGAATTCACCGTTTGTGATCATTCCGTAGCTTTTGATCGTGCCATATGAATTATTCCCATATTTGACACATCCACCATCCTTAAGGGCCCGAAACTCCCTTAGCTCTTCCCTCCTTCCTTTCATGTGACGTGAGCAGCCACTATCAATGTACCATTCGTCATCGAACTGCTCGTCACTTATAATCTGCAAAAATTAAGCAGATTTAGGAACCCAAAGTTTCTTGGGTCCTTGTGAGCCTTTTACAGGATAGGGAATTGCAACAGAAAGATCAACCAAATATGTTCTTTTTATCAAAGTGGTTTCATCCTTTCTTTTGATGGTAAAAACCTTGATTTTATTGTTTTCTTGGTTTGGTTTATTTGAATCAGACTGTTTATTTTTGTTTTGATTCTCACTTAAACTAGTCTTTAGATTCCTAGGGTTAGCTGACGTCTTCTTGGCATGAACTTCAGAGTGCGAGACTAGCTATCCCTTTCCTTTGATATCCTTAATTGGGTTCGGCTTTGGTTTTTGATGAGGATGACGGAGTTTAGGACCGAAACTGGTCTTTCGGTTCTTATCGCTTCTTGATTCGGCACCAAAACTATTTCTTCGGTTCGTTTGACTGCAAGACTGACAGTGAGTGCATGGACCTTTGTTTGTCTGAGGGATGACTGATTCGATACCTTGTGAACGTGATTAGCGTTTTGAGAATTCCAAAACTGCTTTCTCTCTTTGAGATTTTTCTGGTACCTTCTGTTCCTTTGACGTGTTCGCTCAGCAAGTTGTTTTTGAGATTTGTGAATATTTGCTTTTGGTTTCAGTTTATCTTCACGAGCTTCGGTTGGAGATGATTCTCTTGATGCCTTTACCGGTTCGCCTTGAATTTCTTTAGTAACGCTTGTACTTGGCTTATCAAAGCTTGAAGGCTTGTTAAGAGGTTGAGCCACATATCTACCCTTGACTCTCCATGAGGTTTGCTCCGACAGACCTACTGTTTCGTCTGCATTGTCAATGGGAGCTTACCAGAAGAAATTATCACACCCATCAGCGTTGTCTTCATCTACCAAAGAAGTTAGCTCAACTGTTTGCTTCTTGGTAACTCCAGTGGTGGCATATACTTGATTTGGTACTGTTTGCACCTTTTTATATACATCCGCCTTTTCTTTAAGTACTTTGGACTTGTCCTTGGACATACGAGCGAACTCAACTGAGTTTTCAGATATGAGTGGTTTTGCCGGTTTGGGTTCGCTTTTGAGGAATTCAGAGCAGTCAACCACATCCTCTACAGAAATTTCACTCATATCACTGTCCTCATCAAATTCAGAAGAATTTTCCACATTCATCTTATTTTCTGAACTTAATTTGGTATTCAATGAGTCAGATTTGTGCATGGTTTCGGTCTTTATTTTCAATTTGTCATTTTCGTCCAATAAATTCCTAAGCATGTCGTTATGGTCTTTGGACTTAATAAAAGACTCAATTTTGTCCAGACCAATCGTGTAAGCATCCGAAACATCATCTGATGATACAATGTATTCACAATTATAGCAACCAACATCGACTTCATCCTCCTTTAATTCAAGAAAGGGCAAAATCATTTTGTGAACCTTTTTGCCAATGTCACAATTCAAATGTAACTAAGTAATATTAGCGTAAAGACGTTTAGCAATCAAACAAAAAATGTTCCTTTGTTTTAAAAACTTCAAATTGTCACGTTGCAAATATATCAACTCATCTCTCATTCTAACTAAGTCTAACTCCGTCTTCTCTATCCACATGCTTCGCTCCTCACTCTTGGATGTCACCCTGCTAATTTGATCGGTTAGGTTAGCATTTGTGAGGCGTGTTTGCATTAGACTTCCACTTAAACTAGAAAATTTGAATTTCAATTCGTTTAATTCCTTTTCATAGTTTGTTACAGGTATTTTAAGTGATTCGAGAATGGATTTTACCTTCTTGATCAACTGATCGTAGTCGTTGATCCTTTCACTCACAGGTTTGGCAGCAAAACACTTATCTTCCTTCTGATTCGCCTCATCGTACTCGCCTTCAGTTGTGTAGCCCCTCATTTGTGACACTCCAGCTGTCACCATCAAGCATCTCCCAGCAAACACAGTACTATCTTCTTTCGCCACAAATGCCCTGCCATGCGTGGGTTTACGTACTTCTTCATCTTCAGAGTCTGTAGACTAGACCTCCACGCCACCGAACTCATCATCAACAACGTTCTCCTGCACAATCAAAGCATTCATAGAATTGTTAGAGGCTTTCTTCTTCTTTATCTCCTCCAGCTTGCGCATATGGTATGCTTCATCATCTTCACCCTCCTTCTTCTCTGATAGCTTTCTTAACATGCAATCTTTGGCAAAGTGGTTTTTGCCATGGCAGAAGTTGCAATCGTATCCGGAGTCTCCTACCAGTTTTCTCTCCTTCTTCTCTTCTTCTTTCTAAGGATTATTTTTGATCTCCTCTTTCGCCTTTTCTGAGCTGTAGCTTCTCTGCCAGTTTCGGTTCTTGGAAACAGGGAACGTTTTGCGAGCAAACCGCTTCGGGTTGGAAACCATCATTGCATACTCTTCGCTTGTCAGATCACATTCTGACATTTCTGACTCTTCTTCATCTTCTGTCATATTCTTCGCCTTAGAGAGAAGGGCCAAGGATCCCATACTAGACACCACTTTCGCTTCCTTTGTCACAATACTTTCATGAGACTTGAGAATACCCACCATCTTCGCCAATAAATAGGTTTTAAACTGCTCGTGAGCCTTCACAGTTGACACCACAGCCATCCATTTGGGACTTAAACCATTCATAAATATGACATTCTGTTCGATCACTTCTATTCCAATATCGTGCTTGATCATCTTGCTCAAAAGATGGTTGAAACGATCGAATGCCTGAATAAGTTTTTCATCTGGCTTTTGTTGGAAAGCTCCGAACTCAGAGAGCAATAGAGTTTGGATAGAATGTTCTAGGTCCTCATCAGTGGAATACAGCTCTTTAAGTCTATCCCAGATCTCTTTTGCCGTGGTGCATGGGCTTACCAAACGAAAAGTATCGGACTATAAAGCAAATCTGATCATTCTCATGGCTTTAACATTACACAACAACTTAATTTTTTCGTCTTTAGGAATCTTGTCCACATCAGTTAAGAGTTTGTTGTACTCCTTTTGAGTCTTAATGGTTCTATTTGTTCCAGAATGAACAAAAGGACCCAATGTTATTGTTTCCCAGATAAGATAACCATTGTCTTCGGAACCAACAACATAGTCCTCAAAGTGATGTGTCCAAACTTCATAATATTGAGTGTATAGAATCGGGATTCTGGTTGTGGATCCAATGATGTTGGAGATATTGATCGGATTGGTTTGTGAATCATCATGAGACATGATGACCTTTTTCAGATATCTGCTAAGAATCAGACTTGTAAAGATTAAATTAGGGTTTTATCAAAAGCAAGAAACAACGTCAATGAAGAGATGACGGCTCCTACAGATTCGATAAAAGTGGAAACCCAAAAAAAAATTCTTCCAACAGAAGAGATGCGTATGTATTACACAATCTTCTACTCTGATACCAATTGATGAGAATAATATTCTCTAAGATTGATAGATTCAAATAGATATCAATAAGACAATAACAAGTAATAGAAAACGATAAACACCACAATGAATCAAACGAGTGTCGAATGATTAATCTGCTCCACCTCAGAAGAATTCAATGAGGATTGCTACTGTAGAGGTGTGCTAGGGTTAGAGTACAAGATCTGGGAAATAATAATCAAGAAGCGTAATCAATATAATGCATGCATGCACTATATATATACTAAACCCTAAAAACAAAACACGGCTGGACAGGCTTAGACCGAGTATACAAATGAACCTAAGAGCTAAGCCCAATGACGCAGCCTCTTAGACTCAACAGCGGGTTTATAAGATGATTGAATAATGTTCTTGAAATGATAACAAGAACAAGAAGTGATACCTGTTACATCTTATGAAGAACTTGTGATTTAACACTTGAATATGATGAGAAGGGATGAATATAACATGTTCTTGAGGGGAGAGGTTGTTCTTTGTGTTCTTGGCTGATGATACTTGAGAGAAAAAGACTTGGAATGGTGTTTGAAAGTGTAAAAAGTGAAGAAAATGCGGCTGAAAAGTATATGTACGCGAGGGTTCACGGTCCGAGGGGTTCACGGCCGTGAACCTCGTACACGGTCCGAAGTCGGTTAGAGTGATCATGGCTGCGAGGATTCACGGTCCGAGGAGTTCACGGTCGTGAACCTTTTGCGGCCTGAAGTGTACACGGTCTTCGTATGCGGTCCGAAGCGAAGGAAGAGTAGGAGATGCGAAAGTTCTCGGTTTTAAACCTAATCCTTCATATTTCAAGCACAATTATTTTAAGGATTTTTAACAGACACAGGTTATTATTTTAACCTTAATAAAAACCCAAAACAATAAAGAAGACTTTAATTGACCCAAGTTTGACTTTGTTTGACGAGGGTTGACTTTACATATAGAAAAATAACAGGATGTTACACATTTTGGGGGTATGCCTTAGAGACTGTTGCCCATATCCTTAATCTAGTCCCTACCAAGAAGGTTACCAAAACACCTCACGAGATGTGGACTAGGAAAGTATCCACTTTAGACCACATCAATATTTGGGGTTGCGAGGCTTTCGTGAGGCGCGAGACTCACGATAAGCTCGAACCTCGAAGTGAGCGGTGTATTTTCATTGGCTACCCACATAAATCCTTTGGTTACCTCTTCTATAAACCCAGTAAGAATGTGGTCTTTATGGCAAGGAGAGGAGTCTTTCGTGAGAGAGAATTCATAAGCCAAGGAAATAGTGGGAGGCAAATTGACCTTGAAGAGCTTCAAGAATCAAGCGGTGAAGGAACGTCAAACCCTAGCAATCAACCTGAGTAGGAAACTCCTGTTGAACCAACTGATGAGTCTGTACCTCTAAGGCGTTCCACTAGAGTTAGAAATCCACCTGAGCGTTATTATGGTTTCCATATTACTACGGAAGGTGATACATTTATCAGTGATAGTACACTGGTAAATCTGGATGAACCTAACAACTATAGGGAAGCCATGACAGGCCCTGATTCTGCTAAATGGAAAGAGGGTATGGACAGCGAGATCCAATCCATGTATGACAATCAAGTTTGGAACTTGGTTGACAATGTACCGGGTCGTAAGACAGTCGGGTACAAATGGATCTTCAAGAAGAAGACCAACATGGATGGGAAGGTACACACTTACAAGGCGCGATTGGTCGCGAAGGGCTTCACTCAAACTCCGGGAGTTGACTATGATGAAACCTTCTCGCCAGTAGCGAAGATTAAGTCTATTAGAGTTATGATGGCCATTGTTGCATTTCATGATTTTGTATGAAATATGGCAAATGGATGTCCAAACCGCTTTCCTTAATGGAAAGTTGGCTGAAGATGTTTATGTAACACCCGTGTTTCTAGGCTAGGCATTAATATTGACGTAATAGTCTAGGTTAACCTTTGTAACTCATTTTGAAGAAATAAAGAGGAATTATGTGAATTATGTGTTTTATGCTTAATTATTAGGATTTAATTAATTAAGAATATAAATAAGCGTCGAAAATAAATATTAGATAAACCCAATATCTATGAAGGAAGTTGTAGTGGTCGTGACAAGGATTCCGGATATATAAAAAGTGAGTTTTTGATAAACTACTTTTTAGCATTGGTGATCTAAATGAAATTCGTATTGTTCGTTAAACCAAGAGTATGCATAAAAAAAACGCCCAAATCTGACTTCGTATGAGGAAGTTATGATTTTTCTAAGTTTCAGCTTAGCAGTAGACATCTAAAAACTCGAATTTTAGATCGAGTGATTTTTAGCCGACACAACCTAAACGAGAATCGAAGGTCTCGTCAATAGTAGTACAACGGTAAAAAGACTGACGAAAACGGACGTCGGATGAAGAATTATGAATTTTTAACGGATTTTCCTGTCCCGGTCTGCTAAAAATAATAATATTAAAATTAAACTCAAAATTAGCCGACAGAGTCTAAACGAAAGTTGTAGAGCATAATTTTACCTACGCGTGCATATAAAGAACGTAAAAAACGGAGCCCGTATGCGAAAGTTATAGATTTTAGAAGTTTGGGACACAAAAATCGAGAAAAATGCTAAAACCAAGGAATTTCGCATGGCTCAACTTCGGCCACGTCACCCTCACTAGCAGCATGCCGCGTGTCTGAATTGCTGAGTCATCCGAGGCCACCTGTCGACGCGTGTCGCACCCTCCTCGCACCGAAGGCTCGGCCAATCAGAAGCCGCCTCGTGCCTTCTCCGTGTCTCGGTCTCGCATCACCACGTGTCCGATCCTCGCATCCGACGCCTGGCACCCTCGCATGCGAGCCATGTGCCCCCCTCCTATCCGAAGCTGCAGTGTGTCCCTTTCCTTCGGCCGGAGCTCCGAACCTCGCCCCTATAAATAGAAGGGTGCGAGACTTCCCGGGTATATTTTAGAAAATTGCCCTTTTTCACCCCTAAATCCATATTTCTTTCATTTCAACTTCCCCCAAAGCCCCGGGATCATACCCAACACCCGAAACACGTCTCGAAGAGCCCGAGAAATTTATCTTTTCGGTTTTGAAGCTCAACCCTCGCAGAGCCCGGTTTTTCATTAAAGCTCCCGGTTTCATCAAAAACGATTGTTTTAGGAAACGAAGTGCTGCCCGATTATCGTTAAATCAAGTGAGTGTATAGTCACTTTCATCTTACACATAGCTATGAAGTATTTTATATAAAATACGTGCTATGTGAATATATATTGTTTAGTTATTTGAGATGGATGATGAATGAATGATTTATACAGGTTTTTAAATAAATTAAATTGTATATGTATTTTTATCTACAAATATGTTGGGTAAAACATGGGTAGATAGTTGAAGTGTGATGAAATAAAATTATGAGAGGCCTCGATGCTATTGTGATCCAGTCATCTAGCGGAGTATGGATGACGACCACTGACTTTTCTAGATAGTCATGTGGAACGCTGGCAGGCTCGCAACCTGTAGGTGTTAATGAGCTTGGATGTTCATTTGTTGTACTCCATCCCCCACATGGTTGCCTTATTTGACATAAATTGCTGGGAAACCCCCAAAGCAGTTTTGTCGCCCCGATGAAAATCCTTAGACTAGGTCCCTTGTGATAGTTGTTTTAGGGACATAAAGTGAGGATAACGGGAATGGTAATCGGGTTATTATTGTTTGATGAAATTAATAAATTTATTTATTGTGGGTTGAAAACCCTATATGATCACCAGGCTCCCAAGCCTGACCCACTCAGTTTTCTTTGTATTACAGGTAGTGGCGCGAGAGCATAAGTTGAACGACTTATCAAGATATTTTGATTATAGGCCTGTAGTGCATATAACTGTTGTAAGGCTTATAATGTACCGTTTATACTTTTGGTCTGTATCGGAACATGACATCCCGAGTTTTGTTATATAATGAAAATACATTTCTTTAAGAAATGCTTTGGTAAATCTTATTTTATCATATTTCGTTTTGGGAACAAATTCCGCAACTCTTTTAATCAAAGGATTACTCTGAAATTATTTTAAATGCATAAATTAAACCGGTCTTTTCTGGACGTAAATTTGGGGATGTCACAGTTGGTATCAAAGCATTAGTTTAAGCGAACTAGGAATTTGTAGGATTTCTAGACTTAAACTTAGAATGTTAAGTGATGATCGTGAGATGAGTGTCTACCATATTTTAGACACGAGCTTTAGTATATTCTAGGAAAGATGCCTAAAATACTTTTATGTGCTAAATGTTATATGTTTGCCATATATGATGTTATTTGTTCGGATCTATGGTCTGTTGCAGACCGGATCTGGAAACTTTATGCGTTTAGGATTCTAAGCGTACGACTACGATATTAGAACTAGCATGTAAACGTTTTGGAGTGATAAAGAGAATTTAAAATATCGATCGTGGATAAAGATCTAAATTCGCCTTATTTGGTATATAGATTATAATGGTGAGAACTCGCAGTGGAGTTGGAAATGCAAACGGAAACAGGAATCAACAACCTCAACCCCAAGTACTTGAGCAAGTACCTGTTGAAGCAGCTGCACCTGAGCCAATGACAATGGTTGGAGTACAAACAATGATGCAGATGATGTTGGATCGCCAAATGGAAGAGACAAGGCGATTACTACAACAGAATAGGGAAGAAACTACGATGCCTGTTAAACAACACGAAATGAATGAAGGGCAGTCGGATGAAGGAAACTTCAGTGGGGTTGTTGGTCAAGCCAACCCACCGATAGTTAGACGAAACCATCAGAATGAAGGAAATGACAAACGTGGATGTAAATACAAGGATTTTATGGCATCCAAACCATCGTGCCTATCTGGAAGCCCGACACTGGTGGAAGTCATGAATTGGATCTCCGAAATGGAGACAATGTTTGAAAGTTGCGAATGCAGCAACAGACAGAAAACCAGTCTCGCGATTCCTCTGTTAAAATCTGGAGTACTGAGCTGGTGGAAGCTACTAGCTGATTCGATGCCTAAGGGAGAAGCTAGTAAGATGTCTTGGGAGGATTTTCTGGTACAGCTGAAAATGCAATACTGCTCTGAGCAGGATCTTCTGAAAATCAATAATGAGTTCCAGAATTTGAAGAAGGGAAAGATGAGCGTCACTGAATACGTTGCTAGTTTTACAGAAAAGATGAAGCTTGTTCCTTATCTAGTTCCGACTGAACTCTCCAAGGTCAACAAGTTTGCCCACGGATTACCAGCGGAATTTGGTCCGATGGTCAAGCAAGCAACCACTTTGAAAGCCGCCATCTGGGCTGCTAAGAATGTTGAGACTCAGATCAGAGAGAAGGGTCTGGAGAGGGCAGAAGTTGGCGAAAAGAGAAAGTTTGAAGGAACTTCAGGTTCCAACAAGAAAAGCAAATTTTCAAAGTCTAAGAATATTGGAGGAAGAGGAGGAGGCGAAGCGAAATGGTGTGAAAAGTGCAAGAAAAAGCACTCTGGGAAATGTAGTGAGGAGGTGACTTGCTACAAATGTGGAAAAACTGAGCATTATGCCAATGAGTGTCCGTCCAACAAGAGGGTATGCTTTGGATGTAACGAGGGAGGGCACATTTTGAAAGACTGTCCGAAAAAGAAGGACGCAACAAAACCCAACATTCCACCAAAGCCGAAGGCGAGAGCCTCTCAGATGACACTTGAAGCTGCGAAAGAAGAAGCTGATGTCGCTTCTGGTACCTTTCTCGTAAACGAATTGTCTGCCCAAATTTTGTTTGATTCTGGAGCCAATTACTCCTTTATTTCGCATGAATTTGGTAGAAAACTAGCTTTGCCTGTTGATAGACTAGTTAATGCTTTAATAGTCGAGGTTGCTAGTGGCAAGTTTATACCTGTTATCCATCATATGAAAAACATCTTCATTGACTTGAATGGGAATAAGTTCCACGAGGAATTATTGCATATCGAGTTAAATGGTTTCGACATCGTTCTAGGAATGGATTGGCTTAGCGCCAATGATGCCGAAATATTGTGTAGGAAGAAGATAGTAAAAGTAAAACCGCCAGGGAAAGAGTCGTTTATGGTGTATGGAGACAAACGCAGAGTGAACTCTGGAATCATTTCCCTAATGAAAGACAGAAAGTGTTTGGCCAAGGGATGTACATCATATCTAGCATTCGTGATCGATGCTAAGAAGGAAAAGAAGGAGGTGCAGAATATTCCGGTGGTGTGTGACTATCCGGAAGTCTTTCCTGAAGATCTTCCTGGATTACCGCCTGATAGACAAGTGGAGTTCAGAATAGACTTGTTACCAGGAACGACGCCAATAGCAAAAGCATTGTACCTATTAGAACCAACGGAGATGAAGGAACTGATGACACAGCTTTAGGAATTATTAGACAAAGGTTTCATTAGACCTAGTTCGTCACCCTGGGGAGCCCCGGTGTTATTCGTAAAGAAGGACGGGAGTATGAGAATGTGCATATATTACAGAGAGCTGAATAAGGCAACAATAAATAACAAGTACCCGTTGCTAATGATTGATGACCTGTTCGATCAGCTGCAAGGCTCAAGCTATTTTTCAAAGATCGACCTAAGGTCAGGATATAATCAGCCAAAGGTGAGAGAGCAGGATATCGAGAATACTGCATTCAGAACACGATATGGACACTACAAGTTTTTGGTTATGTCGTTTGGACTAACCAATGCTCCAGCGGCATTCATGGATTTGATGAATAGGGTTTGTAAACCATTCTTCGATAAATCTGTGATAGTGTTCATAGATGACATTCTAATTTACTCGAAAAGCCAAGAGGAGCATGACAAACACTTGCGAAAAGTGTTAGAAGTCTTAAAGAAGGAGAAGTTGTATGCAAAGTTCTCCAAATGTGAATTTTGGATTCAAGAAGTCCAATTTTTGGGTCATGTGGTTAACTAAGAAGGGATAATGGTTGACCCAGCAAAGATTGAAGCTGTGATGAAGTGGGAACAACCGAAAAGTCCTACGGAGATCCGAAGCTTTTTAGGATTAGCTGGATATTACCGAAGGTTTATCCAAGGCTTTTCTTCGATCGCTACTCCATTAACAGCTTTGACCCACAAAGGAGATATTTATACTTGGAGTGATAAGTACAAAGAAGCATTCGAGTTTCTAAAGAAGAAATTATGTGAAGCACCGATTATTTCTCTACCCGACGGAGTTGAAGACTTCGCTGTCTATAGCGATGCGTCTGGTGTTGGGTTGGGTTGTGTTTTGACCCAAAGAGAAAATGTGATAGTGTATGAATCTCGATAGTTGAAAGATCATGAAAAGAACTACCCCACTCATGATCTGGAGTTGCAGCGGTAGTATTCGCCTTAAAGATATGGAGGCACTATCTTTATGGCAGTAAATGCAAACGTTTCACTGATCATAAGAGTCTTCAATATCTTTTCAATCAGAAGGAATTGAACATGAGGCAACGACGCTGGCTAGAGTTACTCAAGGAATACGACTGTGAGATACTTTACCACCCTGGTAAATCAAATGTTGTTGTTGATGCTCTCAGTCGGAAGGTAAACCTTGAAAAGTAAAGGCCAAGAGCGTTGAGAATTGAAGTTGTCTCGATAATTGTGGAAAGTATAAAGAAAGCTCAAGAGGAAGCTTTAGAGAAAAATGACCGAAAGAAAGAACGTTTGGGCAAAACATTAGTGTTTGATACAAACGGTCAAGGACTGAAGGTATTCCAAGATAGGATTTGGCTACCTAAGACGGGAGGAATAAGAGAACTTCTGATGGAAGAAGCTCACAAGACCATGTACTCGATTCATCCCGGCAGCACAAAAATGTATAGGGATCTAAAACCCTACTACTGCTGGCCGACGATGAAGCTCGATGTTGCTAAGTATGCGGTCGAGTGTGTGACATGTGCGAGAGTGAAGGCACAACATCAGAAACCATATGGGAGTTTAGAACCTTTACCTGTACCCATGGGTAAATGGGAAGACATCACTATGGATTTTGTCACTAAACTGCCCAGAACAAAGAACGGTCACGACATGATTTGGGTGGTCGTGGATCGCTTCACAAAGAGTGCGCACTTCATAGCTGCCAATGAGAAATGGTCTATGGATAAGCTTGTGAACTCTTATGTGAAGGAAATTATGAGGCTTCACGGTGTTCCCGTAACGATTGTATCGGATCGTGACAGCCGTTTCACCTCAAGGTTTTGGAGAAGTCTACAAGAGGAATTGGGTACAAAGTTGTGTTTGAGTACTGCTTACCATCTGCAGACAGATGGTCAGAGCGAACGAACAATTCAAACGTTGGAGGATATGCTAAGAGCATGTACCCTGGAATTCCAAGGTAACTGGGATGAGCATTTACCTTTGGTAGAATTTTCCTACAATAATAGTTTCCACTCGAGCATTAAGATGGCACCTTATCAAGCTTTGTACGGACAGAAGTGTCGTACGCCGTCTTGTTGGCTTGAGGCTAGGGAAAAGCAGTTTATGGGACCTGAAATAGTCCATCAGACTGCTGAAAAGTTGAAAGTGATTAGGGAAAGGATGTTAGCTGCTCAAGATCGTCAAAAGAGCTATGCTGACAAGAAAAGACAACCGATAACATTCGAAGTTGGAGATTTGGTTTTACTTAAAGTCTCGCCGTGGAAGGGACTTATAAGATTTGGTAAGAGGGGAAAGTTGAGTCCAAGGTTTATTGGACCGTTTAAAGTTCTTCAGAGGATCGGGAATCAAGCTTACAAGCTAGAATTACCTGAAGAACTAGAGGGTATTCATAACACCTTCCATGTGTGTTATTTGAGGAAGTTTATGGGAGATGTACCCGACATAATTCCAATTTCTGAATTAAGGTTGGATGAAAACAAGAGGTTAATTGAAGAACCAGAGGCAATCGTTGACCGTAAGACTAAAAAGTTGCGGCGCAAGATGGTCGATTTAGTGCTTGTGCGTTGGAAACATACGAATGGGCCAAATCTCACCTGCGAAACGGAGAGTGACAAGATGAGTCGCTACCCGCATTTGTTTGCTGATGTGTGACTTCGGGTACGGAATCATCCTAAGGGGGAGAGAATTGTAACGCCCGTGTTTCTAGGCTAGGCATTAATATTGACGTAATAGTCTAGGTTAACCTTTGTAACTCATTTTGAAGAAATAAAGAGGAATTATGTGATTATAATGTGAATTATGTGTTTTATGCTTAATTATTAGGATTTAATTAATTAAGAATAAAAATAAGCGTCGAAAATAAATATTAGATAAACCCAATATTTATGAAGGAAGTTGTAGTGGTCGTGACAAGGATTCCGGATATATAAAGAATACCGAAATCCGAGTTATAACGAATAAGTTATGACCTGCCGAAGTTTCGCGACAGAACCGGCACGACGTCGAATGACATAAAAAGTGAGTTTTTGATAAACTACTTTTTAGCCTTGGTGATCTAAATGAAAGTCGTAGTGTTCGTTAAAACGAGAGTATGCATAAAAAAACGCCCAAATCTGACTTCGTATGAGGAATTTATGATTTTTCTATGTTTCAGCTTAGTAGTAGACAGCTAAAAACTCGAATTTTAGATCGAGTGATTTTTAGCCGACACAACCTAAACGAGAATCGAAGGTCTCGTCAATAGTAGTACAACGGTAAAAAGACTAATGAAAACGGACGTCGGATGAAGAAGTTATGAATTTTTAACGGATTTTCCTGTCCCGGTCTGTTAAAAATAATAATATTAAAATTAAATTCACATATAGCTGACGGAGTCTAAACGAAAGTTGTAGAGCATAGTTTTACCTAAGCGTGCATATAAAGAACGTCAAAAACGGAGCCCATATACGAAAGTTATGGATTTTAGAAGTTTGGGACACAAAAATCGAGAAAAATGCTAAAATCGAGGAATTTCACATCGCGCAACTTCGGCCATGTCACTCTCGCTAGCAGCATGCCGCATGTCTGAATTGCTGAGTCATCCGAGGCCACCTGTCGACGCGTGTCGCGCCCTCCTCGCACCGAAGGCTCGGCCAATCAGAAGCCGCCTCGTGCCTTCTCTGTGTCTCGGTCTCGCATCACCACGTGTCCGAGCCTCGCATCCGACGCTTGGCACCCTCGCATGCGAGCCACGTGCCCCCCCTCCTATCCGAAGCTGTCGTGTGTCCCTTTCCTTCGGCCGGAGTTCCGAACCTCGCCCCTATAAATAGAAGGGTGCGAGACTTCCCGGGTATATTTTAGAAAATTGCCCTTTTTCACCCCTAAATCCATATTTCCTTCATTTCAACTTCCTCCAAAGCCCCGGGATCATACCCAACACCCGAAACACGTCCCGAAGTACCCGAAGAGCCCGAGAAATTTATCTTTCCGGTTTTGAAGCTCAACCCTCGCAGAGCCCGGTTTTTCATTAAAGCTCTCGGTTTCATCAAAAACAATCGTTTTAGGAAACGAAGTGTTGCCCGATTATCGTTAAATCAAGTGAGTGTATAGTCACTTTCATCTTACACATATATATGAAGTGTTTTATATAAAATACGTGCTATGTGAATATGTAGTGTTTAGTTATTTGAGATGGATGATGAATGAATGATTTATACAGGTTTTTAAATAAATTAAATTGTATATGTATTTTTATCTACATATATGTTGGGTAAAACATGGGTAGATAGTTGAAGTGTGATGAAAGAAAATGATGAGAGGCCTCGATGTTATTGTGATCCAGTCATCTAGCGGAGTATGGATGATGACCACTGACTTTTCTAGATAGTCCCGTGGAACGCTGGCAGGCTCGCAACCTGTAGGTGTTAATGAGCTTGGGTGTTCATTTGTTGTACTCCATCCCCCACATGGTTGCCTTATTTGACATAAATTGCTGGGAAACCCCCAAAGCAGTGTTGTCGCCCCGATGAAAATCCTTAGACTAGGTCCCTTGTGATAGTTGTTTTAGGGATGTAAAGTGAGGATAACGGGAATGGGTAATCGGGTTATAGTTGTTTGATGAAATTAATAAATTTATTTATTGTGGGTTGAAAACCCTATATGCTCAGCAGGCTCCCAAGCCTGACCCACTCAGTTTTCTTTGTATTACAGGTAGTGGCGCGAGAGCATAAGTTGAACGACTTATCAAGATATTTTGATTATAGGCCTGTAGTGTATATAACTGTTGTAAGGCTTATAATGTGCCGTTTATGCTTTTGGTATGTATCGGAACATGACATCCCGAGTTTTGTTATATAATGAAAATACATTTCTTTAAGAAATGCTTTGGTAAATCTTATTTTATCATATTTCGTTTTGGGAACAAATTCCGCAACTCTTTTAATCAAAGGATTACTCTGAAATTATTTTAAAAGCATAAATTAAACCGGTCTTTTCTGGCCGTGAATTTGGGGATGTCACAGTTTACATGAGTCAGCCAGAGGGTTTTGTCAGTGCAAAGTATCCTGATAGAGTGTGTAAGCTTGAGAAATGCATTTATGGATTGAAACAAGCATCTCGCAGCTGGAATCTTTGTTTTGATGAGAAAGTCAAAGAGTTTGATTTTTCGAGAAGCGAGGATGAGTCCTTTGTATATGTCAGAGCTAGTGGGAGTATAGTTAGCTTTTTGGCACTGCATATGGATGACATACTACTCATAGGAAATGACATCCTAACCTTTCAGGAGGTTAAGTCCTGGCTTGGGAAGTGTTTCGCTATGAAGGACCTTGGAGAAGCTGCCTATATCCTAAGGATAAGGATATTGAGAGACAGGAGTAAGAGACTAATTGGACTTAGTCAAAGCACTTACTTTGACAAGGTGTTGAAGTGGTTCAAGATGCAAAATTCCAGGAAAGGTGACTTACCGATCCAACATAATGCCAGACTGAGTAAGACTCAGAGTCTAAGTACAGAGGCTGAGATAGCTAAGATGAGTCGATTTCCATACGCTTTCGCTATTGGCTCGATCATGTATGCTATGACTTGTACTCGACCTGATGTGGCTTTTGCTTTGAGCATTGTCAACAGATATCAGAGGAACCCTGGCAAAGCCCACTGGACTGCGGTAAAGAATATTCTCAAGTACCTGCGAAGGACTAAAGACTGGGTCCTTAACTTCGGTGGGAGTGATGACTTGACTGTGATAGGGTACAGTGACGCCAGTTTCCAGACTGATAGGGATAATTTCCGCTCTCAGTCGGGGTGGGTCTTTACCCTAAATGTAGGAGCAATTACTTGGAAAAGTTCCAAGCAGGAGACAGTAGCTGATTCAACTTGTGAATCAGAGTACATAGCAGCAAGTGAAGCGGCGAAGGAGGCGATATGGCTGAAGAACTTCATTGGAGACCTTGGAGTTGTACCAGCTATAAAGGAGCATGTGGAGATTTTTTGTGACAGCAATAATGCGGTTGCCTTAGCCAAGGAAGCAAGAGATCATGGCAGATCCAGACACATTGATAGAAAATATCACTTCATAAGACACAAGATAGAAGAAGGACTCCTCGTGGCAAAGAGGGTATCGTCAGAAGATAACCCAGCAGATCCCCTCACGAAGGGACTGACTAGGGTTAAGCAGTTGCAGCATGCAAGGAGCATCGGGCTGAAGGACGATATTAGTTTTAATAATTAGATAGCTATTTCTGAAACTTGTAAAATGTAATTGACATTAGATTATTAAATAAAAGTTGTTATTTGTTTATGAGTAAAGTGTTACTGTCTTGTATCAATCGTTTACTATTGTTTCAACTTTGCATGTTTTGACTTCTAGAATAATTACTTTATTCAAACTCTCCACGGTCAATCATACTTTGGAAGTAGGTATGCATCAAGACTGTCATGAATTGGGCTTGTAGATGTCTAAGGTGTTTAGACATAGCAAATGTTGCTGCAACATTCATGAGTGCTCATAAGTTCTGAGTATTGGATTAAACCCACGCTCACTTGTATCACTTCATGGAATTTATCTCGAGTGATCGTGAGACGGTAATATCATATAAGTCTTCAAACCTAGAGATATGAGTTGTTGACTATGAGTTGGTTGTACATTGATTGTACGAAAACGCATCAGTAACTTGATGTTATAAAATGTGCTCTTGTGTATTATTACATAAGTAGTTAGTACAAGCATATGAGTCGAAGTTTATCTGTTCCTTTTAGTCCTTGGAGGATTAAAAGCGATATCTTGGGCCCCTCGATGATTTTGTTTTGACCTATGTATCGGGCCCGGTCAGAACCTAATTGATGTGTTCAATTTAGTTCTACGTCAAACAAATCGGAAATCGGGAAACAAATTGTTGGACAATAAGTACGACGTTGTTCCATGTATTTGTCCGGCTGATATCTTGAACAGAGGATTATGTGATCACTTATCTAAAATGTCACTTCATAGTTCGACAAAGTTTTAAGATCTATGATTGCTGGTCGATTCCTGAAGTCATACTTGCAACTATAGTTATCAGACTTATCCAAGTGGGAGACTGTTGGATAAGGTGTTTAAGTCCATAACTATAGTTGGTATGTACTTGACCCGACCCGGCATGGTCGGTTTGGGTTGCACTTCACCGAAACAATTTGTATGGATAGTCTTTTGAGAATAGTATATTTGTGATTTATTAATATATTAATATGAAATCACATTATTTAATTAGTATTGATCAAGAATTAATTTGGAATTAATTTGGTGATCAAAAGAGACTAGTTAAATATGGATTCTAATAGTATGGGCCAATGGATTATTTAGGATGGGCTAAGCTTGCATGGAACTCCATAGATAATCCATGGAGCTTTTAACCCATGGATCCAATGGAAATGAAAGGTCATGGGTATTAGGGTTTACATGGATGTAACCCTAATCCTCCATACTATATAAAGAAGTCCAAGTCTCTAGAAATCGGCACTAGTGTGTGAGACTTGAAGCATAGCCGATTTTGTGAGCTTAGTATTCTCTCTCAAGAACTTCCAAGTTGTTGTGGTTTTTTGTGATTCCACTTGAGGCATTCACAATATTGGTGCTAGGCTCTTAAAGCACCAAGCAATCAACTACAAGAAAATGTATGTATTTCTATCTAGTTTTTATTGTATACGAACCTACAATTGCATGCTAGATAGGACAATGCTTTGGAAATCAATTTTGCATGTATAATAGAGAAAACACAGTTCCAAAGCATCTAGGGTTGTATGTGCACCTTAAGGTTGTTAGGATGCTCAAAACCCATCAGAATTATCATTAAGATCAATGTTTGCTTGTAATAAAGATCCAGTCAAGTCAAGTAAACCAGTCTTGTCTCGGAATAGAGATGATCAACAAAGTAGTCAAATGTGGAAAAGTAATAAATATGAACACTTGTAAAGTAATTCTAGAACAAGAAGAATATAAGAGAGAATAATTGACTGAATCATTCTTGATTAGAGTGAAAAAGGTGCACACTGCTTGTTTGATACAAGGAAGACAAATCCTTAAATAATCAAAGGAGTGACTAAAAGACAATTATAATAAAGTGTGCATGGACTGATAGACTTCTGAAGATCAACAGACTGACACAGTCGTTTCTGTGGATCTTGTCTATTGTACTATACTAGAAAACAATAAGAACAATACAAAATAGTACATGCAGCAATAAATGCATTACTGACACAAAATGTTTCTAAGCAAACACTCTATCTCGGACATGTCTTCAATTTGGAACAATCTTCACTTCAGAATGCTTTCCACCTTGGAAGTATTCATCTTGGATTGCATAAGGATCACTTCATGTTCCAACAATCTCCCCCTAAGTTAGCTTAGCAATCTTTTGACTAGTCACTTGGCTTCATCAAACACAAACAGGTAAGCACTCTGGAGCCAACTTTAGACCTCTATGTACCATTAAAGATGCTCAATCAATTTCTTCTTGCTGTGTTCGGAAGAATCACTCTTGGCAACATTTGAGATGAACTTTTGAAGAATCTTGGTGGCAACGAGGTGTTTGTCAAGAACTCGGAAGAATTCTTTTTGATTAGTCTTTCTCTTGAGGTAGACATAACCAAGTTCTTGTTCTTGAATAGGACATTTGGCTAAGATTTGAGCTTCAGGAAGCTCAGTGCTGATTTTGGCCAAGTGTTTCTCAGTTTCGAACAAGTGAGAAAAATCCACATTGGATATACAATATTCAGCAATGTAGTCCTTGAGAAAGTTGATTGTGGTGTTGTAAGATCCAATGCTAGATTCAATTGTTTGATGATCTTTGAGATGAACAGCTATGGTGAGAATGTCGTTCGGATTCATTGAAGGAAAGTTGCCATCAGTGATGGTGATAGTCGATTCCTTGTTCTGATATATGAAGTATCTGTAAAGAAGACAATCAAGATCAAACTTTCTTTGAACCTCTCTACCATGACCAACAATCTTGGTAATTCTTTTTTCGAGACTACACTTCCTTTTGGGGTTGTATATTGATGGAATAGAAGGTTCTCAATCTCTCACTCTCAGTTCGGATGATGGCGTGGGGATCATCGGATGGATGTAAAGGTGTGAGCTTGATGTAGTGGCGTCCATGAGGAGAGATTGGTAAGTCAAGTTGGTTTGCATCATTTTTTGGAAGATAAAAATACATGAAGGGCACAAAGTTGATGTCATGTAAGATTCCTTCTCGAAAAAGTGGAGAAATACCTAGCATCGGATTGAGATTATCTTTCAGTGCTTGAATCATGATGTTTTCTTCCAGTGCTTGCTGCAATTCTTCTTTGGACAAGCCCTCCTACTTTTTAGCCGACCTCACTGGGCTGTCCGATTCAAAGGCGATTATTTTTCCTTTGTCTTTAGATTAATCTATAAGAGTAGAGATGGCTGAGATGATTTGATGATTGGATTGAGTAATGGCTAACTCGGATGGAAGAGGAATCAAAGGCTCTTTAGGAAGCTCATCAAGTTTCCTGGTAGGAGAACCTTCATCGATTTGGACAACCCTCGGAGCAGGAATCAGAGGAGGCATTGGCTGAGTAGCTCGGAAGGCATCAATTATCAGCCATGTTTTTAACTTAGCCATGTCACGACTTCTTTTGAATGGTTTTTCTAGAGTTGATGGCCAAGAAACTGATGACCATTTCTTCTTCTCTTATTCTGAAAGGATTTTGGAGATGACAAGTTGTTCCATGATTACTTGCAGTCCAAGAATCACATTACTTACCATATCATTTGCATCAACATCATCTTCTTTTTCAGAAGCTTCTATTTCCATGATTTCTTCATTAGAGGTTTCATCTCGGAACACATATTCTGAGATTGGTTTCCATGGTATTGAATTCTCTCCCCCTATTGCATGGAAAGGCCCAACCTCTGATGCAAGCAATGTGTCTGATTTCAAGTCATCCAACCGTTTGAATACTCGTTGAAAGCTCATGTTGATTAGATTGGAAAGCGAATCATATGTAGCAGCGGTATGAGCTTGATCTTTGAGATGATCGAAGGTTTCTTAAAGGATAAGCAGCAGTTCGTAAAACTTGTGGTTCGGAGTATCCACGAAGTTTTGAGCTGATCGGATAACTTTGATGAGAACTTCTTGCATCACCATGTTCATAGCATCCTTGTGGGTAATTTCCTTCTCCAATCTCTGAATTTGGTTCTCATGATGAACATGAGTCTTCTTAATGAGTTGGTTGGTTGTAGAGATCATGTCATCATGGATACTGAGCATGGTGTTGATGGTGGGGAGATGATGATCCATATTGTCTTTGTAACGTTCCTTTGCTTCTTCTAGGGTGTGCTTCAAGTGAAGAGAAATGAGTTGGTCCAGTTGATTTCCTCAATCAAATTCCGAGGGTGTAGAAGCTTTGATCTCGAAAAGATATTTAATCACAAGATCGAGTTTCGAGTCAAGGCCTACGACCTTCTCATTGACCTTATCAACTTTGGAGTTAGCAGTGGAAACGTTGTCGCAGAGTTCTAGGAGAGAAAATGGATCATCAATGTTCTCATCGGAGGAACCTGTGTTCGAAGTAGAACTTTATGACTTCTTATCATCATCATCTTCATTGTCTTTGGAATCATTACCCTTGATGTCATCATTTTGAGTTGCTTGAGTTGGAATTTCTTGATCACCATCCAAGGTAGTTTCAGGATGAGGAGAAGTGATCTTATTTTCTTCGAGATTTTCATTTTCATAAAAGGCTCCTGAAGACGAAGAGATTCCAGAATCAAAACGAGCTATGGAGGAAGAAGGCTTCTGCAATAAACTGAAATAAGTGCAAATTAGGATGACACAGACGGTTGTGTTATCTTCTTCAAACATGATCTCATCGGAGAGATCTTCATCATCATTAGGCTAGGGTTCTTCGAACGGGGAATCTTCTTTTGGACCAATATCATCATGAGCATCATTAGTCTTTAAAGTAGGATCATCCAAAATAAAGGTTGTATTGGGAACTTCTCCTGCAGCAACATCTTTATTTCGAGTAGAATTGTCTATTGAAATGTCAAGGGAGAGAAGTTATACACTCTTTATGGCCTTCACTACATCGATGGATGGTTGGAGCTCCTGATTGATCTATTCATTGAAAGGATATAAGAGTGGAATGAGACTGCTAATGGCACATTGTCGCATAGAGATTAATGTGTATTCAACTTGATCTCGAGATAGCTTTGGATGTAGTAAGTGAGCCCTGTCAACAAAATCAGCCCAATCTTTGTCGAATATACCCGGACATCTTTTCCTAAACCAGGTATCAGACCGGTTGTGACTTTCAAGATAGGAGAGACTGCTCCTATCTCAGAAATCTTGGAATCAGTGACAGGGGCCACTGATTGTGATTGTGTAGAACAAATCGAAAAATTCAAGTTGACTCATGAGTGTGTCCCAGGGGGCTGCAAGGGACTATGTTCAATACCAACATCACCTTTTTGAGAAGGTGGAGGTAGATTATGTGTAGAATCCTTGTGTGTGTGTGTGTAGAGTGTGATATTAGAACTCCGAAGGGTACTTCGGAAGAGTGGATGGGTGGGGTTGGCGGAGACCCATAGTCAGGTTGAGAGTCGATCTGTGAATCCTTTTGAGAGGATTCACTGGCTTTGATTCTCTATTTAGCTTTGACTTTAGAAGGGGATGCCTTTCTCTTGGCAATCTGTTTTACACAACCTTTTGAGGCCGCTGTTCGATTCTCTTCCGAGGCTATGTCATCTGAGACCAAGGCAAGTTGTGTTGGGACAAAAACAACTGAAGTCTCGAGATGGTATTTTAGATAAGGAGAATCAGAAGGAATAGTGCTCAATATGTGCTGATGTAGACGTCTGATAGGCTCGAAAGCAGTTTGACTTGGTACCCTATAAGTTTTAATTATTTTAAAGAGCAGTATACCTCTCGGATGTTAGAGTTGATTGGAATGGCTACGTTTCACTCGGAATATAGTTGTTGGAGAGTTAGAGCCCAAAATCTCAGACTCGGGATCTCATTTACCTTCCATTTGACTGTGAATGTCCTAAAGTCTTGCCATAGGACTTCCAGTAGATCGACAACATTGGCTTTTCCGGTGAAGATGTTGTACACGACATAGAGCCAGTCTTTGCTCATCGTGTCCCTTTCTCCATGTTTGCTGGATAAACCTCCGAGAATGAAGTGCATCAAAATGGTCTAAAGACCTGGAACAACCGATTTATTGAACTCTTTGGCTTTGAACTTGCCATTGTAGCCAATCTGAGTCAAGAACGATTGAAACTCTTCTTGTGTGAGTTCCTGCACCTGAAAACCTTATGGGTTTCCTGCAACTCCAATTGCTCGAAAAAAATGTTGTTTTGTGAATTGGCACGATCCGATCATTTGTGATTTTCAATTCAAGAACACCATCTTCAAGTTTAACACGTTCAAAGGATTTGTGAAGAATCCTAAGAGGGAAATTAGGGTTAGGAATTTTAGCAAATGAAACGACAATGGTATTTCGGGATATGAACTCGATCATGATTCTGACGGACTCGTCGTAGTCTATTGGATCGAGAGAAAATAGTTGGGTAGTTTCCCTAAGGACGGGTTCAGTTGACGACGCTGATGCAGACCCTTTGGATGATTTCTTCTTGGTTGCAAGTTTAGAAGTTTTTGATGCCATTGATTAAGGTATGAAAAGCTTGAAAACACAGAGTACATTTAGAGAGTTCTAAGGAAGACGATAGCCAAAAGTGAGAAAGGTGGGAACAGTTAGGATGCAAAATCCTTTATATGTGGGGTTTTCAGGTCGGGTCGAAGAGTGAAATGCTGATATCCGAAAAACGGAAATGGGTTGCATTAAATGCACAGGATCAAAAGCCTTCCTATGTGACAATTAAGAACCAAAAGATAGGACGTTTATGTGTTCAAATTTGGAAACAGTCGATTCAGTTCAGAATCACTCAGTACTTTATTGGAATGAGTGCCAAAATCATGTTTATTGTGAATTAAGACGATAATCATAAAAGAAACTACCGTTAGAATAAGCATGAGAAAACGTTTCAGAATTAACACTTAAATGATAACCTTAAAATTCATTTATTGAAGACTTGAGAGAATCTCAGAATAATCAAGTTCCGAGATGGAGATAACTTATGATACTTCCGAAGAGATTTCAAAGCGTCATTGATTTTTGATATAAGTTCAGAGATGGCACAAACTCTAAATGAATATAAGAGAAATCAACGAATGAAGATCTTAGAGGTCATATTTTGAAAAACTTAGATTTGAGAAATTTCGAGAGATGAAGGATTAGATCTCGGACTAAGATAAGTGTCAGAACACATTACCAAATCGGATTGGAATTCCGAGGACGATTCATCGTTAGAGTCTCGGAATGTGATATATTCTGAGGTAATACATTCTTATAATGTTGGACAAACTTGAAATTGATGGAACTTTAATGTGATGGCAATCTGAAAAGCTTAAAACTGGAAGGAGAGGTTAGACAAAAAAGACATATAATGATCCTTTATTTTCGAGAAGAAATAATTTTGAGGTGAAATATTTTGGTTCGGATATTTTTAACTTTCCGATGTTTCCATCAGAAAGTACAAACGTCTTGAAAGAATTGAGGATCAGGCATCATCATCCCCATTTTGTTAAGAAAACCATTGAATTTGGTTTCATCTAATGCCTTGGTAAAGACATTAGTAATTTCATCGTTAGATGGAACAAAAATAAGTTCAATGTTGCCATTTAAAACATGATATTTAATAAAATGGTATCGAATATCAATGTGTCTGGTCATAGAGTGCTGAATTGGAGTGTGGGAGATCGCAATAGCACTTTGTGAGTCACAATAGATCGGAATCTATTGAAATCGATAACCATAGTGCAAAATTTGAGATTTCATCCATAGAACTTGGGATGTGTAGCTTGCAGTAGCTATGTATTCTGCTTCAGCTATTGAAAGAGCAATGTAGTTATGTTTCTTGGATGACCAGCTAACCAATATTCATCCCAAAAATTGACAACCACCAGATGTGATTTTTCTATCAAGTAGAAGTCCTCATTAATTTGAGTCCGAATAAGCTTGTAGAAGGAAATTTTCGTTTGCAGGATACCAAATTCCAAGGTTCTTTGTTCCTTTGAGATATCGGAAGATATTATTGACAGCCAAAAGATGAGACATCTTCGGATTAACCTAGAATCTAGCACACAAACAAGTAGATAACATGATGTCAGGACGACTTGCAGTGAGGTAGAGTCGCGATCCAATCTGATGAAGTGTGTAATCAAGTATGAATCAAATCAGAGTAATCAGAATATAGATTAAACACACGATGTAAATATGATCTGGTTTCAGCTCTATTATGCTTTCAATGTTACAGAGAGAAAATAGACAAGTTCATACAAAGACTCTTATCTAACTTTAAGTAATGTCCCTATTTATAGGAAACATGAAAGCACACAAAAAATTACAAGGACTAAACAGTACGCTTCCTTACATAAAATGTCTTGTAAAATAAACTTATGACTTCGACATATTACAACAGGTCTTCGACCCTTACATTCTCCCCCTTTGTAATAATGTCGACCATCTTCAGTTCAAAAGAATCTGTATAGCATACAGCATCACTCTTCGAATTTCAGAATACCAAGAAATGATCTTCTTCAATTCTTTCTTGTCGCTAGGGGTGTGCGCGGTGCGGTTTGGTGCGGTTTAGAGTCAAAACCGCAAACCGCACCGCATGTGCGGTTTGGGATTTTTGGAAACCGCAAACCGCACCGTTAAGGTTCTAAACCGCATTATGCGGTGCGGTGCGGTTTGGTTTGGTGCGGGCGGTTTTGGTGCGGTTTAGTGAATAACAAATAACAAATAAGCTATTGTGTATTCAAGTTTTATACGCATTAGTATGTAACTACGATTAAATGATTTTTTATCATATAACAAATAACGAGTTGTATATAACTATGGTAAACGATTGTTTTAATATCCCTAACATCGTTATTAATTTGATATATATTAGTGCTACATTTCCCACCAATTTTAATATCCTATTGTGAAAATGAAAGTTATGTGTCGGCTAAATCCAAAATAGAGTTTGCACTCAGATAGATATATTTTTCCATGATAAATTTAATTTTATTCTTTTAAAGATATTGATTTAATATAATCAATATAGATTGATACCTAATTTGTCAAGTATCTTTATAAATAGACAAAAATGGGTTAGAATTTGTTATAATTGAGACAATGGTTGTATACTGTCCCATTGTTTAGCGACCAATTTGCTATTTTGCACTTGTTAGAATTTGTTGTACATAATAAATTAATAATGTTTTTTATAATTAATAATAATAGACATGTATCTTACCTTATATATAATGTGGTGCGGTGCAGTTTGAACCGCGTTTGCGTAAGCATAAACCACAAACCGCACCACATATTGCGGTTTACAAAAACTACAAACCACGAACCGCACCGCGAACATTGAAAACCGCATTATGCGGTGCGGTGCGGTGCGGTGTGGGCGGTTTATGCAGTTTGTGCGGTTTTGTGCACACCCCTACTTGTCGCCTTCGTTATTCTTCTTGCAGCTATTCATACGAACAATGAAGTTCGTATACTAGGACGTTGTGTATCTCTCCACTTCGCAAGCTTGGAATAAGAATCTCTTGGCTTTTCCATTTTTGTCTTTCCCTACGAAGACCATGCCAAAAGGCTTCAAACATATTTCACCATCAGCATACTTCTTCAACTCTGGTTGAGTCTTCGTTGGTTCCATGGGTACTTTCACTTCTAACCCCTTCGCAGTTGCTAACTCCACATCTGTTAGAGCCAAACACTCATAGTAGTTATCTATGAATATTTTGATGTGAGCTAGACCAAGACGAAACACTTCTGGATCAGTCTCTCGAAGATACGAAGCATCTTTGTCTTTCAAAAGTAATGCAACTTGTATAAGATCATACAAGTTCATTAATGGAAAATCAACAATTGAGAAATTACACTCCTGACCATTCGCCCCTGCAACGTAAAATCGAAGGTTCTGCATCATGTCTTCGAAAAGAACATCCTTCTGAATACTAATCACCTTCTTTATCTTCACTAGTGACAAAATTTCCTCTGGAAGTTTCCCTAACACAACATGAAACCTGAGCTTCATGTATGTGTAATCATCATCATTGTCGAACTTCTCAGCAATTTTGTACTGAGCCATGATGAACATCATTTCATTGATTGGGAAATCCAGTTGTCTCATATCCGTATTTACAACTGCATAGCTCTGCTTCGGCTTCTTCTCAAAAGCATACATATGGTTATATGCAACTCTTGCTTCGATTGTTTCATAGTTGTCATGCTTCGCAGGATCACCCTTGTTCATTCCAGGTGGGTCACTTGCACGAAGACTTAAAATACTCTGAACTACTCTCAACCTCTCAAGCTCAGCATCAGTTTCAGCTTTCTTTTCTTCTTTTGATTTTTCGACCATAATTGTTTTTCCTTTATCTTTGATCGAAGAACTATCAACAATTTCCTTGGGCTTCGAACTGCTGCCACCTTCCCCAATCACAATTTCTTTAGAAATTGGTCTTGGAATTGGCTTCGTTGAAATTGGCATTGTTGTCACAATTGTCGAAGTAACAGGGCCAGCAGTTGAGATAATTGGCTTTGATACTGGAATTTTTGTTTGAAAAATCTTTCCAACAGTTTTCACAGCTTCATGCGAAACCTCACTTACTTTCGCATTACCAACCTTCTTCTCTCCCCCTTTCACCCCTGTGACCACAGGTGGGGCATTTGTTGGTAGTAAACTGGAAAACTTGGATAATGGAGCCAATTGTTTGTGTAACACAGCCTCGAACTGAGAAACTTCTGAGACAAGAATTCTGGAGTTATTATCGAAGAGGCAACAGGTGTGGTAGACAAATCTTTCAACTCCTTCAACAAAGAAGTAAGCTCCACAAAGCTTCGACTGTTATTTGTTGAAAGTTGAGTAACTTAAGGACTCAAGCCTTCATACAACTTGACATATTTTATGACAGCCTCACAAATGATATCCACCTTTTGATTAAGAGATGCATAGTCTTTCTGAGCACTAGCAATCTCGTTGATCATGTCTTCACCAAGTTCTTGAAGCTTGAGATTGACATCTTCGCGAACTTGCTTCACATCTTTAATGAATAAAACATGTCTTTCTTTATTCACCCTTCGTAAATCTTGAACTTCACTCACAAAGTTCAAAGACTGAGACTTCACCTGCAATTCGTTACACTTATCACTTTGATCCACCTTCTCCAAGATTTTAGACTCAGAATCTTGAAGCATGCCAGACACTTTGCCAACCATCCTGGCTTCGAATGCTTTAAGCATAACATCCAATTCCAAACTTGAAAGAGATTGACTTCCCCCCATGTTAGCTTGATATTGAATAATGGAATTCATTTTCTTATTCAAAATCTTAAACTGCTTCATTGTCATTAACATGTTGTCGGGGTAAGTATCTTCTTCTTTGTCAAATTCCATCTCTTCAAATGTTCCCCCAAAACCCCCTTCGTCAACATCAGTATCCTCAGTATTTTGAAGTGAATCAGTGGTTTGCGATGAGAACAAAGTTGTGATGGGTTGGGTGAGAATGGTTTCAAAGGTGGGTGAGTTTGTAGTGTTCGAGATAGGGATTATGAATGGTGGTAAAGAAACAAAAGTAGCAGAGGATGCAGGAATACCTTGAGTCGAAAGAACAAGTTCTTTATTCGTATTTCCTTCACCCATATTGACATTTACATCCGTATCAGATACGTTTGTATTGATGTCTGAAGTTCGAACCTCCTTAAGAATTGATTCAGTTAACCAAACTTCGGGTGGTGTGACCGTAGTCTTCTCAGGAATATATGTTGATTGAAGAATATTAGTTTCAGGTGTTTCAGGTACTTTCTCCCCTTCGGAGGATTCTGCTTGAAGAACCATCTTCCTTTTCTTTAGCTTCTTCTTCGAAAGATGTGTAGCAACATCTTCATCTCTTCGTTTCTTGGAAGAAGGAGAAACAGGAGCTGGAACCTCACGAATGAGAATTCCTTGGTGATTCAAATATGGTTTACGAACCATCGAAGAAGACTTAAATGAACCATCGGAAAGCTTTCGTGATCGACGAGACTTTTTCTTAACCCTTCGAAAAATACCTGATTTTGATGGTAGTGTTTCCTTTTCTTGAGTATCAACAACAGGCTCCACCGGTTCAACCACAACAGTCAAAACTTGTGCATCTGGCTTCGTCTGTTTTGGTGATTTCTTTTTCTTTGGCTCTTGTACTGGTTTCTCAGGAGTAATTGTTACATCCTTCTTTGACTCGCGAGACTTCTTCGAAGGACCAGCTGTTTCTTTTGGTAACAACTTCCCAGAGCCATCATCTGGATTGATTGTTTCTAAGTACTCCATTAGAACCAAATTCGTTGGATCAACCCTTTGGAACATTGCATCTGGAATTCTTGCAATGTGTGTAAATATCTCAGCATCATCCGAAACCTCCTTCGGAAATTGATACTTGATGAACTCAGCAGTCTCCTCATCAGTAGGCACCTCAATCCCCTCTTTGGCATAAAAGTATCGAAGGATTAAACTCCAATACCTAGCACACAAAATTCCTTGAACGATATTCGTGTTTTCGACACTCTTTTGAAATTCCTTCCATAGTTGGGTAGAATAATCCACAGTAATGTCATAATACAACCCTGCCACCATTGCATACACCTCCATTCGACCTTTGTCCAACCCTACACTGCGACCAGTCAAGCAGCGTAAAAAGATTCCGAAGAGAGAATTCCAAACAGTTGGAAGTCCTGATTTCTTGAAATCAATGATCTTGGTGAATGGGAGTTGATAACCCATCTCATTAAACATATGGATTATTTGAGCAGAAGAAAGATCAGTATAGATTGGAGAATTAGGGATATCAAGAATTTGACAGGAAATCTTCTTGGACAATCGAATCTTCTTATCATTCACCAGTTGAAAAGTGATGATATCCATTGCTTTGCTGTACGTAGCAGTGGATCCTGCTTGAGAAAGCTATTAAAGTGGAACTGCAAACGAATTGAACATGGAAGTGGAAAGAACAGAACTCTTCAAGGCAACTACCAACATCTTCAATTCATCTGGGTATAAAGAAACATCATCTTCAACTTGATAGTTTGTTCCTTGAATCTTCATGATTGGTTGGGAAGTAATGTCTTCTGTGTTTTGTGATTGAACAACAACTTCAGCAGAATTGGCCATGATTAGGGTTTTTGAAAGCTTTGAAGAACAATCGGAAAGTTTTAGAGAAAGTAGTAATTTTTCGTTTGGAAGCGTAAACTGAGAGCACGCTTTGATTCCCCTTTTTATATGTAACCCTAGTGTTTGAATTTGAAGCGGGATTGGCATTAAATGAGATCCGACGAGGCACCTTGAATCTCACACCATACTGCCGATAAAGTAGCCATGCGTCAAAAAGTAGCTGTCACATAACCTAGAAACCCGGACAGAATACATAACGTCTTTTCAAACAGACTGATCGTATATCTCAATTGAATTGTAACCGTCACTGATCTTCGGATGGAAGTAAGGCTCTTTCACTTTTGGGATAAAAAGCGAAGTCATATGCCAGAAGTTTGAAATCATCAGCCTGAGTTGGTATTACTCAGAACCTCAAGGATTTCGTGAGTGCAGTGTTCCAAAGATAAGATAAGAAACAGTTAATCAAAAACTTGGATATGTGATGTCAAATAAATTCGACACAAAAGCAGATAAACCCTAGGCAAAGGTTACTTCGTTAATTATCAAGAGAGATAATCAATTGCTTGTGTATGTCCCCGTGAATTTCAATCGAATACTTATAGAGAAGTATCGAAGGGCTTCTTTTATAAGGCTTCATGGGTAGTTTACAATTTCGTTACATATCAACCTTAACATAAGGTGAGTAATTGTAACCGAAATTACTTGTTTGACCAGTGTAGTCAGTGACAAGTATGCTTTGAATTATTTTGAAAGTAACTTCGAAAGCAAATGAAACTCACACGGAAATCATATTCATAAAAAAAATTAATACTGAATCATGTTGGGTAACAAACATCGTGGTCTTCGATAGTTTGATCAAGATTACTCATAAGAAATGAATATGATTTGGAGTTTCGAAAAATGGTACTGAAACAATGTTTCGTCAAAACTGGAACAAAGTTCCCCGTCAATTTCTTTCGAAGATAGAATGTTGGGTTTCACTTTCATCACGACCTCATGATGTTAGATCATTAACACAGAATTTTGACATGTCTAAATCTTGATTGGTTGAATCAAAGATCTCTTGGACATATGTCTTCGTGTGTGCAAGTGTAAGAAATTTCGTGATGAAAAAGATTGGTTGACGAAAACACTTGTACCTCTGTTACAATTGGACCAAACAGACGACTCTTAACTCATTTAAGAAGAGTAAGGTAGCTCATTCGACTAATGTGAATATAAGCCTGACTTGGGAAGAAATTTCCGTAAGAAAAATTTCATTAAGGATTTCGTAAACACACATTGAGTCTTTAGAGGCTTGGGTCGACATGCTGCAGCATGCTTCTAGGGACAGTCTAACTAGTACAAAGATGTCGAAATTGTACCTTCCCAGAGAAACATAAGCATGACCCGTGTATAGCCTTCGTGAAATCTGTACACACAAAAGATAAAGAACAAAATAACAAAAATCTTTTTGATGTTTTTGATTTTTCTTAAAAGAAACAATTAACAATCAAAAGAAAATCTTTTTGAATTTTGTGATTTTTCGAAACTAAAGTGACAAAACAGAGATAAAATCTTTTTGTAGTTTTTGATTTTTCGCAAATAAAATGACAAAAAAAAGTTAAAATCTTTTTGTAGTTTTTGGTTTTTCGAAAATAAAATGACAAAACAAAGATAAAATCTTTTTGTAGTTTTTGGTTTTTCGAAAATAAAACTAAGATACAAAAGAAATTTGGAAATCTAACGAAAAGTGTTACACCAAACCATAATGCTCAATGTAACGAAGTCGAAGCATGTCGAAGCGTTGACTATGAACGGTAACCGCTGAATGGTTAATACTATCAGCCTCTGAATGAATCATGATGACCTCTGAATCGACATTTTTATATAACACTTCGTTGTTATACAAGCGATATCATTCCTGGAACTGAACTTGCTTCAATCATTCCCAAACCTGTCAAAATTCAAACAAATGATTTTTCATCCAAAGCTTTTGTAAAAATATCAGCAAGCTGATCCGTTGTTTTTACAAAATGGACTTCTATATTGCCATCTTCCACATGATCTTTGATAAAGTGATAACGAAGAGCTATATGTTTTGTTTTCGAATGTTGTACTGGATTATGACAAATGTGTATAGCACTTTGTGAATCACAATACAATTGAATCTTTTTCATATTCACGGCATAATCTCTCAACTGACTCTGAATCCAAATAATTTGTGATGTACAAGCAGCAGCTGCAATATATTCAGCTTCAGCAATAGAAATCGAAACACACGTCTGCTTCTTCGACTGCCAACTAACCAACTTGCCATCCAAAAATTGACAACCACCACTTGTGCTTTTTAGATCCAAAGTACATCCTCCAAGATCTGCATCTGAGAATGCATGAATGAAAAACCCTGTTTTCGAAGGATACCACAATCCTAACGAAATTGTTCCCTTGAGATAACGAAAGATATTCTTCACAACAATTAAATGTGGTTCTCGTGGATTTGCTTGATACCTAGCACAATTACATACAAAAAACATGATATCAGGTCTACTTGAAGTAAGATAAAGCAATGAACCTATCGTGCTCCTGTATAAGGTAAGATCAACCGCAGGCGTTTCTAACGAAGGGGATAGCCTTGTTCCAACAGCCATTGGTACTCTTAGCTTCGTGCTATTTGTCATTCCAAATTTTTCGAGCAAATTCCTTGTATACTTTTCCTGATTAATGAAAATGCCTTCTCTGCTTTGATGAATGTTTAAGCCAAGAAAATTATTGATTTTGCCCATCATGCTCATTTCGAATTGGCTTTTCATCAAATTTTCAAATTCACTAGACAAAGCAGGGTCAGTAGAGCCAAAAATAATATCGTCAACATAAATTTGAACAAGCATTAGATGATTCCCAACTTTCTTTCAAAACAATGTGGGGTCAACTGATCCTTGTTTAAATTTCGACTGTTTTAAGAAACTGGTAAGAGTTGCATACCATGCTCTTGGTGCTTGTTTTAACCCATAAACTGATTTATCTAAAATGTATACATGATTAGGATGCATTTCATTTACGAAACCTGGAGGTTGTTCAACGTCAACAGTTTCTTCAAGTTCACCATTGAGAAAAGCACATTTGACATCCATTTGATATACATCGAAATCCTTATGAGCTGCATAAGCTAGAAATATTCAAACAGCCTCGAGTCTTACGACAGGAGCAAAGGTTTCTTCATAATCAATCCCTTCTTGTTGTGAATATCCTTTTACAACTAGTCGTGCTTTATTTTGTACAATATTTCCATCTTTGTCGGTTTCGTTTTTGAAAATTCATTTTAACCCGACAATCGAAACATTTTCAGGTTTAGGAATTAATCGTCAAACCTTGTTTCTATCAAATTCAGCCAGTTCATATTGCATTGCAACAACCCAATCTGAGTGTTCCATTGCAACCTTAACTGTTTTTGGTTCTATTTTCGAGATGAAAACATTGAACATGCAAAATTCTTGATGAGTATTTAATACCTCATTCTTTGCACGAATCTGAGCTCTTGTTAATACTCCATCTTGAGGATTCCCAATTACTTGATCTATTAGATGAGTCTTTGTCCATTTCTCTAACGGTGGATATGCTGGATCAAATTACAAAGGTGCATCTTCGTACATCTCTTCATTTTCAGATCCTACAACATAAATATTATCATTTAGATCATGAAAATCATCATTTTGATTAAAATTTATTGTATCATTTCCTCCTCAACACGATTATCATTTTGATGCTCCCCCTCAACTAGATGCTCCCCCTCAACAACTTCATCCATTCTCCCATTCTCCCCCTCGAAAGAATGCTCCCCCTCAACCAGAGTATTCGAATCCAAGTGCTCTCCTTCCACTGGATTATTATGCATACTTTCGCCAACTACGGGAGAATTTGTTGTTGAATTAACATCTACAATATTTTGAAGAATTTCCAAGTCATCATTATACTTCGAAGATTCAGAGTGATGATTATCATTCGCATGCACTTCAGCATCCACAGCCCTGTCAGGAATACCAAAAATTAAATCATAATCAAAGTCAGATGAATTTGATTCTTCAGTTTCATCAGATGATTCATTAATAATTGGTTTTTGTTCAAATTGCTTTTCAACTTGTTTGACATAATAATCATCGAAAGTAAGATTGAATGTCTCTTCGACTTTTCTTGTTCGCTTATTTAACACTCTATATGCAACCGAGTTGTGTGAATATCCCAAAAATATGCCTTCGTCAGCCTTAGCTTGGAATTTTGAAAGGCTACCTTTAAGATTCATTATAAAACACTAGCAACCAAAAACATGAAAGAATTTGACATTAGGTTTTCGGTGATTGATAATTTCATACGGAGTGATATTGAATCGACGATGAATGAAAGATCGATTTTGAGTGAAACATGCTGTCGAAACTGCTTCAGCCCATAGATATTGAGGAAGATTCGCATATGTCAACATAGTTCTCGCTGCTTCGCAAAGTGACCTATTTCGTCTTTCAACAACACCATTTTGCTGAGGTGTATAGGGCGAAGAGAAGTTATGCGAAATTCCTTTTTCTGTTAAGTACGAATCCAACACTTTGTTCTTAAACTCAGATCCATTATCACTTTTGATCTTTCGAACATTTTTCTTTAGACTCATCTCAATCTTCTTTATAAACTCGATCATTGTTTGAGCAACCTCATATTTTAACCTGAGAAAATATACCCAAGTAAATCGTGAAAAATCATCAACAATAACCAAAATGTACCGTTTCTTGTTGAGTGTTTCAACAGTTGATGGTCCACAAAGGTCAATGTGAAGAAGTTCCAACGGTTCCACAATTTTCGAATCTATCACAATTGGATGTCCTTTTCTGTGTTGTTTCCCTTGTTCACAAGCTGCACACAATGTATCATTGTCAAATTTTAGTACAGGTAAACCTCGAACAAGATCATCAACAACCAATTTATTCAAATTTCGAAAGTTTAAATGTGATAAACGTCGATGCCATAACCAGTTGATGTCAGAGGAAGCTTTCAAAAGTAAGCACACTGAGGGTTTGCCAATGATTGGTTTGATATCAAGAGTAAACATGTCACCATGTCGTTTGGATTTGAGCAAAATTTCATTAGTTTCAACATTCGAAATGATACTGCCTTCTTCGTTAAACACCACTTGATTGCCAGTGCCCACAACAAGTTGTGAAACACTTATCAAGTTATGTTGAAGACCTTCGACATAAGCAACGCGATTAACAGTGAACTTTCCATTCGTGACTTTGCCATAACCTTTCACCTGGCACTTGTGATTATTGCCAAACTTCACAACTCCTGCACTTTCCAAGCTTCGAAAATCTCTCAGATTTTCCTTTCGTCCTGTCATGTGACGTGAGCAACCACTATCGATATAGCATTTCTCATCATATTGCTCGTCACATAGTAGCTGCATTCAATGAAAGAATTTAGGTACCCAAGGCTGTTTGGGTCCTTGGAAATTAGTTTTGAAAACAGAATGAAATGAAGAACTTTTAACCCAATCACAAACTTTAGTTTTGAGACTATCAATTAACTCCACATCATTATTTAAGGGAACAGAAAGATAAGTCTTTGTTAGTTTGGGATTGTCACTGACACATGCCTTCGTCTTTTTAGATTGTGTATGATCATTCTTTTCTTTCGAAACCGGTTGCCAAGTTTTTACCGAAACATTCGAATCTTTTGAAGATGAGCTTTCAGTTGACGAATTATTCACATAATTCTCATAAGCTTCGTGAATTTGTTGTTGAGAATATTTCCTTGATTGATATTTTCGTCCTTTTCTTCAAGCCAATGATCGATGTTTTTGTCACGAGACAGCCCTTTTGTGTACGAAACTTTTGAGGTTTGTTTCCCTGTAGGATTTGGAAAATTCGGTTTTTGTGGGAAGAAATCAACATTTGATTTTGGTCGAAATGCCATGGCGTATCGACTTCCATCATTGTTTCCAACACTTCGATTTTGAGAAAATCTATTTGGAGATTTTTGTTTTTGAGAAAACCTTGTTTGTTGATTAGAAGAAAATCGTTGTTGTGATGGTTGATTTTGAACCTTCTTTGAGATATTTTTGTTATCTTTTGAAAATGATGAGTTTGAAACTTTCGAAGAATTTGTTTTTGGATGAAATTCAGATTTAGATTTATTTGTTTGAACAGGATTTAGCTTTTGATCTGAATGAATTTCTGGATGAGAAGACTTGTTCTCAACAGATTTAATCTTTGTGTTTTCAGTTGTTTTCAAATTCAAACCATTTTGTTGTTTTCGAAGCTCCATGGTTTGCCAAAAAATCTTCTTTCGAGCTTGTCTTTTTGAAATTGCATTTTCTTTTGAAAACTTGTCAATTTGTTCTTTAAATTCTTTAGAATTTAATTTGACAATAGTTTCATTTTCCACAACAACCTATTTTGTAACTTCTTTCACAATTTTCGATTTTTCAACCCATTTGCGTTGTGGTTTTTGTCTTTGAAAAACATATGAATTCTTTGTTAGATTATTTTCAACAGTGCTTTGATTTGAAAAGAACCCTTCGTTTGTTGTTTTCTTGTTGTCATCTTCGACCATTTTGTTGAATTCTGGTTTAATGTTCTCAACATTTCCAATGGTGACAAACACTTGATTTGGAAAAACATCATCAGTACACTTGAAATTCAGATACACCACTTGATTTGTTTCCAAATAATGGGCTCCTTTGTCAGACAACACTTTGTCGAATTTTTCAGTGTCCCCAAATATTTGATCAACAACAACACGAGGAATTTCAGTTTCTTTCGAATCTTTGTTTGATGAGACCTTTTTGTCCGAATTGTCATCATCACTGTTATCCGTTTGTCTATCACGGATATCCACAAACTCAGAATCACAAACTTTCGAAGTTGAAGGTTTGTCAGTGTCAATCTTAACCATGAAATCCTTAAGTTTTTCTTTTCCTTTAGATTTTGATGCAACATTAATGACAGACAACTGAGAACAATCAACATCCTCAATTTCACTAATTTCGCTAATTTCGCTAATATTGTCAGAATTATCTTCGATATCGGCAAAATTAGATTGAGAATCAGATGTTGAATTCTCAGTCTTTTTCAAAATTTTGATTTGTTCTGATTTTGTCAAAGTATCATTCACAATGTTAACTAATTCATTTGAATCAAGACATTCGTCAATTTTGACAATTCCATAAGTATATCTATCATCGGGAATTTTGTCAAACTCAGCAATATTTTTCTCACAATCATACGAAATATTATCAACCTTCGCTCTCTCATATGCTAGAAAAGGTAATAATTTCCTATGTTGTTCCTTGCTAATATCACATGAATGATGCAATGCAGTTAACTTGCCATATATACGTTTAGCAGAATTGCAGTAGATATTTCGTTGAGCTAACAAAAGTTTTACATCACCAACGAATCTCGGTCACACATAATGTTTGTTATTTACAATTCTAAACATTCTATCTTGACAACTTTCGAATCTAACTTCTTCTGTGTCTCTAACAACTGATTGCTTAATTTCTTAGCTTCATTGCTAGCAGAAACAACCAAATTATCGAAATAAGCAACAGTATCATCAAAAGCAACAATTTCAGAATCATATGCACTTAAAGGAATATTGAAAGATTGAAGAATATTACGTACCTTTATTGTCATTGGAGACTTATCAGCAGACTTTGACACAAAGCAACGGCCCTTGACCTCTTCGTCTGAATCTTCCTCCAGCTTCGCATACATGGCCCCATGCGTAGGATTACGCATTTCCTCATCATCGGAGCCCGAAGACCAAAGTTGATATGTGCCATCATTCTCCTGTTCACCTTGAGCCACCAAAGACAAATTTTTCGCCTTCGTACGCACCTCTTCCAACCTCTCCACATAATATGCCTCATCCTTCACTCTATTCTTTTTCTCATCTTTCTTTCGAAGCATGCAATCATTTGCTAGATGATCGGCTCCATTGCAATAATGACAATCCATACCAGAATCTCCTTTCAATTTCTTCTCTTTCTTCTCTTCAGCACCCTTCGCATCATTCTTCTCATACTTCTTCTTCTCTTCTCCTGCAGCCTTGTTCACGAAACTTCATTTTCCCTCACTTTGCTTCATCTTCGAATTAAACGTTTTCTTGAAAAACTTTTTGACTCGGTTGTTTGAGTAAAAAGCAATTGCCTCATCATCTGAATTCATGAGAAACCCCTCTTCATCATCAGAATCACCTTTTTCGATAGTTTCCTTTTTAGACACTTTAGAGACAAGTGCTAATGGACCTCCCACACTAAGCTTCGACTCTTCTACCATTTCGCTCACTTCACTTTCGTGAGTTTTCAGTTGATTGTATAAATCATTCAAAGAAGATGTGTCGAAACTCTGTTGATTTTTCACCATCATGCTAACACTCCTCCATTTTTTACGGAATCCCATAACAAAGGTGAGATTGAATTCCATGGAAGACCTCATGATTCCATAACGATTGCATTTGTAAATCAGCTCGTTCAACCTATCATAGTAACTTTCAATCGTTTCACCGTCTTTTTGCTTGAAATCCTTCAATTCAATCAAACATTGCTTAACTGAATTGATTTTCGTCTTCTCGCTACCTTGAAACTTTTCTTTGAGATTATTCCAGATGTCCTTTGTTGTTGTACAACTTCTGACATAGTTATACACAACTGGAGGCAATGCACCACGTAACTCCCTTATGCATCGTTTTTCAAGTTTCTTCATACGAACATTTTGATCTTCCACACTCGTAGTACCAGACGACGATCCAATTGGTTGAACATTCGTCGGAAGAGTAACATTCCCTGAGATGCAAGACCAAAGCTCTTCATTGATTCCATTCAAGTAATCTTGCATACGATCAGACCACTGATCATAGTATTCCGGAATGAGCATAGGAATCTTAGTTGAAGATCCTAGCAGATGAGAGTATGAAGTCATCGAGTTGAGATTGAAGTTCGCCATCGATGTACGGAAGAAAATTTTTGAGAATTTTTGAGAAATCAAAGAGAATTTGAAAGCAAATTGCTGAATTGATCAGAAAAATGAAGTAGTATACTCGATTCAACAAATCAGTTGCAGAATAAAATCACAACTGAAGATCTAAAAAGCTTTTTCACGTCAAAAGATGCAGAACTTTTTGAACCAGAAATTTGATTCAAAAACCTTTTGAAACATAGTGAAAATTAGATTTCAGATCATGATTCCTGCTCTGATACCAATTGATGAAGTGTAGAATCAAGTATGAATCAAATCAGAGTAATCAGAATATAGATTGAACACATGATGTAAATATGATCTGGTTTCAGCTCTATTATGCTTTCAATGTTACAGAGAGAAAATAGACAAGTTCATACAAAGACTCTTATCTAACTCTAAGTAATGTCCCTATTTATAGGAAACATGAAAGCACACAAAAATTACAAGGACTAAACAGTACGCTTCGTTACATAAAATGCCTTGTAAAATAAACTTATGACTTCGACATATTACAACAGGTCTTCGACCCTTACACAATCATTCCCATATACTTCTTCTCATCAAGGACAACACCAGATGGGTACAAGAAGATCTTGTGTTTGAAACCCATTGGAACCTTTGCAGATGCACGGGTGTCCATTGAATATTTCTTCAGAAGTTCGGAAATATATTTCTCTATATGAATGAAGATTCCTTTGTTGGTCTGTTTAACTTACAGTCCAAGGAAGAAGCTTAGTTCATGATTTATACTCATTTGGAATCAAATGACCATTAGCTTAGCAAAGTCAGCAACCATCTTCGGATCAGTTGATCCAAAAATGATATCGTCGACATAGATTTGCACTAACATGAGATGTTTCCCATTTTTTCTTAGGAATAATGTGGGATCGATAATTCCTCTTTGAGAACCAGAACGCTCCAGAAAATCGGTGAGTGTTTCATACCAGGCGCGAGGAGCTTGCTTGAGACCATAGACAACTTTTTGAAGTTTGTAGCAATAGTTCGGATATGAAAGATTTACAAAACCAGGAGGTTGTTGAAGATATACTTCACTATCGGGTTCACCATTGAGAAAAGCACTCTTGACGTCTATTTGGTAAACTTTAAAGCCTTTGTGAGCAACATAAGCGAGAAAGATTCGGATAGCTGCAACACGGAAAACATGAGCAAAATTCTTGTCGTAGTCAAGTACTTCAATATGAGTAAATCCTTTGGTTACCATTCTCACTTAGTTTTGGATTATAACTCCAGCACCATCGAGTTTGGTTCGGAAGACTCATCTTGTACCAATAATAGGGTAATCCCGAGGAAGAGGGACAAGAGTCCACACTTGATTTCTATCAAATTTTGTTAACTCTTCTTGCATGGATGTAATCCAATATGAATGTTCTAAGGCTTATTTGATGGAGTTAGGTTCAACCATTAATATGAATCCAGAGAAGTGACACTCATTTTGAATGTTAGTAGCAGAGCGAGTTTGAACTCCAGCGTTGAAATTTCCAATTACTTGATTCGGAGGATGATCCTTTGTCCAGGATATGCAATCTCATAAGTTCTTGTGCAGCGGATGATCCGATATCAACAATAGGGTTGTGTTGCTCACCCTGAATAATTTGAATTTGAGGATAATGCTCCCCTAAACTTCAGAACCAGATATGTCAGCATCGTCATCGTTTGGAAAGTCAAAGAATTTGACATCATCTTCAGTGTTGTTCGGAATATGGTTAATTTTAACAAATTGATCTACAACATCTTGAAATCTATTGACATTTGATTTGATGGTTGGATGAATATTCTCCCCCTCAACTGGAGAAGGTTGAAATGTATCAGAATCAAATGGAGGAAATGTTGGGGTCGGACTAGAAACATTTTGAGAAACAGGAGTGGCAGTTAAGGATAGTCTTAATCGAGATTCCTAATCAAGAGCAATTTCTATTGGTTCGAACAGGATTTCGAAATCAACTTCATAGATGACTTGAGTATTAACAGATCCAGTAGTTGGAGCATCGAACTCCATGATATGTGTTGTAACATGAGTGGGTATTGAGTTGAGAACAAATTTGTCTCCAAAAGTGATATCAAAGCTTTCTTCAACTACACGAGTTCCACGATTCAGAACTCTATAGGCTCTAGATTTGGCAGAGTATCACAAAGGGATGGTTTCATCGTATTTTAGTTGAAACTTGGTGAGTTGGTCACTGTTGTTTTTGATAAATCGTCTACATCAAAATATATGCAAGAGAGAGATACTCGGCTTTCGACCATTCATTGCTTCATATGGTGTCATGTTGAGTCAATGGTTGATGATGCTTCGATTTTGAGTGAAGCAGGCTGTAGAGACTGCTTCGGCCCAAAGATAAAGAGGAATATTTGCAAAGTTTAACATCGACCGAGTGGCTTCAACTAGAGTTCAGTTTCTTCTTTCAACAACGCCATTTATTTAGGAGTGTAAGGAGTAGAAAAGTTGTGTTTGGTGCCTTTATCCTTAAGAAAATTTTTAATTGTGGCATGTGTGAACTCGGATCCATTGTCACTTCGAATTCATCGAACAGGAAGTTTATTCGGAACTTCAATGCCTTAGATGAAATTGATGAGCTCGGAGGCAGTTTCTAACTCAAGCCTTAAGAAGAAAACCCAGGTAAACCTTGTGTAGTGGTCAACAATCAAAAGAATGTACTTTTTATGATGTAAGCTTTCCACGGTAGAGGGTCCAAAGAGATCGATATGAAGAAGTTCAACCAGGTCTGAAATGGATTTTTCGATCAGAACATGATGTCCTTTCTTCGATTAATTCCCACATTCACATGAAACGTAGAGATGATCATTTTTGAACTTGAGGAGTGGCAAGCCTCAGACCATTTATCCAATAAAAAAAATTGTTCATGTATCGGAAATTGAGATGAGCGAGCCTCCGACACCATAGCCAACTTACATCAAGAACGAATTTAGATAGAAGACACAATTGAGGCTTCCCAATGATCATGTTGATATCTAGAGGATACATATTTTTGATGCGATCTGATTTGATGAGGCATTCTTCTTGATCTTCTGTCATAACATAGCAATGTTTCTTACAGAACTCAACTATCCAGTTTGCATCAGTGAGTTGGGCTACACTGATCAGATTATGCTTGAGATCAATTACATAAGCCACATTAGAGACAGATAAATTGTAGTTGGTCAAGATGCCATAACCTCGAATTTGGGAGTTAGAATTGTTGCCATAAGTAACATGACTAGCATTTGGAGCAAGATTTGATCGCGCAGAAAATCCTTCTACCCAGTCATGTGCATGGAACAAGCACTATAAATATACCATATTGTATCTTGTTCTGAAGCACAAAAAGCCTACAAATCGGTGAGTTTTGGAGTTTTTAGGCTCTAAGTTAGTTTTAGGGACTTTAGCATAGGCTTTGGACTTGTTTTGTGATTTCTGAACAGCTGGTATCTCGGAAGGCTTTTTCCGAGATTCTTTTGGGAAAATGCAGAATGTTTGAATCTTTTCATTGATCCAAAAGTCATACTCAAGTGTTGGTTGTTTGAGCACTACTTTTCTTAGAGAAACTATTTTCCAAGATGTTTCAGGTAGAACTTTGTTTCAAGGTGTTTTGGTTGAGGTATCAGTCTTTTTGACATTCCATTCAAACTTTTGTTTTGAACCTTTAAAAGGTTTCTGGACAATAGTGTTTCGAGCATCTTTTCCTTTGTCCACTGCATTCGTAGGCACACTTGATTTTGGAAATTGTTTTAGTTTAAAAATTGTGCCATCCGAAGTAGCAATAAACACAGAAGAGGATGCTTTCTGAGGAGAATTTGTTTTCTTGAATGAGGTCTCTGCAGTAACAGTTTTCACACAACTTTTGATTGATGTATTACAAATATTCTAGCTAACAAGAATAGATGGTCTCTTAAGAATCTTAACAGACATGAACGTATTGTGATTCCTAGTAGTTGGACTAACTATTTGTGACACTTTCTTCTCGGATCTCTTAAGGAATCTAGATCCTTGCCTAGATCTAGTTTCTTTCTCTAGAGATTGCCTAGCTTTGATCTTTGGATGAACAATGTCCTTCTTGTTCAGCTAAGGCTTCTACCAAGAGTCAGATGATGACTTGAAACATTGTCCAATAGATGGATTATTGAAATGAGGCTTAATTGGAACTAAGCTCGACTTAGAAACATTTTCCAGTTAAAGACACAAGAATCTAACGAAGTTTCGTCATCACTCTTAAGTTCTCCATCACTATTAATGGACGCCTAAAAGGAGTTGGATTGGTCCGAGTCATGTCCGTTTGTCTCAGGAATGATTTCCTCAATAACACAATTGTTCGGAGGACCAGAGTCAGAAACATAAACTCCAAAACTGCCTGTGCAATGTGAAGGTTCCGAAGAAAGATTCAGGTCTAAGGATATCAGAGGCGGAAGTTCCATGGAATCAGGACATGTAATAGTGACTGGTTTGAACTTAGGGATTAATGATTGATACTTGTCCATGAGTGTGGAAAGAACATCTCTAACCACTTGTCTAACAGGAACATGTGGACCTTCTTTCGTTGACCTTCATATTTCTTCATATTTTTCTTTACTAATAACAAATATCTCCATTCTAACTTTCTAGTGATCATATTATTCAACAACTAGCAATGGGGCACACGATGGGTAACCCACGCTATTTGTTATTTGCATTGAATACATTTGTTGAGATTGATTACAACCAGCCATTGAAGTTAAGGATATTAGAGTTGAAGTGGTATATAGAAGAACTTTTATCCTGAACACGGAAATGATTGAGACACCAAGGTAATCAACAATAAACTATAATATGTTCTTATGGATTCAAAGGACAATCACTTAGGCTCTGATACCAATTGTGAGAGAAAGGATTTGCACGGACAAGGTTTGAGAATTCAAACCTTGAATTATCTTTAAGATCAATGTCTTCTTCTAATAAAGATCCAGTCAAGTCTGGAAAACCATTCTTGTCTCAGAATAGAGATGATCAACAAAGTACTCAAATGTCGAAAAGTAGTAAGCATGAACACTTGTAAATTAATTAAAGAACAAGAAGAATGTAAGAGAGAATGATTGACTGAATGATTCTTGATTAGAGTGAAAAACATGCATACTGCTTGTTTGATATAAGGAAGAAAACTCTTAGTCAAAGGAGTGACTAAAAGACAATTCCAATAAAGTGCGCATGGACTGAGAGACTTCTGAAGATCAACAGACTAAAACAGTTGTTGTTGTTGATCTTGTCTCTTGTACTATACTAGAAAACAATAAGAACAATATAAAATAGTACTTGCAGCAATAAATGCATTACTGACACAAAATGTTTCTAAGAAAACACTCTATCTTAGACATGTCTTCACTTCGGAACAATTTTCACTTTGGAATTATTTCAACCTCGGAAGTATTCATCTCAGATTGCATAAGGTTCACCTCATGTTCCAACAACATCACTTTTCCCATTTTACCCTTTGCCTCCAAAACACAAAACAAGGGCTTAGATCACATAATCAATATTATCAACATCTCATAGGGACTAAACCTTATTCCCTTCAAGCCCAAGGCCTTTACTTGATCTATTTATTGTCTACAATCCTGAAATAAGAAACTTCTCGAAACAGGATATTACAACTCTCCCCCACTTAAATTGGATTTCGTCCTCGATATCTATCTTGGTTAGGATCTCTGAAAACAACGACAACATATTCCATGAGCTCCCTCTTACCATTTTGAAATCAAGGCATCTTATAAAGAAAACTCGAGAGACCACCCGGAAACCCACAACTGCCAACAAACAACCCAATAACTTGAAAATACTCAACCACAACAACTATCTTTCTCTCCCTAACTCAAAGACCCAACTTCCAGTGAAAAACACTCATACCGGGAACTCTCAAAACTACAAACACAAACCAACTCCATTAATATAGTCCCTGAAAGCGGGAACCCATCAGTCTAAACTTCAGAAACCATACCCTAAGACTGATGATCATCCATTCGTTGCGCCTACCCCTAGTTCCCGAACTAGGAACACCACTAAACCGTGCAGAAAGAATACTGAAAACATACCGATCATGAATTTCTCCCAATCCCAAATCCGGAAATTGTGCCTAAAGACCTTAAATACACACTTGACTTCCTGACAAGTCATCACCAACCCGCTGCTCCCACGAGCATAGTGATGGTCAATCCAAGAATCTCACGTTTCATCCAAATCCCTCTTCAACTTAGGTGTACATCCACCTGAAAAATCACTCGAGACATTTACAACAAACTTCATGACTTGAGATTTCAGAACCGATACCCAACATTGGTAACCAAACTACTAATAAATAGCCCGCAAGCAAACATGGTTCATAATACAAACATTCAGCAAGAGAATTCTGATGCATAATTAATACTCCCAACAAACTTTTACTATCCACGTGATCCAAACCAGTTGGTCACTGAGTCTCCTAACTCCCAACGATGCACTAACACCCAAACATGCCAATAAGAATTACGATACGAGACCTAAGAGTCTCAATCAAATGATTACCGGGTCCTACCAATGTGAATCATACATCCACTGGTTCATGATACATTATGAAACCTCCTAACCACTAAAACGATAAGCTCCCAGTACTATGTCGATCTTGCCGTCATTCCTTCACTGGCCTGTAGACTCACAACCAACACCACAGGGGACTAAAGGTACTAAACCATCAACCCACCAACTTCCAAGAACCCAATCAACATCCCTCTCAACACTAACCAAACACAACATGACCCATACCCTTCTATAACACACAATTCCTTTCATAGAATAGGCTGCTACCAACGCAAAATCATATGAAAACATGGTCACACACAAGAAGAGAATGAGATAGGTTGTTGCACTCGTGTTCCAATTCAAAGGCTATAACCCAAATAAGAACCATGCCAATAGTTTGAACCAAGTGTTACTTTGCTACCTTGCTCAGTCCACATACTCCCCTCATGACAGTAGGTAATGAACTTACCACAATACACGCCCTCAAGAGAACCCATAGCCAACCTTGGATCTACTGCATTCCTTTTCCTCATAACCTTACCCAAAGGGTGAAGTACCAGTAGATCTAATGAACTGACGAAACTCAATCGCTAATAGAAACATCCTCATAAATGAATGAAACAAGATCCCACACCTTGGTTGAAACTGAACAGATTCTACCAATATGCAACTAGCTCGATAAAACCTCCAAAGTTATCCAAAAATGCTGCTAATACCCTGTCTGGATCAATCCAAATACCAACCCTACCGATACGACATGCCAAAATTTGGATTCTACATAGATCCAAAGCCACGCCTGAAAAACTAAACAACATCACTCCGACATCCGAACTCCCAATAACCAAGGATAACTGCCAAAACCGATCCCGCTATGAACAATACTTCCATAACCAACAATTGAGGGTACCCGTAACCAGAAACCAAAATATACAATGTACAGATTTTGACGATAGGTTGACGCATTCATTAAACTTCAACTGATAAAGCTCGAAACTTTCAAAGAACCTCAGCTATTGACGATGAATGAAATGACCAACGATCGATAAAACATTGAAAACTAATCCAATGATCCAATACATTACTGAAAAAACCCATGTGGAACTAAATATACCAAACTCTGAAGCTGATTAACCGATCAACAACTGCCCAACCTAGAATATAGATAGAAATTTATACGGCGAACTGACAAATCCCTCAACAACCGACAATCAACCTGAGCGACCCAAATGCCTCTTGATCTATTCATCGGAATTCCCGAAAGGAATCACTAGCTACAACGATATCCTTTTCCAACAGCTTCCTTCCGCGAAGACAACTCATGCATTCATGAGCACGTACATGATGGCAGCTTGCTCTGCACCCCTGTCTTGACCAAATATTGAACCAAAGTCTCGCCTACCCGAACCGTAGATCCCTATGAGCCATCCTTCTGAAACCATAAAATCGAACAGATTGATGATCCTCCAAGTAGAATACCCAGTTCTCCCACACTTAGGGTTCGAACTACCACCAAATTACATTGCAAACAGACCAAAGCTCAAACCGGCTCAACCAGATAGATAGCATCCCTGATCCTTGGAATGTATAACACAACGCAAGATGATCTTCCAGGTAAAGACCAAGAAAACTCAAAGAGATTCTGAATCTCAGATGGAGACCTCAGAAACTTCCCAATCATAACCGCCTCTAACATCAAGGATCCCATGCAGATGCACAAGAGATAATCCTGACAGTTCATTCATAGCACCGATTCTCTATCTAGAAAAAAATAGACTACCACACACCTTGTCTATAAATCCCCAACCATCAATTCCTCGCGATAATCATTCATAAATACAAGAGGCATCATTCTCATAGTCGAGATACATCAGAGGCAACAAAAGCTGTCGTTCCCAATTCACTTCCCTGATCATCTGAAACAATCAACTAGTACCTGACCTAACAATATTCAAAGACAGTAGACCCTTGATCTCATCTCAAGGATACCATACCACAAGATTCTTCTTGTGCATTCCCACATTGCCGTAATCGCCACCAAAAACTGTAACTATATAGCCCCATGCTGGGTCAACCTCCCAACTCTGAAAATCACGTGTCTGCTCTCTCTTTCCTCCGAACACGGAAGGTTGGAAGAACATAACCCACGTTGTAGATAGTGACATCCCAATCCATCTGCCAATTACCCAGCCTCCAGATGCAATCCTCGAGCCGATCATCACAATCACATCCTTCTTAAGTCCCGTAACTCAACTGCCACTACCTCGAGAAAGGCCCTCAAGACCTCAAAATCAACCAACTCACCTAGGTATGCACCATTCAAACCTAAAATGACATGGCCACTATGGCCCAAACAATCACTAGACCCATCCTCAGCCTGAACAACCATAACCAATACACTGAATAAGAGGGGAACACATTGCAATGATTGATGGTGCCAAACCATACAATATCCTCAATCAGATCCTTACAATCCCCAGAATTTTCCTCGATTTGAGTACGAATCCTATGCTTTCAATAGTATGAGCCCAATACTACCTTCCACACCTATCCGTACTTTCCTCAAGAATCATTTCAGATCCTCTAAGTAACTACTCATGTCCACTACCGTCCGATCCAACCACATATACTCATTCTCAAATGAATACACACCGTTAAACAACGCACCAATTCCTCTAAGGAACTTCCTAGGCTCTCCTAGCATTCCCACCTCACCCCGCCATCAGCTGCTGAAGAAACCCTACTAATATCAGCTAAATACTTCATGAATATAATTAAATGCAACAAAACTTAAATAATCTTTCGAATAAAAGGCCTAACCCTACAACTGTTAAAATCAAACGAGAGTTGTGTAATAGTGCCAAATCAATCATTTTAGAATTATTTAACCTTTGCAGCATGTAACTTAACATATTCATTTAATAGTTAGCTCACATCAATATGGGTCCCACAAAGCACAAAGCAAGTAACATTCAGGAAGTAACACTCTATAGACCACAAAACATAAAAAGGCATCCTCCCACTAACTTCTACCAACACTGATGGTTGCCTTATGCGTGCAAATTATACACAAAACGGGATCACTTAGACTGTCGAATGAATACTTCTACCCTAAGCCCACAACCAGACAAGGAACATAAAATAAGGCCAAATCAGTCCTTCTAGGGCTATATGATCCTAATCGTATACAATTTATAAAGCATACACTTAGTAATCAATTCCACTAACATAGATTCCAAATTTGACATAACATCCAATTCCTCCTAGGCTACAAGGCATCACAAATCAGGTCATTCTATCATGCAATTCCTGAATGTATCCTTAGCCTACTCACTATCAGGCATAAAAAGCATCTCGCCTAAGCAGGCATTCTAGTATGCAATCTTGAGCATATCCTTATTCTAACTTCATGCATATCATACTATAACACGTATAACATATCAACAAGTATGGGTATTTTGGGAATCACTTAATTGAGCTCAAGTGATTGCACGTATCACACCCCTTTCCTTTATAAAACCTTTTTATAAAATCATTTTCTTTTAAAAGTTTTAGAAATACTTAGATTGAGTTCAAATACACTCGATAGTATGCCTGAATCCCTCAAACCAAGGCTCTTATACCAACTTGTAACGTCCCATAAATACCGATAGAAAATTTCATTATAAATAAGTCAAAACCATTCATTCATTATCCCAAAAGATGATCAAAACAAAAGTATTCTCAAAACATCAGAGTAAAATCATAAATAGTCAATGCAGAATAAATCTACATGGGATGCAGTGCGATCAAGCTGGGCCCTTCCTTTTGAAACCTGAAGTACCTAAAAACATTTTAAACATAAACTGTAAGCACAAAGCTTAGTGAGTTCCCTAAAAATACCACATACCATACAAATCAGTAGGCCCAACCCTGGGGTATGTTTCAAACCAATACACATTAGCGGGCCCAACCCTAGGGTATATTTCAACACATACATATCAATGGGCCCAACCCTAGGGCTGAGCCTTAGGGTATATTTCAATCCAAACATACAACAGAATGCCAACCTGGGGTGTATTTCAACCCAAGCATACATGAAAGAGTCACAAAGATAGCTAGCATCCTACGTAACACAATCCAGTGGGCCGATATTGGTGCCTTCGACCCATAAGTATAATGAGAAGACTCACTTAAACTACTCAACAAAAGCTCAACAACTACCTCAGCAAGAGAACATCCAAACCAAGCTACCTAAAGCCAAAATGAGACTAGTCCTTAGCAAAATACTCAATGATGCCCAAAGGTTGATCTAATATCAACTGGTCAAAAAGTCAAAGGTCAAAGTCAAACCCAGCTGACACCAAAGTTGTGGCTAACCCATGGCCATGTAGTGGCCACTTAATCTAGTCTCGATTAAAATCTGCTACCACGCCGTGATCAACATGTCACCACGCTGTGGCAGAATCCAGCCAAAACAATCGCAAATAAACTCGCCGCCATGCCGTGGGCTCGACCAGACAAAATAGACATGATAAGTCTCGTCACCACGTCGTGGACCTTCCTTGGAGGAGCTCAAATTTTGAAGATGAAGGGTAGGTTTCTCCCAAGGGGTTCTAGACATGGTGGAGGCTGCTAAAATGCCCAAAAACGCGGAACCTTATGCTTAAATACGTTGAAAACCCTAAAACCATGGGCTTGGGCCTGATAGACTGCCACTCTGTGGCCACGTTTCTCCACTCCATGGCTTTCCACACCGTGGCGATGGTTTTTCACCCAATCCATTCCAGCTTCAATCAGCCATAGCTTCTTCATTTCAACTCCGTTTTTGGCGATCTTTATATGCACGAAAAGGTAATGACAAGCCCCACAACCCTATCTAATTAATTTTTACTTAAAACATACCAACCTAAAATCCTTAATTCATGAAATAAGTCTGAAACATCACTTTTCCCATTTTACCCTGTGAATCCAAAACACAAACCAAGGGCTTGGATCACATAACCAATATTATCAACATCCTATAGGGTCTAAAACCTATTCCCTTGAAGCCCAAGGCCTTTAATTGATCCATTTTTTTCCACTATCCCGAAATAAGAAACTTCTTGAAAGAGGATGTAACAATATACCTCAATATTCTTGCCGATCGACGATTCGAACATCTTGTCTGCTACCATTTTCTATGCTTCCTGATGTGTATTTTAATACACTAGTTTTTTAATTATAATTTCAAGTATATCACATCTAAACCACACCTTATAGGTAGTGAACTTGATCGAATATAGTATAGTTTTGGTAAACAATGATGTCGAACTCAAGGGGAACGGTAGTGAATTAACATTAAAATATTTGATTATATATTATACTAAATAAAAGAAAGCGATAAAAAGGAGGTTTTATTATTAAATATTAAACAAATCAGAAACTTAACTAACTATATAAACTGACTGGAAACGAATCACTTTAGGTACTTTGGTTCAAATTAGATTACATCTCAAAATTATGGACATCTACTTTAGTGCAATGGTCATTTATTCATTATTTACCAATTCCTAAATTGACTAGTTTCCATGTTTAGACAACTAATCCTTTGATTTTTGAGACTTTTAGTTGTAGTGATCAAGTGAACTAATTATCCTAAAAATCAGTGTTCAGTTCGTATTATGAGAGATTTGAATTATTAGCATCAAAGATCAAGAACCTACTAAACAAGAATGGCCATCATATGTATTCTTACACATTAAAATTTCAAACTTTACTATTTAACCTTAGGTTTTGATCAAACATTAGTCATAGCAATTTTATGAATATAAAGTTAATATGATTCAAGCAAACTTAGATAGATTGATTGTCTAATCTATGAATTACTCACCAATAAATAGTAAAGCAAGATATTTTAACACATAAGGATCTTTTATCAACCAAACATATTAAATTAAATAAGAATAAAAAAACCAAAAAGAAAATTAATCCAAAATCTCAATGATTCATCTAATTTTAAACGCAAAGCAAAAGGTTTTAACACATAAATTCAGAAAGTAAATATAGTAGGAACATAATTGGAATACTAGTCGTGATCAGAAAAGCAAACTGAATGATTCCCATCGTGAATCTGCCCTCGAATCCGTCAGATCTTTGCTCCATATCAGCTTAACAGCGACGCCTTCTAGACTCTCAAAATCACAGGTTTGAGGTTTATTTTTAGAGAAATCGAACTAGGTTTTAGGATATATCATTAGGGTTAATTTTTGGTTAAATTTATAGGTTTCAGCGTTGCCACGGCGTGGTAAAGGTCTCACCACGTTGTGGTGTTGGGTTTCCTTGTTGCACACGAACACATATACGGAGACAAGCTTTTTTCAGGGGTTTTTTTATCCACCACGTTGTGATAATGGATTTTCCATGGAGTGGGAACTGGAATCTAAATTTGGCATGAACATTAAAGTCATCCGAAATTTTGTCTAGTTTTCAGAACATGTTAAATCTCCTTAATCTGAGTTACAAATCATTAGATATAGCCAAAATACTGGAGCGATGTCAATCTGTCCAACAACATCCTTTTTGCATCTTTTTCAGCTCCGTTCTCATCCTTTTGCATCCCAGCTTCAATTTTAACTATAATCTAACATTTTAATGGATAATAAGTATCATATATCTTAAAAGATAGCATTTTAATCAAATATATTAAGATAATGGCCTAAAATATTTAGTTAAATAATGTCATATCACTACCCTTGCATTTTTTAGTCTGAACGACATTTTAGTGTAACAAAACGCTCCTCTATCCATGTGAAATGAGGTTTTCTCTACATCTCCTTTATGCATGTGAATTTGATGATATCCTTTATATGCATCGAGAAATCTTTTCCACTTATATTCATCTAAAGATTATATTTTATCATCACTGGCTGACAGTGGGTAGCAATCCTTTGGGCATGCCTTATTCAAATTAGTGAAGTCGACACACATTCTCCATTTTCCATCACCTTTTTTCACCAATATCGGATTGGCCACCCAGGAAGGGAACAACGACCCTCATACTACCCCTGTGCTTACTAAATTATCCTATTTGTCATTTATTGCTTTATTCTATTCTTTAGAATAACATCTCTTTTCTGTCGAAGTGGTTTCATTACCAAATTATTATTTAGCTTGTGCTATATTACTTGCCTTGGCACTCCGAACATGTAGATTGGTTGCCTAGCGAATACGCTGGTATGTTCTCTCAATAGACTTATCAGTTTTTCTTTTAGTGTCTTTAGCAGTGTAGATACAATGCAGATTCAAATCAATGAAGTCGACACACATTCTCTATTGGCCGTCACCTTTTTTTACCAATACCAGATTGGCTACCCAGGACGGGAACAATGACCCTCAGACTATCCCTCCGCTTACTAATTTATCTAATTCGTCATTTATTGCTTTATTTTGTTCTTTAGACTGACCTCTATTTTTCCGTCGAAGTGGTTTCATTACCGACTTATCATTTATCTTGTGTTCTATTACTTGCCTTGGCACTTCGAACATGTCAATTGGTTGCCAAGCGAATACCTCGGTGTGTTCTCTCAACAAACTTGTCAAATTTTCTTTTAGTGTCTTTGGCATTGTAGATACGATGCAGATTCCTTGCTTTGGGTTTGTATCATTTATTTTAACCATTCCTGGCTCGTCTTGAGTTTTTTTGTGGCTTTTCCTTTATCAAGTTTCTTTTTTCTGCCGTAAATGTTGATGTCGGTATAACCAGTGGTTCACTACGGATGCAGACTGTCCCATATCCTGATAGGATCCGAAATCTAATTAAACCATGTATTTTTTATGCGATCACATAGAATTTTATCCTGGCGCTTCTTCCAAAAATCACGTTATAGGGTGATGGGGATTGTATTATTGTAAAATCCTATATCTATGTATTTTTAGCTTGTGTTTGGTGATCTCGTGATGTTAATGACAATGATACTATTCCTAAAGGTTATACTAAGTGCCCAACAAAACTTGTTAAATGTGAATCAGGTTGCTTGAGTGTCTTTTTCATCGCCTCTGGTAATCTAAAGAAATAGTGTTCGTACATTATTTATGTCGAACTTCCTCTACCGCAGTATATTTGATGGACGCATATGTCGTGAACGCTCTCATGTATTAGAATTGGCCCATCACCCTTTATCTGAGTTTACTGGCTTTGTTGTGCTGTGAACATTTTGTATAAGACTAATGGGTCGTTTTCTTCCTTGCGAGGCGAGACTTGTTTTCTTGGTTTATGGTAATGAGTGATAGTTTTGTTGATATTTATCATGTTGCTATTGTGAATGCATTTATCGGTTTGATGATACGGATGACACCAATGTTGCTACGTGGTCTTCTGGATACGTGGTAGCTAGTTTTTGACAACTTATTCTAACGAGCACTCGGGAAGATACACTACAAAAGGAAGACAAGAACTAGGTTATAAAATCATACCGAGGGATGGACGACGATATTGCTCTCTAATGCCTAAGTTAGATGCCGATTAGGGCTGTAGATAAAAAATGCTTGGGTTCTTCGAATATGTTACCTTATTAGTGCGTCTTCGAAGGCTTTTATAGGCATCTCAATATTCCTTGATGCAAGGTTCTACCCGGTAACTTGAAGTACCTGGTAAAGATAGCTATGTGGTTCGTACTATTTGATATTTTATTATTGCTAGGATCTGTATTTATGCACAACAGTTGGGATATGTCCCTTTGGGAAACTTTTTCTCGTCATATATTAGCATTACCTTGTGGGTCAATTATTTTGAATAGTTCTGCTTTTTCCGTTTATACACCGACCTGTTATGACCGGGTCGGTATCGATCTGGTAGGCCGAGCCAGGTACACCAGTATGAATTTTGTGCCATGAACAAAATACCTTAATTCCAACTCACTTTTTTCCCATGGATGTTTGATAGACCTCCGGATGAAATTAAGTTTAATTTGAAAAATCTGATCTTTATTGAAATTGGTAGAACTGGGTCCCGTCAACTTTATGAAGCTCGCCTAGGCACACAAAAATCCATCCTACAACTCCATCACAACTTGAAACCTATCATGAAATAGTTTAAAAAATCTTAAATTTTTATGATAAAATCATATAAAGGTGATATATAGTATTACTTAAAGTTGAAATTTAATTTAAAGGGTATTTGTACTTCCACTTCTTTCCATTAGAGCAATATACTTTTGACTTTCTTTTTCGTATGAACGAATTGTGCTTTGATAAATCTACTAAGTTATAGCATTGCACTTCAATTTTTTTTTCTTATTAGGAGAGCATATTCTAAATAACTACCCAACTATAAAAGACTTTGTTCAAATTGGGTAGATTTGTTAAATTACGATTGTGTTACAGACTAAAATGGAAGCATATTAATATAGTAAACAAATTAATAGAAGTACATTGCTATATAATAACAGATGGAATACATAATGATTTCAAGTTACTCCCATTATATAATGTAATATAAATTTTGTTCTAACAAAATTATCAAATTCTCAAAGAGTTTTACTCAAACAATTGAAAACCTTGATCTCATAACTATTCTTGGATATGTTATAGATTGCATGTTGTTTGAAGGTAACACAACATTTCAATTTGAAAACTCATCGTATGTAATTATAGATTAAAAATGGAAAGTTTCGATTTCAAAAATCAAAAGTAGATTGAACCTGTAGAAGTAAAAGGTTTGCTTTAAGGTATTAGGAACTCCAACTAAGTAACACCAATCACACAATTTGAAAGCAATTTTGGTTGATATTTCTTACAATTCTGTGGAGAAAGTGTAACCTCATCCTACAAAAAAAATAGAAAATGATTTCAACCATTACATAAGGGAAAATGAGAACAAATAACAATTTTGTAAACTATATATGCGTGTTTTATCCTTCATAACCGAAAAGAAAAAGAGGATAAGTTGAAACTTATGTAGAAAGGGCAGATGGTCTGCATCTTTTCACCACCTTTGGTTGTAACTCCCCATCCTCACCCTCTTTTCTCAAATTCTCAAAGTACCTTTTTGCCTACTCTAGTATAGATCATACTTATTGAGAAAAAAATAATATAAAAAGTATGAAGCTATAATCTATTAAGAAAAGTATGTATAAACAAAAATATCCTTCCATGTTGAAAGTATATGGTATCAAATAAGTAATACTGCATTACATTAAAGTAAAAGAAATAGACATCTGCCTGTAAACATAAAAAACGCATAAAAGATATCCATAAACATAACCGTGTGTATGCATTAAATTAGAAGTATGCTAAAAGTTAAGTTGATGATTTGTGACGTCTAAAAAATTATGAGGTAAAAATTTCATTTTCAATTCAACCAAAACACCAATTATCTTTTTATTCAAACATTCAAAAGCATATCATAATAAAACAGTCATTAGATTACAATCCCAAAATCATCATATTTGCGAGAAACATGGGTGGATGCGCTGCGATCAAGCCGAGCCCTTCCCTTTCGAACCAACAGTACTTGAAAACATAACCATAAAACCGTGAGCACAAAGCTTAGTAAGTTCCCCAAAATACCACATACCATACATAGCATTGGGCCTAGCCCGCACATTGGGCCCAACCCGCATATTGGGTCCAGCTCTGCCAAACCAATAGGCCTAGCCCAACATACAAATGCAAGAGTCACGGAGACAGCTAGCACCCTACATAACATAAAATGGGCCTAGCCCTTCCTGATCCAAGGGGCTAACCCAACATACTAATGGACCTAGCCCAACATACAAATGGGCCTAGCCCAACATACCATGCAAAATTCAAAAGACAATTAGCATAACATATTCTGGTGGGCCGGCATTGGTGCCTTCGACCCACGAGTATAGTGATGAGACTCACCTCAATCCGCTGATAACCAAATAACAGCTCGGGTCGCTTAACCGGATAATCTCGCACCAACTAACAATAAATATAACCTTAATTAATAATTAAACCATTATCCTAAAATACAAGGCCCAATCTATGATCCCTCTTACTAAAGGGTAAAAGACTATTTTACCCTTCCCAAAGTTTGTCTAACAACTCATGGCCTAACTCTCAAAAGGCTCAAGACCCAAAATGGACTCCCTGGGTAGTACGCCCCGCATACCAGAAACGTACACCCCGCGTACCGACTGTCGGAGCACAATGTAAAAGTTCTCGATGCACGGTCCAAACATTACGCTGAGCGTACTCCTACTTACGCCCAACGTACTCGTCAGAGGCCAAAACTCACCATTAAGCTCTTAATGGTTAAGACCCAGACATCCAAACTCAGATGTGACCCTAAAGAGATGTCTTAAGTCATAAATTTCCTGACTTTATGACTTTGCATGGCTTAATGTGGTCCAAACCATAATCTAAGCTTCTTAACTTCGTAACAAGGTCACCAATACTTGCATGAGAGGATTACACTCCACAAGATCCCAACTTTATGACTTAATAACCTCAACAAGGAACAAATATTAGGCTCAAAGGTTCGGGAGTACCTTCTATTCATAAGAACCACAACCATTGGACCAAAACATGATAAATACCACCCAAAACTAGATCTACACTAAAGAACCATAAATTTGGAAGCATTATACCTCCAGAAGATAGATCAAGATGCACAAAGTCTGGATCCATAAGCTTCAAGCAATTCAACACTCCGTGAAGAAGCTTATTCTCTCCTTAAATGAGCACCAAAACACATAAAATCACTCCAAGAACTGAAGAATCACTCAAAAGGGGTCTAGGGTTTCGTATCTAGGGTTTAATGGGATGGAGGCTGAAGGTAGGAAGGTTTGGAGTTGAGTTAAGGCCATTAAATAGGGTCCAAGACCCTAATTTAGGGTTTGCACCTGACTTGTGTACGCCCTGCGTACTCATGGTACGCCCAGCATACTAGGCTTAACCCTAATACCACCAAACTTCCGAAGGCCATAAATTCTTCGTTCTAAGTCTGTTTTTGACGATACTTATATATCGCGGAAAGGTAACAAGAATATCTACACTTCTATCAACTCTCCCTTGCCTTAAAACTTTCCGAACTTAAACCCAAATTCATAAAAGGCCCGAAATTTCACTTTACCGATATACCATTTGGCTCCAAAACACAAACTGAACTCCCGGGTCATCCAATCTACATTTTCCACACCTAAAAGGGACTAATTATCTCTTTCCCAAAGGCCCTAAGCCTTATGGTAACCGATCTTCGGGTCACGGGCGCGAATTAGGAAACAATTTGGGAACAAGGTGTTATATGATCTTCATTATTTACCAGAAGATTAGGGTACATACTATTATTTTGTAAAAGGATTCTCAATGATTGGAGCTAAAGTTGTGCTTGATTTTGCATCCTGTTCTATTGGAGTTTCATTAATCGTAACACTTGTTTCGAGTAAAGTGATAGTAGTATAGTACTTCCATGTTGATTTGTGTACAATGTAAGCTCTACATGTGATTGGATAGAAACTGGCATTGGTATATTGGACAATGTGATCTGGATTAACAATAATACCCTCGGGAAAGGATAACACTTTTTGGTGAAGATTTCTAAGATTCAAGCTAAACCTGCTATCTTTTTCCCAGTTGATACAATGGTTTTTAGCTATAGAGCTTCTTTGTTTTGTTTATAGGGTGCCCTTGATATGTGAGTTTTAGTTTAGCATATGACGTTGAAGAAACTACCTGGAACCGATGTAATTTATGACACCAAATATGATCAACTAACAATAGTGATGTAGAATCAATCTGAGTCGATATATTCATCTTTAAGTATATTCAAACCCACTCTCCAATTGTGCCAATGGATAATAAAGGAGGCGTAGTGATGATAGACCCAAAATCGAAGAGAAGCGAAATCAAATTGATTGCAGAGAGAACAACTCCATCTGCACTCTTCAAATCATCAACAAGTCTGCCTCTACTCTCCATACTAAAAACTTCACATATCAAATTTTTAGTTAACTGTGTCAATAGATATACCGAGTTTTCTTAAAATCTCTTTGTTTTTAATCTGAAATTTAAGATTCTACCAATAGGGAATTCGACTACAACTGCAACGAAGTTGTAATAAATCGATACATACTTAAAACTATTGGTAAAAAAGTAGTAAAAATACTGATTTCATATTTTGAATTGGTAAACATGAATTACTTTCAAAAAGAATATGTAAAATTACCAAAATTTATGTTCACCGGTATTAGTGCCCCCTTCTTCTCCATCGACGTAAATAGGAAGGAACATGGACCTTTGTCGGAGGATTTGGCTTCGATGGAGCAAAAAGTTAGGACTACAAATCGCACAATTCTTATATGTAAAATATCAAAATCGACAGTCAATTTAGGGCATAAAATCGTTCAAGGAAGTAAGATAATAGCAGTGGATACAATTTATTAGTCAGTCATAAAGAGATGAGGTCTCTTGTTGGAAGACGAAGCTGGTGAAAAATAGATCAAGCGGAGGAAACATAAAGATCATGATGGTGGAGAAGGTGGAGAGATAACAAAGGGGTCGTCTGGATTAGGAAGAATGGAGAAGAACATGTATCACTTGTAAGTCAATGAACAATAACCGACTCGGTCAGTTATTGTTCATAAACCTAATATGTTTTAATGTTATATATAATATATAATAGATTAATTCTAAATTTTATATGTCATATCATATGTCACATCAATTAATATTAATAATTATTTTTTATAAACTTATTCTTATCCTCAATAAACATTTTCAAAATTTATAAATAGGTTTAAAATATTTCCTTTCCTTCTTTAATATATATTTAAACAAGTTTTTTATCATTATAAACAAATTTGTCCTCCATAAAACATTTGTATGTAAATAAGATTGCATAATTATATATATATATATATATATATATATATATATATATATATATATATATATATTATGAAATTATGTTGAAATACTCAATGACTTCTTTAGTTTTATAAATTTTCAGTTGTAAATTCCTAAAAAAAACTACCTAAATTGGAGTTTTGTCATTCTTATGGTATATTTAATTCAAAAATATATATTTTTAATTTTTTTGTTTTTATATAATTAGAATAAAAAATCGATACAAATAATATTCAATATTTGGTCGTGTGTACTGACTGGATCTTTTTAAAGATATAATTTAATATATATATTTTATAATGTTTTTATTTCATTTTATAAATTAAGTTAACATGATAAGTTAGATATGGTATGAACTAAAGTTTTGAAAAGAGAAGGATGAAAAATGGAAAGTATAGATAAAACAAAGGGGGTGCATTAAAAACTTGAATTCAATTTAACATTGGTCGTACTGTATGTGGGTTGGGGTGGCGCAACATCTGCCTGCCCCATACTACTGTCTCCGCCTCTCAGCAGGAAAACATATAAAAAAAAGCTGTCCAAAACAGGGAACCAATAGACAGGTCATTTCAGGGGCGGATGCTTTAAGGGGCCAGAGGGGGCCATGGCCCCTCCGTTTTTTAGCCTTCAAAATACGAATACTCAACGGTTATGGACGCATAAGCGGTTCTCTTAGGGCCGATGAGGTTGTGGCCTCCTCGTTGTTTGGGCTCCTATATGTGAGGATTGGCGAGACCTAGGACCTTCAGAGGGAGGATATTTGTAAAACATTACTGCCGTCATTCATAATCAACCCATCTTTGCTTCAACGATTCTTCTAAATCGCTCAATTTTATGGTAATCTACCATAATTAATTTGTATGCTTCCTTCTCATTCTCCTCTTTAATTCTTTTATTTTCCAGAATTGTCATTTTCTTGTATGTTCTTTAGGGTTTTGCAACCCAGTTTTGGTACAATTTTTTTTGAATTTACATTGTTAACATCCATTTTGAATTTGAAATTAGATTTCGTACTCGTAACATTTTGATTTGAATATGAACATGACTGAGCATTTTAAGATTCAACAATCGAATTTATCAATCAGTAATAATGAAGGCTATTTGATCTTTTGAGGTAATTGTACATTATACTTTTTGTTCCGTTTACTTTATTGTATCTTATTCATATTGGTAGGCCAACATCGTTTTTTATTAGTTTAATATATGATTTAAGGGTTAAAATCCTTTAAGTTCCCAAAATAATGGAAAAGGGGTTTCAATAATTGTACTCAGTAGATGATGTGTTATGGGAATTTTATCTATTATTTGCTACCTGAGATGTCTTATCCTCCTAAATGTGTTTTATTAGTTACCAGATGAATAATCGGCTTCATAAGTCTAATTCAGTTTAATAGTTGTGTTTGGTTAAATGAGTTCCATCATTTGGTCTTACTGCATCTTTCTTTCACATATGGATATCTTGAAAGTAGGAAATAAAAGGGTTGTATGCTTCAATATTCTCACATACATTTATGTTGTGTAACTTTTGCACTGTCTACTAGTATGGTTTTCTTCAGTCTGTCTATGCTCAGTCTCTTATGGTCACTTTTTTTTAGTCCTTTGTAATGATATCCACAAACGTTACTATGATGATCTACCAAAGAACATGAGCAAGCTCTTAGTAAAGTAATAGGGTTGTATTAAATAGAAAAATTGATCTTACTTTCTATTCTTAATGTTTACCATAGTTGGTACTAGTTACTACTTCTTGTTAACATTATAATTTTTCTTTTTATTGTCATTAACAACATTGATTACTTTCTATATAATTTTATTTTGAATGTTGGATTCGGCCCCCTAGTTCTAATGTCCGTGTTCCGCCCCTGTATGAGGTTAAGGGTTCAAGTCCCGTCTTGAACATATGTGGAATTAATAGTAGATTAGATTTGCTGATCCAAAAAAATAATAATAGCAAACCTTTTATACATATATATATATATATATATATATATATATATATATTATCGTCGACGTTAACTTTATTGATGGTGAATATCGGGGCCGGTCCAAAGATATAGTGGGCCCAGAACAAAATGAAAAAAATAGGTCTCCAAACTCATAAATATAATAAAAATCAAATCGAAAATAGATACCACACCATTATAAAATTGACTATTAATATTAAAAAAACACAAATATGGTTAAACCATTACAAAAACAAATAATTTAAAGAAAATACTTCTCCTAACATTTTTTATAGATAAGTTAGTTTTATTTTCTATAGAATTATAATATATACTTTAGGAATTTTAGGTCCTTTTAAAACATGAGCCGTGAGCAACCGCCCAGATTACCCACCGTCAAAGTTGGCGAGTAGTTGGATTTAACAAAAATATTTTTGAAAATAAATTTTTGTAAATGTATAAAACAAAGTACCTTTGGTAAAAGTTATTTTAAAAATATTTCTGTTATATACAAGTACTTTTAATTTTTTTTTTTTTGTTATATCCAAATACTTTCACAAAAAGTAAAAATATTTTTGACTCTCAAAAACGGCTTCTAGCCCAGCGGTATCCGGTGTTGCTCTCCCTCCTTGAGGTTGAAGGTTCAAGTCCCGTCGTGAACATAGGTGGATTTAAGGTGTAGTTTAGGAGTAGGTTAGATTTGTAATTTAAAAAAAAACCTAAACAAAAATAACCCGCCTTTTTTTCTTTCTCGTTCGTATGGATCGCAGCTCACGTTCACATCGTTCTTCACCGCAGGGGAGAAGGCTTCTCCTGCAATAGCGTCCCTCCTACGAACTCCGCTCCACCCTCCTCCGACCGACGCTCCAGATCACCGGTGCCGGCGCCGGCTACTCTTCATCTCCGATCTGGTATGTGTATCTCCGATTTTGGTTTGTTTTGTCCGGTTTTCTTTTTCTGGTTAACACATATTTTTCTCGAATCGATGGTCTACATTATTTTCTTCTTAGATTTTAAATTTAGAGGTTTATTTCTTTCTGATTCATCGTTTAATTGATTTCCTGATTTCTGGTTTGGTTTGAATCCCAATTTCTGTTTCTGGAATCGGGTATCTGTACACAAGTTTTTTTTTTTTTTTTTTGAATCGATGAAGCATAGGTTACATTATTTACTACCGACAAGATTTATGCATTGTTATCAATTAGTATATGCTGAGCATCGATGGTCCACATGAACTTATATTGTTAAAGTTCATCTGTCGAACTTGAAATATAACCCAGAACAGAAGTGCCATTAATGTTGTTAGGTTTATATGGATCCAAAAATTGAAGTCAAACTAATACTAGTTATCAATGAAGTTGCATCATATTTCATAATTCATATCTGGTTTGGTGTTAACCACTGCGAAATGGTTCTATGCAAAATGGCTCTACAAATTTAACAAACAATATTTCACTATATTATGAACATAAATTTAAAACTCTTGTGTTATACGAAATTTGAAACAGTAAGTTTGAAATTTAACAAACTTCATTACTTTCTTATTTTCATTTCACATTAAGGTTTAAACATATTGACGTCTTCTTTTTATTGATGTAATTGCTAGCAGTGATATATTAACTTTAATTGCATGCATGTTTCCGGTAATGAAGTTAAGCATAAATATAACAGTAACATAAAGTAAAAATAAAGAAAGGAAATTATGTAAAAAGAATTTATGTTATGAGAACCATTATTATTTTTTTCTTTTTTGGTCAAAGAAGACTCGTTCTTACAAAGCATGCAACTAGCCTAAACATTAGGAATGTCTTTCACTCCCTAATCACTTCAAACATTGTTTAGTATTACACAAACATACCTTCTCTCTCGTTAAATATACAAACAAATGGATCTCGATCTAAATTGTTGGGGTTGAATCAAACTTTTATTCTGAACTGGAACAAAAGAAAGAGCTTACACGCTCAATTACAAGAAAGAAAACAACCCTCTAATACTCACTCTAAGTATTACTCTATCACTTTCTGTTTTGTGGTGTCTTACAACTGAAAATACAACATCTATTTATACTAAAGCTAGCCACTATAAGTATTGTGGCAATTTATTGTGTTCACCGTATGAAATAAAGAAGCTGTCATTCTAATGTTAACAAAGGAAGCATTCATTTGTCAACAGAAGAGGGTGCTGCAGTTACTCGTGTCAGGTTCACACCCAAGTAGGTTTACACTCACATAAATCACTCTACTCTTAACAATTTGTTAATTTACATTTTCACCCTTTTTCCATGGCGATGATTACAAGATTGAAAACTGAGAAAGCTTCCATTGAAATGGAGGCGTTGCAGTATCAGAGAATGATGGAAGAACAAGCGGAATATGATCAAGAAGCCATTCAGATACTTAAAAATATGCTTATTTAGAAGGAGAAAGATATTAAGATGATGGAAAAGAGCTTCAGATTTATAGAGAGAAATATGGAGAAATTAACAAGGAAGATATACAAAGATTTTTTCGTGATCGTGATGATTTTGAAAGTGAGAGATTTCTGTTTTTTGGGATGTTGAATAACTTAGAAACTCTTAGGCTGAACGGTATCATAACGGATTCACCGACGGTAGTCCGACGTGGACACCTTTACCGGCCGTGAACACCGCCCCTACTTTTTTTTTTTTGCCGGCGGTGATTTACCATTGGTATGTTTGCACGGTTGGGCTTACCGTTCAAATGAAAGAATTTATCAATTGGGCCGAGTTTTATTTGAAAATGATGTTTATTCGGCTGAAATTAAACCATATCACTGTGTAATATACTCGACATTTCTTTTACAATTCTATGGAATATATACATAAAAACAATCGGATATCTCAATATATTCTTATTAATTTATTATGGAATCTTAGATGAATTTTTGAGTAAAACCAAATATGTATACATTGGGCGTGTTCGGCACGGAGCGTTTGGGAGCGTTTGAAAGCTTTTAGCTTCTAGCGTTTGACAAACTGCTCCGTTTTGAACAAAAAGCTTTGTTTGACACTATAAGCTTCTAACGTTTAGTTTAAACAAAACGCTCCAAATCCAAATGCTACTTCATGTAGCGTTTAACAAAACGCTACAAGTTACAAGCTACCCGCTACCCACTACAAGTTATCCGCTACCAGCTAATTTTTCCGAACACGCCCATTATCAATTTCAAATAATTATATTTTATATATTAATACAATATAAAAGTTATTATTTAGGATAAATACTTAATATTTACGTTTACAAGTATTAAACAAAGTAATTGATATTTATTTTTTGTTTTATGTGATTTTTATATTTTTTTAATTTAAAAAAAAAGGAAAAAGTTCATAGGTAAAACCATTACCACACCCTAGTTTATAGGTAAAAATTGTAAAAAAAATATAAAAGCTAATGTGGCACCTTTGTGGCACAGTTTTACCATTGGCAAAAACATCACCACACCCTTTAGCCTTATACAGTCGACTACAGATGATAAAGATATTGGTACCTATGTGTGCTTTTACACCAAAGTTAATTTTATATTTGATTTTATGAAGTAAGAGTGTTTGGTGCGATGGAATAGAATCACGAATGAATGGAATGAATTATTTACATTCCATTATCATGTTTGGTTTGGATTGAAGGAATGGAACGGGAGTCATTCAACTTCAAACATGTTTGCTTTGTACAATTTATAAATAAAATATAGTTAAAATGTTAAATAAAGAAAAAGATATGAACATTAAATTTTAATCATATAAAGATAATATATAGCTAAATAAATTGCATATAAACATATTTCATGTATTTTGAAATATAAACCACATTTACTTCAAATAGTTAAAACAATTTGTTTATTTATCGTTTTAAATTTTTTTATACAAAAATAAAAAAAATTTGTGAAATCTCTAAATATAATTATAATTTATAAAAAAAACTTTTAGCTGCTTTTATAATATAACATAAAATTTTTATGTTATTAACATATTTTGGATTACAAATAACATATTTGACATTCTAACAACGTGTCCGAAATGAATGTTAATTCGGATTTAGAGCCATAGAAAGCTACTTATTTATCATAAATTAACTAGTTTATGTTCATGTTCACAACTTTTATCCGTCATTATGAATACTCTGAAATGAACTTCGTATTCTGGAATGCGAAGAAGAAGTCTGAAATATTAAGACAAGTCTGGAATATGAAGAACATACCATTCTAATCTTATGTAGCAAAACAAACATGAATTTTTTTCATTCTTTTGTAATGCTCCATTCTATTTCCCCTTCGATTACTACCTACGAGACAATATTACATTACCCAAACACTGAAAGCCAAATAAAATTAACATTTTATACGGGTGATTTTGTAATTTTGATTGTATGTGAATTAGCAGAAGAAGAAAAGAAGGCAAGCTTGGAAAGAGAGATGTGTTTGATTAAGGAGAGAATGAGAGTAATGGAATCAGATAGTGGATACTCAAAGCACACTGAAATGGCACTCCAAAAGGGTGATGAAAGAGATTACCTTCTTACAGAGATTGCTCAAAATCTTCGAAAGCTCAGGACATGACAAAACACACAGTAAAATTAAATTAATAATCTTAAATTTTGACCGTTTTGTTACAGTTTTTGATAGGAAAAGAAGTAACAAATAAGCAAGGTGGGTGATTTTGCATGCCTGGAGAGGCTCTTAATAAGGGCACTGAAAGGTAGATAATAAAAAAGGTCAGTAAAATATTTCCTCACATTGGCATTTCCATACTTCCTCAAGCACTCATCATAAAATCCATACCTAAAAGATGACATGAAAGTCATGGAATTCTTTGCATTGTTCAAACTTAGAAGACCATTGTAAAAGCAAACACTCCATGTTGAATAAGAAAATTTGTGCAAGACAAATCACAACTTGCAATAACATTAACCATAACATGTTCTTTGGAAGGATTTTGCACCTTGAACCGAAAATTACTACCTATAAGGATTGTGATTTATTTGCTTTTGGCAATTCCTTTTATTATTCAAACTTCGGAGACCATTGTAGTGTTGGGGCACAAGAAAATATCTATCTCGATATCCTAATAAGGTAACAATATTAACTTTCTTCTTGCAATGGAGTTGAAAGGTAAAGAAACAAATTAATTCTCACACTTGAGTTATTTGCCTGCTCTCATGGATTGAAAGTTCCAAGACCGGGTATTTAAATCTTATATATATATATATATATATATATATATATATATATATATATATATATATAACTATAAATCTTATTTATAAATTGTTATTAACGATAAAAACTTATTTCCAAGTTATTTATTTAGTTGATGTCGGATACACAAATGGAGATGGTTTTATAGCCCCTTATATAGGGAAAAAGTATCACTTAAATGAATGGCGTCATGGACACCAACCAACTACGGCAAATGAATTCTTTAACATGAAGTGTAACATCCGGATTCCCAGGTATCTTATTTTAAGTATTTATCTTGAGTTTTAGGAAGGGACTCGGCGAGTAGGCGCTCAGACTCGCCGAGTAGGAGCGCGCATTTCTTGTCCGATTTAATGAAGGACTCGACGAGTCGATGCGTAGACTCGGCGAGTCCGCGCTGTAAAGTGAAACCCTAATTCTCGGGGTCTGTGCCCTATTTAAAGGCCTTTATAGCCTCCATTTGCGGCCAATGCACCCCTAAGAAACCCTAGAGAGCAGAGAGAAAGCTTGTAGTGCAAGAGGAGGGCTAATTCATCATTCTAAGTGTGATTTTGCAAGAAAGAAGGAAGGAGGACAAACAAGGAAGATTGAGGAGCTCAGATCTATCACCCATTTGATCAGAAGAGGCTGCCAGAGGTACTAATCTGTGCTCAATCTCGTATATTTGGTGATCTACTTGAATCTAGGGTTTTCTTATGCCTTCTTTGGCTTGGATTCGAAGTATGTGAGGTCCCAAGGTGGAGTTCTTCTTAGATCTGGACCTTAAGAGGTCCAGAGAGTCCTATCTACCTTGCTTTTTGCTACTCCATTAGAGATATGACCCTAGGTTGCCATTCTAGAGGTTATTTCACCCAAAGGAGCTTATTGGACATTGCATGAGTGTAAAGGTCGGGCCTTTACATGATTATAGTGGTTGGGAAGGCCAGATATATAGGTTAGAGAAGTAGATCTGACCTCAGAAGGTCATTTCAGTGTTGACATGGATGCAACTCGCCGAGTCCATAATAGGACTCGACGAGTCGAGTCGGGGTTGCCCCGCGATTCGTGACAGGTGTAACCCGTCGAGTGGGACGATGACTCGATGAGCCAAGAGAGGCTAGAAGGATTCAGAGAACCCGCATGGACTCGCCGAGTCGCCCTTGTGCACTCGACGAGTCGGGTCAAAGTTTGATCGTTGAGTTTCGTTGACTTTAGGGTTCTGGTCAAGACTGATTCAAGAGAGTTCAGAGAGGGGTCGAATGGCCTTCTACCCAATCTTTAGAGATGAGACTATGAGAGAATATTGATCGGAGATGTTATTTGAATAATAGGAGGAGGCTAAGTCGGGACGTTGAGCACGAGAGTTTATCCGACTTCATTGAGGTGAGTCTTCTCACTATACTTTACCTGGAAGGGTACCTATGTGTGACCGGAAGGTCTTGTATGCTATGAGATGTATGTGCTATATGCTGTTATGTGATATGTATGTGCTATGTATGTTATGTATGGTATGGACCGGAAGGTCAAGATGATATGGACCGGAAGGTCAAGATGACATGGACCGAAAGGTCGATACGGGTAGGACCGGAAGGTCTACCAGGATTCGGGACGGAAGTCCCCTGAGACACATAGATCGGAAGATCCTACAGAGTTATGGCCTGGAAAGGCGTATGTGTTGTATGTGGTATTTGGGGAACTCACTAAGCATTTATGCTTACAGTTGTTGTGTTATGTGTTTCAAGTACTCGCGAGGATCGCGGGAAGGCGCCGACATGATTCGTACACACTCATAGAGATTATGTTTTGAGATTCTGGGTTTAGTTTATTATTATGACAGTGGATACAGTTTGCTTGATATTGTTTTGATGAATAAAAGTATGTTTTAAAAATGAAAAATTGTTTCGGAAATTTACGTTGTTACAAGTTGCTATCAGAGCCTTGGTTTGAGGGATTCGGGTGCATCTTCGGATGAATCTGAACTCAAACTGAGGATTTGAGAAAGTTTTTCATAACATAAACAATTTTTCTAAGAGTGTAAAAGATTTTGAGAAAGGCAGAAGGAAGCAGTGTGTACGATCAGCCAGGGCCTGAACGGTGATTTCCCAAAATACCCTTACATTATGTGTTATGAGATATTTATGATATGATATGCATGCTAGAGTTGGCTAGGTATTCATATTAGGACTAGAGTGGACTGATTTTGTGATGCCTTAGCCTAGGAAGGATTTTGCTGCTATGTGATGCTTGAGAGCGAGTATGTAGCAGTGAGGAGCTGATGAGAGGTCTACCAAAGGGTAGCCTATGCCAGTGAGATATAGAGTACTTGTGATCTGGGATCCTAGGAGGAGGACTTGGGGTGAACATTGATGCGGTGTGGACGGTAGTATAGGGCCCGTACTACTGAAGACACCGGATCAGTGCACAGTCCAAGTAAGAATCCTTAGGGTACTGGGGAACAAGTAGGGTTGAGTTATCGAGCGCGAGTATGCTCGAGCGAGTCTCTGATATTATTATGTTGTATTTCAGAGACATCATGGTTGGGACACGCCACAGACCTGAGACGAGCGGCGTGAGTGACGAGGAGCTTCGTCAGATGATCCACGATGAGGTGGCAGCGACGATTCGAGCCGAGATTCCGGAGATGTTTGGGTCTATTAAGACCACATTGATTGAGACTTTTGATGAGCGGTATGCAGCGGTGACTGAGGCTGCTGCAGCTACTGCAGCTGTGGATGCTGCCAGGCATCAGGGAGGTGACTCGTTGTTGTTTCGGGAGTTCAGCAACACGAAGCCACCAGAGTTTGATGGGACGCAGGATCCGATCGCTGCGATGAGATGGATTTCTGATATCGAGGGATGCTTCTACACGTGTTCATGTCCGGAGCATCTGAGGGTACGGTTCACGCTGAACCAGCTTCGCTTGGGAGCGAAGGACTGGTGGAAGTTCGTGATGGCGAGCTTCACTCTTGCAGAGATTTCAGAGGTGACCTGGGAGAGGTTCACCGCTATGTTCAGAGACGAGTATGTTCCCCCGGTGGAGAAGGAACGGTTGGTTCAGGAGTTCTTGACCCTCAAGCAGGGTACTGATTCTGTTACTGTGGTTACCAGGAAGTTTCATGAGAGGGCAATGTTCTGCCCTGAGCAGGTGTCTACTGAGCAGGCACGCATGAGCCGATATTTGGGCGTTTTGAGGAGGGATATTCGGGAGTTCGTGTTGAACTCGATTTACCGGACATTTGCTGAGCTCCAGGCAAATGCCCGGAAGAGGGAGATTGAGTTGGAGACTCAGGCCAGGGAGGAGGCCGAGTCTCAGAGGATGGATCGGCGGCCGGCACAGTCTCAGCCGGCAGCCAAGCAGGCAAAGTCCGCTGATACGAGATCTGGAGGCCAGAAGGGCCGCACTTGTGGGAAGTGCGGAAAGGGACATGATGGGGTCTGTCGATCAGGTGCTTGCTACAAATGTGGCAAGGAGGGGCATATCGCCAAGGATTGCCCCAAGGGGTTTATGGTTTGCTTTCATTGCAACCAGACTGGCCATCGGAAGGTCGAGTGCCCGCAGTTACATCAGGGATCAACACAGGGATCTGCACCTGCTGCTAGGGTTACCGAGGTTCGGCCAGCGAAGGCCGAGGCACCGAAGGTTCGCGGGAGAGCTTTCCAGTTGACAGCGGAGGAGGTCCGTGCAGCGCCCGATGTTGTGGCTGGTATGTATTCTTTATTTATTTATGCTGAATTGAGATATTGTGCTTATATTATGATATGCGTAGGTACTTTTCTTGTGAGTTCTGTACCTGCCCGAGTGTTATTTGACTCGGGTGCGAGTCGATCATTTGTGTCGATAGCGTTTAGTCGGCACATCAGTAGCCGACGAGAGGCGTTGATTCGACCTCTACGAGTTTCCATAGCTGACGAGCGAGCGGTGTATGCTACGGATGTGATTCGAGGGTGTGTACTCGAGATCTTCGGTGTTGAGTTCACGATAGATCTAGTCCCGATTGCAATGGGGGACGTATGTGTCATAGTGGGCATGGATTGGTTGAGCCGATTTGGGGCTGTTATAGACTGCGAGCGACAGTTGGTGACGATACGAGACCCTAGTGGGGGAGTACTTACGGTGTACGGCGAGGGTACCCGATGTGGGTCAGCGTTTTGTTCGGCTGCCAGAGCGAGACAGAGTTTACCGCAGGGCTGCAGCGGGTTTGTAGCTTATGTGACACACGAGAGACCGCTGGGAGGCCGAGTTCGATGGATGACGTTCCGATAGTGCGTGAGTTCCCGTATGTTTTTCCCGAGGAGTTGCTGGGTGTGCCTCCCGAGAGGCAGGTAGAGTTCCGTATCGACTTGGTTCCGGGGGCAGCGCCTATCACCAAGGCGCCTTATCGCCTTGCGCCGCCAGAGATGCAGGAGTTATCCTCGCAGCTTCAGGAGCTGCTGGGGAAGGGGTTTATTAGACCGAGTAGTTCGCCTTGGGGAGCACCGATCCTTTTTGTCAAGAAAAAGGATGGTTCACACCAGATGTGCATTGATTACCGGGAGTTGAACAAGTTGACGGTCAAGAACCGTTACCCATTACCGAGGATCGACGATTTGTTCGATCAGTTGCAGGGAGCGTCTTGGTTCTCCAAGATTGATCTGAGGTCTGGATATCATCAGATGAGAGTGCGTGATGAGGATATCCAGAAGACGGCGTTCAGGACTCGTTATGTGCATTACGAGTTCGTGGTGATGCCTTTCGGGCTCACCAATGCACCGGCAGCGTTCATGGATCTCATGAACAGGGTGTGCAGGCCGATGTTGGATCGTTCGGTGATCGTGTTCATTGATGATATTTTAGTGTATTCGAGATCTAGAGAGCAGCACGAGGAGCATCTGAGAGAGATCCTCGGGGTATTGAGGTCGGAGAGGCTTTATGCCAAATTCTCCAAGTGCGAGTTCTGGTTACGGGAGGTCCGGTTCTTGGGGCATCTCGTCAACCAGAATGGGATTTTGGTCGATCCGGCCAAGATTGAGGCGGTTATGAGGTGGGAGGTGCCGAGATCACCCACCGAGATCAGGAGTTTTCTAGGATTGGCCGGCTACTATCGGAGATTTATCAGAGATTTCTCCAAGATCGTCGTGCCTCTCACCAGGTTGAACCGGAAGGGTGTTGCTTTTTCATGGGGTCCGGAGCAGCAGACCTCGTTTGAGACACTTCACCAGAGATTATGCGAAGCCCCGGTGTTAGCCCTCCCGGAAGGGATGGAGGATTTTGTGGTGTATTGTGACGCATCGATATCAGGGTTGGGTGCAGTACTTATGTAGAGGGGGCATGTGATAGCGTATGCATCGAGGCAGCTGAAGCCTCATGAGACGAGGTATCCCACCCACGATCTGGAGTTGGGGGCAGTGGTGTTCGCCCTCAAGTTATGGCGTCACTATTTATATGGGGTTCGGTGTACCATATACACGGAGCACAAGAGCTTGAAGTATTTGATGGATCAGCCTAATCTGAATATGCGCCAGAGGAGATGGTTGGACGTGGTAAAGGATTACGATTGTGAGATCCTGTACCACCCGGGCAAAGCTAAAGTTGTAGTTGATGCCCTGAGCCGTAGGCCGGAGAGTGCCCCGATACGAGATGTTTGCTTGAGATTGACAGTGATGACTCCGGTGTTGGACACCATTCGGGTGGCCCAGATAGAGGCCGTGATACCGGAGAACCACAAGAGAGAGCGAGTGATTGGGCAGGTATCTGAGTTCGTTACCGATAGCCGAGGGCTAATGACCTTTCAAGGTCGGATTTGGGTGTCGTATGCAGGCGGGGCACGTACCATTCTGATGGAGGAGGCGCATAGATCGAGGTTCTCGATCCATCCCGGAGCCACTAAGATGTATTTGGATTTGAAGAAAGACTATTGGTGGCCCTGTATGAATAGGGATGTTGCATGGATTGTTGAGAGGTGCTTGACCTGTCGCAGGGTTAAGGCCGAGCACCAGCGTCCACATGGCAAGTTGCAGCCATTTGAGGTTCCCCAGTGGAAGTGGGAACAGATTTCCATGGATTTTATCACCAAATTGTCAAGGCTCGCGAGGGGTGTCGATGCGATTTGGGTGATTGTCGACCGGCTGACGAAGAGCGCTCACTTCCTTGCTATCAGTGAGAGCTCTTCTGCAGAGAGATTGGCAGAGTTGTACGTGAGAGAGGTGGTATCGCGTCATGGAGTACCGATCTCGATTGTGTCAGATCGAGATGTACGTTTCACTTTTAGATTCTGGAAGAAGTTCCATGAGGAGTTAGGTATGAGGCTGCATTTCAGTACCGCATACCACCCACCGACGGACAGGCAGAGTGAGCGGACGATTCAGACGCTCGAGGACATGCTCCGAGCATGTGTGTTGGACTTCGGGGGAAGTTGGGACATGTATCTGCCGTTGGCTGAGTTTTCTTATAACAACAGCCACCATTCGAGTATTGGTATGCCTCCCTTCGAGTTGTTGTATGGGAGGAGGTGTCGGACTCCCATTTGCTGGGGAGAGGTAGGGCAGCGTGTGATGGGTAGCACTGAGATAGTGCTTCAGACGACAGAGCGGATACAGCAGGTTAGACAGAGGTTATTGACGGCTCAGAGTCGTCAGAAGAGTTATGCGGATAGGCGACGATCCGAGCTTGAGTTCCAGGTGGGAGACTTCGTACTCCTAAAAGTGTCTCCTTGGAAAGGAGTGATTTGATTCAGGAAGAGGGGCAAGCTGGGGCCCCGGTATATTGGGCCGTTCAGGGTGACCGCGAGGGTGGGCAGGATAGCATATCGGTTGGAGCTACCTGCGGAGCTGAGCCAGATTCATGACACCTTCCACGTGTCTCAGTTGAGGAAGTGTATAGCCGACGAGTCGACAGCGGTACCACTGGAGGATATTCAGGTAAATGCGAGCCTGAATTATGTTGAAAGGCCAATCGCAATCTGGGATCGGAAGATCAAGGTTCTGAGGAACAAGGAAGTGTCCCTGGTGCAGGTCTAGTGGCAACATCGGAAAGGGTCCGAGCTGACTTGGGAGCCGGAGCTGGAGATGCGGAAGCAGCATCCAGAGTTGTTTGCCGAGCAAGACTTCGAGGGCGAAGTCTGATTCTAGTGGGGGAGAATTGTAACATCCGGATTCCTAGGTATCTTATTTTAAGTATTTATCTTGAGTTTTAGGAAGGGACTCGCCGAGTAGGCGCTCAGACTCGCCGAGTAGGAGCGCGCATTTCTTGTCCGATTTAATGAAGGACTCGATGAGTCGATGCATGGACTTGGCAAGTCCGCGCTGAAAAGTGAAACCCTAATTCTCGGGGTCTGTGCCCTATTTAAAGGCCTTTATAGCCTCCATTTGCGGCCAACGCACCCCTGAGAAACCCTAGAGAGCAGAGAGAAAGCTTGTAGTGCAAGAGGAGGGCTAATTCATCATTCTAAGTGTGATTTTGCAAGAAAGAAGGAAGGAGGACAAACAAGGAAGATTGAGGAGCTCAGATCTATCACCCATTTGATCAGAAGAGGCTGCTAGAGGTACTAATCTGTGCTCAATCTCGTGTATTTGGTGATCTACTTGAATCTAGGGTTTTCTTATGCCTTCTTTGGCTTGGATTCGAAGTATGTGAGGTCCCAAGGTGGAGTTCTTCTTAGATCTGGACCTTAAGAGGTCCAGAGAGTCCTATCTACCTTGCTTTTTGCTACTCCATTAGAGATATGACCCTAGGTTGCCATTCTAGAGGTTATTTCACCCAAAGGAGCTTATTGGACATTGCATGAGTGTAAAGGTCGGACCTTTACATGATTATAGTGGTTGGGAAGGCCAGATCTATAGGTTAGAGAAGTAGATCTGACCTCAGAAGGTCATTTCAGTGTTGACATGGATGCAACTCGCCGAGTCCAGAATGGGACTCGACGAGTCGAGTCGGGGTTGCCCCGCGATTCGTGACAGGTGTAACCCGTTGAGTGGGACGATGACTCGACGAGCCAAGAGAGGCTAGAAGGATTCAGAGAACCCGCATGGACTCGCCGAGTCGCCCTTGTGCACTCGACGAGTCGGGTCAAAGTTTGACCGTTGACTTTAGGGTTCTGGTCAAGACTGATTCAAGAGAGTTCAGAGAGGGGTAGAATGGCCTTCTACCCAATCTTTAGAGATGAGACTATGAGAGAATATTGATCGGAGATGTTATTTGAATAATAGGAGGAGGCTAAGTCGGGACGTTGAGCACGAGAGTTTATCCGACTTCATTGAGGTGAGTCTTCTCACTATACTGTACCTGGAAGGGTACCTATGTGTGACCGGAAGGTCTTGTATGCTATGAGATGTATGTGCTATATGCGGTTATGTGATATGTATGTGCTATGTATGTTATGTATGGTATGGACCGGAAGGTCAAGATGACATGGACCGGAAGGTCGATACGGGTAGGACCGGAAGGTCTACCGGGATTCGGGACGGAAGTCCCCTGAGACACATGGATCGGAAGATCCTACATAGTTATGGCCTGGAAAGGCGTATGTGTTGTATGTGGTATTTGGGGAACTCACTAAGCATTTATGCTTACAGTTGTTGTGTTATGTGTTTCAGGTACTAGCGAGGATCGCGGGAAGGCGCCGACATGATTCGTACACACTCATAGAGATTATGTTTTGAGATTCTGGGTTTAGTTTATTATTATGACAGTGGATACAGTTTGCTTGATATTGTTTTGATGAATAAAAGTATGTTTTAAAAATGAAAAATTGTTTCGGAAATTTACGTTGTTACATGAAGTCAATAAGAAATGTTATCGAACGATGTTTTGGTCCTTTGAAGGGAAGATGGGGAATATTAAAGGACAATTCGTGTTATCCAGTTGAAACAAAAAATAAGATCATAATGGCATGTTGTCTCCTACATAACTTCATAAGACAGGAAATGAAAGTAGATCCATTTGACAACAATTATGATCGGGAAGAGGGAATCGAAGATCTTGGACATTAAGATGTTGATGCTATTACTTCTATTGGGACTTCGAACGAATGAACCATATTTAGAGATAATTTGGCAGAGTCTATGTTTGCATCTTGGGGAGCAACCAATTAAATTGACATTTTGCTTATCTATTTATAATGTATCGTTATGTTGGAAAAATTGTTGCTTGCTTATTGTTATGTTGGAAAATCGTTGGGATGTGAAGTGGAATGACTTTATTAAGTTATGATGTTTATTAACATGATTTTCTCAATATATTGAGATAAATGGTCATTCAATAAAATGAAAATTTACTATTTTTATAATTTAAACTCTCTCCATCCTAAAATTACCGTCCACAGACAAAAAAAACACAAATTAAAGAATCATTAATCACTACCAACTTTATTAAATGAAATGACAATTTTACCCTTTTGTTGCATTTAATTTCATTGTATGTTAACTAATAATGAGGGGTATTTTAGTAAAAATGATATTTATTTTGAGAAGTATGCTACTATTTGGGGACAAACCGAAAAAAAAACATGGACAATTAATATGGGACGAAATGAATGTAATATATCTTTGAGTAAATTACATGAATGGTCCCTATGGTTTGGGGTAATTTGTACGTTTGGTACCTAACTTATTTTTTAACTCGAAAGGTCCCTACAGTTTGTTTTTGCGCGTTTGGTCCCTGTCTTACCTAAAAAGAATATTTTCCCTTGATTTTTTAATTTATTTAAATAAGGTGGGGTAGGTAAGGTAAGGTAAGGTGAGGTGGAAGTGAGGTTAGGGGTGTGTTTATTTAAATAAATTAAAAAAATCAAGGGCAAAAAACTCTTTTTAGGTAAGAGAGTGTGACATCCCCAAAATCACGGCCAGAAAAGACCGACTTGTTTATGCTTTGTTTTATAAATCAGAGTAATCTTTTATAGAAAACAGATGCGGAATTTGTTCCCAAAACAAAATATGATAAGAATTTATCAAAGCATTTCTTTAAAGAAATGTATTTTCATTAAATAACAAAATCTCGGGATGTCATGTTCCGATACAGACTAAAAGCATAAACAATATAAAATAGACCTTACAACAGTTACATATAACAACAGGTCTAAAATCAAAACATCTTGATTAAGTCATCCAACTTATGCTCTCGCGCCACTACCTGTAATATAAACAAAACTGAGTGCGTCAGGCTTGGGAGCCTGGTGAGCATATAGGGTTTTCAACCCACAATAAATAATTATATTTAATTTCACCAACCAACAATAACCCGATTACCCATTCCCGTTATCCTCACTTTACGTCCCTAAAACAACATCTATCTCAAGGGATCTAATCTAAGATTTTTCATCGGGACGGACATTACTGCAAAAGGATCTCCTTAACAATAGATGTCCTAAAGGCAACCATGAGGGGGATAGAGTACACCGGTGAACACATCGTTCACCACACCAACAGGTTATGAGCCTGCTAGTGTTCCACTGGACTGTCTAGAAAGAGTCTGTGGTCGTCATCCATACTCTGCTAGATGACTAGATCAAAAACAACATCGATGCCTCTCATCATTTTATTTTATCACACACCAACTGTTTCATCTACACATGTTCTACCTAACATATTTGTAGATATAAATTACATATACAGTTTAAAATTATTTTAAAACTCGTATAAAACATTCATTCAACAACCATCTCAAGTAAACAAACAACGTATAAACACATAGCACATATTTCATAGCAAATACTTCATATCTATGCGGTAGAAGAAAGTAACTACACACTCACTTGATTAGACGATGCTCAAACAGTACTACGGCACTTTGAGTAGTAATTCTCCGGTGAAACCGGGATATCTTCACACACTGGGCTTCTCGCAAGCAGAGCTTCGGCTCGGAAACTCTTTTCTTCTCGGGATCTTCGGGCTTCGGGACTCGCTTCGGATCTCGGGATGATACCGGGGCTTCGGGGGGTTAAAATAGGGCTTAGAGAGAGTATCGGGAGTGGGAGAGATGAGAAGGAGCAACCAAAATCGGCTGACCCTCGATTTCTATTTATAGGGTGAATTTTCTGGGTTCACCTCGTGAGTTTCTAATATTCACCTCGTGAGTTTCTAATATTCATCTCGTGAGCTCGATACGTCATTGTGTTCGTCATGGCCACTTGCCCTGGAAGACGTCCATCATCTGTTCACCTCGTGAGTCACTAATGCTCACCTCGTGAACTGACTCACCTCGTGAGCCACATATGCTCACCTCGTGAGCTCTGACACAGCCTTGGGGTTCACGCCCCGAACTTCAGAAATTCATAACTTTCGCATACGAGCTCCGTTTTCGACGTTCTTTATATCCACGCGTAGGTGAGATTATGATCTACAACTCTCGTTTAGACTCTGTTGGCTAATTTGACTTTATTTTTATTATATTATTTTTAGTAGGCCGGGACAGGAAAACTTCGTTATAAATTCATAACTTCTTCATCCGACGTCCGTTTTCGTCTGTCTTTTTACCGTTGCACTACCATTGACGAGATCTTCAATTCTTGTTTAGATTGTTTTGGCTAAAAACCGCTCGATCTCAAATCGAGTATTCGGGCTGCACACTGCTAAGTCGAAACTTTGGAAAATCATAACTTCCTCATATGAAGTCAGATTTGGGCGTTCTTTTTATGCACGCTCTCGGTTTAACTAATTCTACGACTTTCATTTAGATCGCTAAGGCTAAATATCGCTCTATCGTAAATTCATATTTTACGTCGCGCTGTGTCGTGCCGGTTCTGTCGCGAAACTTCGACATGTCATAACTTCTTCGTTATAACTCGGATTTCAACGTTCTTTATATGTACGGAATCCTTGTAACATATACTACAACTTAGTTAATATTATTCATTCTAAATAATCTTCTATCAAAAAGTCATTTTTGACGCTTAACGTCTCTAAATTGACTAGCCCTGATCTACGGGTGTTACAATTATCTCCCCCTTAGGATGATTACGTCCCGAAATCATCAACGAAAATAGGACTTGTATAATGGTTCCATACGTTATCTTTTCATCCTAGGTAATAATCATAACTTCTATGTTTCTTTGAATGAGTATCTAACTCTTGGACTTCTTGACCGCAGGCGATGCTCAATCTTGCATCTGATTTTCGTACTATGTTGGACTTTCAATCATAACCTTCAAGTTACATAATAAGTCCTTATTATGGACTCCTTCTTCTTCTTAGGATAAATACTTTGCTTTATCTATTGTAACAGATCGATGGGTCATGTTCTAATGACCTCTCATCGTATGAAGCAACGCTTAGACTCAAGTCTCTTAGAGTCAAATTTCAGAATGGAATATACTTTCCTTCATATTCTAATGTGATATGATCACATTTTAGCTTGTAGCATTTCTAGCTACTAACTTCTTTAAAAACGAGCGCGTTACCAATGACCGCATTTATTTCAATCTCCTGACTTTAGTCAAATGCTACATCGAACTTGGTCCTCTGAACCATGTAACAAAATCATCGTAGTCGGACTCAATTTGATATGACCACTAGGGTCGGAATAACAACCATCTTACTAGTCATTACCGAAACAATGGTAATGACATACCTGAATAAAACGAACTCAATTACAAGCTTCTTGGTAACCTTGTGACTTTCCCTGATCCAAGCGTGAGTCCTGTGCTTCCAGTAGTATAGATCTCTACTACTATTCACACCTACTCATACTCGTCCCAAGTATTGTCCCTCAGTCAACCAAGTCACCATACAAAATCACACAATCACATCAGATAACAAAACCAGGGTTTATATTATATCTTGAAACGATTACACAAAAGTTCAAGTTCACCCTATACTATGCCTCTAATAGGCTACATCATAAGTTACTATTCGCACTGCTACTTCATAACTTGATCCTTGGATATAAAATCCTCATCCTTGATTCGCTTCGTCGAGGATCATGTAGAATGCTCTCTGCTGTGGCGGTGCGTTTTTCTTTGCAGCTTCGTCTTTCTTTGGGCAGTTCTTCGAAATATGACCACCATCTCCACATTCGTAACACTTCCTATTGTCGAACGTACAATCTCTGGAATAGGTCCTACCACACTTATAACAGGTCACTTCTCCATCGCATCTTCTGAAGTGCTTCTTCTTTCACTTTTCACACCACTTGCTTTCTTTGTTGATCATTGAAGATCCTTCCTGCTTCCTTTTCTCTCCAACTTCAACTCTCTCCAGACCTTTCTCTCTTATTTGAGTCTCGACATTCCAAGCAGCCCAAATGGCGGCTTTCAGAGTGGTCGCTTGCTTGACCATCGGACCAAAGTCCGCTGGTAATCCGAGGGCAAACTTGTTGACCTTGGAAAGTTCCGTTGGAAGTAGGTAGGGAACAAGCTTCATTTTCTCCGTAAAACTAGTAGCGTACTCAGTGACGCTCAACCTTCCCTTTTTCAGATTCTGGAACTCATTATTGATTTCCAGAAGATCCTGCTCAGAGCAATATTGCATCTTTAGTTGCACCCCAAAATCTTCCCACGACATCTTGCTAGCTTCCCCCTTGGGCATAGAACCAGCCAATAGCTTCCACCAACTCAGCACTCCAGATTTTAACAGAGGAATCGCAAGAGCGGTCTTCTGTCTGTTGCTACACTCGCAACTTTCAAACATCGTCTCCATCTCGGAGATCCAGTCCATAACTCCCACTGGTGTCGGGCTTCCAGCTAGACACGATGGTTTGGATGCCATGAAATCCTTATACTTGCATCCACGTCCGTCATTTCCTCCATCCAGATTGTTCTGTCGAACTAATGGTGGGTCGGCTTGACCGATAATCCCACTTAAGTTTCCTTCTTCTGACCGCCCTCCATTCACTTCGGGCTCTTCAACTTGTATTGAAAGTTCTTCACGATTTTGCTGAAGCAGACGTTTAGTTTCCTCCATCTGACGATCCAACATTGTTTGAATCATCATTTGTACACCAACCATTGTCATTGGCTCAGGTGCTGCTGCTGCCACAACTACTGGTTCAATCACAGGTGCTTGATTCCTGTTTTCGTTTGCGTTTCCAACTCCACTTCTCGTTCTCACCATTGTTGATCTATACACCGAATAAGGTGAATTTAGATCCTCACTCATGATAGATATTCAAATCATCCTTATCACTCCGAAACGTTTACATGCTAGTTCTAATATCGTAGTCGTACGCTTAGAATCCTAAACACATAAGGTTTCCAGATCCGGTCGGCATCAGACCATAGATCCGAACAAACAATATCATATATGGCAAACATATAGCATTTAGCACATAAAAGCATTTTGGGCATCTTTCCTAAAATATACTAGTGCTCGTCTCTAAAATATGGTAGACACTCATCTCACAATCATCGCTTAGCAATCTAAGTTTAAGTCTAGAAATCCTACAAATTCCTAGTTCGCTTAAACTAATGCTCTGATACCAACTGTGACATCCCCAAAATCACGGCCAGAAAAGACCGATTTGTTTATGCTTTGTTTTATAAATCAGAGTAATCTTTTATAGAAAACAGATGCGGAATTTGTTCCCAAAACAAAATATGATAAGAATTTATCAAAGCATTTCTTTAAAGAAATGTATTTTCATTAAATAACAAAATCTCGGGATGTCATGTTCCGATACAGACCAAAAGCATAAACAATGTAAAATAGACCTTACAACAGTTACATATAACAACAGGTCTAAAATCAAAACATCTTGATTAAGTCATCCAACTTATGCTCTCGCGCCACTACCTGTAATATAAACAAAACTAAGTGGGTCAGGTTTGGGAGCCTGGTGAGCATATAGGGTTTTCAACCCACAATAAATAATTATATTTAATTTCACCAACCAACAATAACCCGATTACCCATTCCCGTTATCCTCACTTTACGTCCCTAAAACAACATCTATCTCAAGGGATCTAATCTAAGATTTTTCATCGGGACGGACATTACTACAAAGGGGTCTCCTTAACAATAGATGTCCTAAAGGCAACCATGAGGGGGATAGAGTACATCGGTGAACACATCGTTCACCACACCTACAGGTTATGAGCCTGCTAGTGTTCCACTGGACTGTCTAGAAAGAGTCTGTGGTCGTCATTCATACTCCGCTAGATGACTAGATCAAAAACAACATCGATGCCTCTCATCATTTTATTTTATCACACACCAACTGTTTCATCTACACATGTTCTACCTAACATATTTGTAGATATAAATTACATATACAGTTTAAAATTATTTAAAAACTCGTATAAAACATTCATTCAACAACCATCTCAAGTAAACAAACAACGTATAAACACATAGCACATATTTCATAGCAAATACTTCATATCTATGCGGTAGAAGAAAGTAACTACACACTCACTTGATTAGACGATGCTCAGACAGTACTACGGCTCTTTGAGTAGTAATTCTCCGGTGAAACCGGGATATCTTCACACACTGGGCTTCTCGCAAGCAGAGCTTCGGCTCGGAAACTCTTTTCTTCTCGGGATCTTCGGGCTTCGGGACTCGCTTCGGGTCTCGGGATGATACCGGGGCTTCGGGGGGTTAAAATAGGGCTTAGAGAGAGTATCGGGAGTGGGAGAGATGAGAAGGAGCAACCAAAATCGGCTGACCCTCGATTTCTATTTATAGGGTGAATTTTCTGGGTTCACCTCGTGAGTTTCTAATATTCACCTCGTGAGCTAGGCTCACCTCGTGAGTTTCTAATATTCATCTCGTGAGCTCGATACGTCATTGTGTTCGTCATGGCCACTTGCCCTGGAAGACGTCCATCATCTGTTCACCTCGTGAGTCACTAATGCTCACCTCGTGAACTGACTCACCTTGTGAGCCACATATGCTCACCTCGTGAGCTCTGACACAGCCTTGGGGTTCACGCCCCGAACTTCAGAAATTCATAACTTTCGCATACGAGCTCCGTTTTCGACGTTCTTTATATCCACGCGTAGGTGAGATTATGATCTACAACTCTCTTTTAGACTCTGTTGGCTAATTTGACTTTATTTTTATTATATTATTTTTAGTAGGCCGGGACAGGAAAACTTCGTTATAAATTCATAACTTCTTCATCCGACGTCCGTTTTCATCTGTCTTTTTACCGTTGCACTACCATTGACGAGATCTTCAATTCTTGTTTAGATTGTTTCGGCTAAAAACCGCTCGATCTCAAATCGAGTATTCGGGCTGCACACTGCTAAGTCGAAACTTTGGAAAATCATAACTTCCTCATATGAAGTCAGATTTGGGCGTTCTTTTTATGCACGCTCTCGGTTTAACTAATTCTACGACTTTCATTTAGATCGCTAAGGCTAAATATCGCTCTATCGTAAATTCATATTTTACGTCGCGCTGTGTCGTGCCGGTTCTGTCGCGAAACTTCGACATGTCATAACTTCTTCGTTATAACTCGGATTTCAACGTTCTTTATATGTACGGAATCCTTGTAACATATACTACAACTTAGTTAATATTATTCATTCTAAATAATCTTCTATCAAAAAGTCATTTTTGACGCTTAACGTCTCTAAATTGACTAGCCCTGATCTACGGGTGTTACAATTATCTCCCCCTTAGGATGATTACGTCCCGAAATCATCAACGAAAATAGGACTTGTATAATGGTTCCATACGTTATCTTTTCATCCTAGGTAATAATCATAACTTCTATGTTTCTTTGAATGAGTATCTAACTCTTGGACTTCTTGACCGCAGGCGATGCTCAATCTTGCATCTGATTTTCGTACTATGTTGGACTTTCAATCATAACCTTCAAGTTACATAATAAGTCCTTATTATGGACTCCTTCTTCTTCTTAGGATAAATACTTTGCTTTATCTATTGTAACAGATCGATGGGTCATGTTCTAATGACCTCTCATCGTATGAAGCAACGCTTAGACTCAAGTCTCTTAGAGTCAAATTTCAGAATGGAATATACTTTCCTTCATATTCTAATGTGATATGATCACATTTTAGCTTGTAGCATTTCTAGCTACTAACTTCTTTAAAAACGAGCGCGTTACCAATGACCGCATTTATTTCAATCTCCTGACTTTAGTCAAATGCTACATCGAACTTGGTCCTCTGAACCATGTAACAAAATCATCGTAGTCGGACTCAATTTGATATGACCACTAGGGTCGGAATAACAACCATCTTACTAGTCATTACCGAAACAATGGTAATGACATACCTGAATAAAACGAACTCAATTACAAGCTTCTTGGTAACCTTGTGACTTTCCCTGATCCAAGCGTGAGTCCTGTGCTTCCAGTAGTATAGATCTCTACTACTATTCACACCTACTCATACTCGTCCCAAGTATTGTCCCTCAGTCAACCAAGTCACCATACAAAATCACACAATCACATCAGATAACAAAACCAGGGTTTATATTATATCTTGAAACGATTACACAAAAGTTCAAGTTCACCCTATACTATGCCTCTAATAGGCTACATCATAAGTTACTATTCGCACTGCTACTTCATAACTTGATCCTTGGATATAAAATCCTCATCCTTGATTCGCTTCGTCGAGGATCATGTAGAATGCTCTCTGCTGTGGCGGTGCGTTTTTCTTTGCAGCTTCGTCTTTCTTTGGGCAGTTCTTCGAAATATGACCACCATCTCCACATTCGTAACACTTCCTATTGTCGAACGTACAATCTCTGGAATAGGTCCTACCACACTTATAACAGGTCACTTCTCCATCGCATCTTCTGAAGTGCTTCTTCTTTCACTTTTCACACCACTTGCTTTCTTTGTTGATCATTGAAGATCCTTCCTGCTTCCTTTTCTCTCCAACTTCAACTCTCTCCAGACCTTTCTCTCTTATTTGAGTCTCGACATTCCAAGCAGCCCAAATGGCGGCTTTCAGAGTGGTCGCTTGCTTGACCATCGGACCAAAGTCCGCTGGTAATCCGAGGGCAAACTTGTTGACCTTGGAAAGTTCCGTTGGAAGTAGGTAGGGAACAAGCTTCATTTTCTCCGTAAAACTAGTAGCGTACTCAGTGACGCTCAACCTTCCCTTTTTCAGATTCTGGAACTCATTATTGATTTCCAGAAGATCCTGCTCAGAGCAATATTGCATCTTTAGTTGCACCCCAAAATCTTCCCACGACATCTTGCTAGCTTCCCCCTTGGGCATAGAACCAGCCAATAGCTTCCACCAACTCAGCACTCCAGATTTTAACAGAGGAATCGCAAGAGCGGTCTTCTGTCTGTTGCTACACTCGCAACTTTCAAACATCGTCTCCATCTCGGAGATCCAGTCCATAACTCCCACTGGTGTCGGGCTTCCAGCTAGACACGATGGTTTGGATGCCATGAAATCCTTATACTTGCATCCACGTCCGTCATTTCCTCCATCCAGATTGTTCTGTCGAACTAATGGTGGGTCGGCTTGACCGATAATCCCACTTAAGTTTCCTTCTTCTGACCGCCCTCCATTCACTTCGGGCTCTTCAACTTGTATTGAAAGTTCTTCACGATTTTGCTGAAGCAGACGTTTAGTTTCCTCCATCTGACGATCCAACATTGTTTGAATCATCATTTGTACACCAACCATTGTCATTGGCTCAGGTGCTGCTGCTGCCACAACTACTGGTTCAATCACAGGTGCTTGATTCCTGTTTTCGTTTGCGTTTCCAACTCCACTTCTCGTTCTCACCATTGTTGATCTATACACCGAATAAGGTGAATTTAGATCCTCACTCATGATAGATATTCAAATCATCCTTATCACTCCGAAACGTTTACATGCTAGTTCTAATATCGTAGTCGTACGCTTAGAATCCTAAACACATAAGGTTTCCAGATCCGGTCGGCATCAGACCATAGATCCGAACAAACAATATCATATATGGCAAACATATAGCATTTAGCACATAAAAGCATTTTGGGCATCTTTCCTAAAATATACTAGTGCTCGTCTCTAAAATATGGTAGACACTCATCTCACAATCATCGCTTAGCAATCTAAGTTTAAGTCTAGAAATCCTACAAATTCCTAGTTCGCTTAAACTAATGCTCTGATACCAACTGTGACATCCCCAAAATCACGGCCAGAAAAGACCGATTTGTTTATGCTTTGTTTTATAAATCAGAGTAATCTTTTATGGAAAACAGATGCGGAATTTGTTCCCAAAACAAAATATGATAAGAATTTATCAAAGCATTTCTTTAAAGAAATGTATTTTCATTAAATAACAAAATCTCGGGATGTCATGTTCCGATACAGACCAAAGGCATAAACAATGTAAAATAGACCTTACAACAGTTACATATAACAACAAGTCTAAAATCAGAACATCTTGATTAAGTCATCCAACTTATGTTCTCGCGCCACTACCTGTAATATAAACAAAACTGAGTGCGTCAGGCTTGGGAGCCTGGTGAGCATATAGGGTTTTCAACCCACAATAAATAATTATATTTAATTTCACCAACCAACAATAACCCGATTACCCATTCCCGTTATCCTCACTTTACGTCCCTAAAACAACATCTATCTCAAGGGATCTAATCTAAGATTTTTCATCGGGACGGACATTACTACAAAGGGGTCTCCTTAAAAATAGATGTCCTAAAGGCAACCATGAGGGGGATAGAGTACATCGGTGAACACATCGTTCACCACACCTACAGGTTATGAGCCTGCTAGTGTTCCACTGGACTGTCTAGAAAGAGTCAGTGGTCGTCATCCATACTCCGCTAGATGACTAGATCAAAAACAACATCGATGCCTCTCATCATTTTATTTTATCACACACCAACTGTTTCATTTACACATGTTCTACCTAACATATTTGTAGATATAAATTACATATACAGTTTAAAATTATTTAAAAACTCGTATAAAACATTCATTCAACAACCATCTCAAGTAAACAAACAACGTATAAACACATAGCACATATTTCATAGCAAATACTTCATATCTATGCGGTAGAAGAAAGTAACTACACACTCACTTGATTAGACGATGCTCAGACAGTACTACGGCTCTTTGAGTAGTAATTCTCCGGTGAAACCGGGATATCTTCACACACCGGGCTTCTCGCAAGCAGAGCTTCGGCTCGGAAACTCTTTTCTTCTCGGGATCTTCGGGCTTCGGGACTCGCTTCGGGTCTCAGGATGATACCGGGGCTTCGGGGGGTTAAAATAGGGCTTAGAGAGAGTATTTGGAGTGGGAGAGATGAGAAGGCGCGTCCAAAATCGGCTGACCCTCGATTTCTATTTATAAGGTGAATTTTCTGGGTTCACCTCGTGAGTTTCTAATATTCACCTCGTGAGCTCGATACGTCATTGCGTTCGTGATGGCCACTTGCCCTGGAAGACGTCCATCATCTGTTCACCTCGTGAGTCACTAATGCTCACCTCGTGAACTGACTCACCTCGTGAGCCACATATGCTCACCTCGTGAGCTCTGACACAGCCTTGGGGTTCACGCCCCGAACTTCAGAAATTCATAACTTTCGCATACGAGCTCCGTTTTCGACGTTCTTTATATCCACGCGTAGGTGAGATTATGATCTACAACTCTCGTTTAGACTCTGTTGGCTAATTTGACTTTATTTTTATTATATTATTTTTAGTAGGCCGGGACAGGAAAACTTCGTTATAAATTCATAACTTCTTCATCCGACGTCCGTTTTCGTCTGTCTTTTTACCGTTGCACTACCATTGATGAGATATTCAATTCTCGTTTAGATTGTTTCGGCTAAAAACCGCTCGATCTCAAATCGAGTATTCGGGCTGCACACTGCTAAGTCGAAACTTTGGAAAATCATAACTTCCTCATATGAAGTCAGATTTGGGCGTTCTTTTTATGCACGCTCTCGGTTTAACTAATTCTATGACTTTCATTTAGATCGCTAAGGCTAAATATCGCTCTATCGTAAATTCATATTTTACGTCGCGTTGTGTCGTGCCGGTTCTGTCGCGAAACTTCGACATGTCATAACTTCTTCGTTATAACTCAGATTTCAACGTTCTTTATATGTACGGAATCCTTGTAACATATACTACAACTTAGTTAATATTATTCATTCTAAATAATCTTCTATCAAAAAGTCATTTTTGACGCTTAACGTCTCTAAATTGACTAGCCCTGATCTACGGGCGTTACAGAGAGGGACCAAGTGCGCAAAAAAAAACAAACTGTAGGGACCTTCCGAGTTAAAAAAATAAGTTAGGGACCAAACATGCAAATTATCCCAAACCATAGGGACCATTCATGTAATTTACTCTATATCTTTACATATAAGTTAAAAAACAAAATAAAATTAAGCAAACAGACAAAAAAAAAGGCAATGTTGTCATTTTATATGAATTTCAATTCCATTTTTTACAAACAAACAGAATTTGAAATTAATTTCAATTTCATTTCCTGTCAACCAAACAGGATATCGAATTTGATTCAAATTCTTGACAGATTCTTTGTCCAATTCCAATTTCAATTTTTTCATAAATATTCTGCAAACCAAATAGCACCTAGATTTTCATAAATGTAATCTGTGAAATGTACCTAGATTTTCGCAGTCAACATGTCCAAAACAATGTCGTTTTGTCAAAATAATAATTTTTTTGTAGAAGACCAAACACAACAAGAAATGACACCTTTAGGGACGACAAAATGCGTCGCAAATAGTCAAGCAAGTCGCCCCTAAAGGTATTAGGGATGACATGTCGTTCCAATTGGGTCGCCGCAAATACCTCGTAGCTAATACTCAAAAGTCGTCCCTTAAAGGCGTCGTCTCTAATACCTGTCGTCGCTAATACCAGTTGTCGTCCCTAAAGGTGGCGTCCCTAATAATATTCCGGCAACCGGCCAGTATTATTCCGACCAAATATTCCGGCGGGATGTGTCGTCACTAATGCTGAAGATCGTCCCTAAAGGTGTCGCCACTAATGCTTGTTTTTTTAGATAAAATTTATATTTTATATTAGTTTATATTATAAAAATACAGAATTTATAAAATTATAAAACTTATAATTTAAAAATCTGCATTACATAAAACATCAAATAACATAAAGAAAGTATATCACATTAACATCATCTAAATCCACAACAACATCATCCATATCATAAAGCAATATATATTAATCGTTGTCCCCATCATCGTTTTCCTCGTCGTTGTTGGTCGCATTGTCAACTTGTTTGCTAAATGAACGGATAATATCTCCAAGTGCAGTCACAAACGCCGGGTTTTGGAGAAAAACGTTAACATCCACATCCTACAAAGTAAGAATATAAGTTAAAATATATCATACTATAAGAACAAATTATTATTACTTAACAATTAAGTCACAAACACATGAAGTCCTTAACAATTTAACAAACTACCAAATTCATAACAATTTAACAAACTAACAAGCTACCAAACTATCAAACAACAAAATTCACAACAAATTAATAAGTACCTGTGTTTGTTGCGGTGTTTGTGACTGTGAGTGCCACTGGGTGGGAGCACTTGTACCCGCTACGGAAGGCTTAGGCCCGATGCCTCTCACATGTCCCCTTCGAGCATCTAATACCTTCTCAAATAAGGCTATCCAATCAATGGAGTTCGGATCACCACCGAAGTCGGCTATGTGCTGAGTTTGTAAAGCTACCTCAGCAACTAAAGCATTCTGCATTTCACGAAGATTGTCAATATACTTCAAAACAAACACAAAAAAAACAATATTCTACTTCATTTTTAAGTAATAATAACTTACATATTGTTGTTCAACTAACGGGTCAACGAATTCCCCTTGTTTATTGACATGTGCACGGTGAAATACTTCAAGTTTATTCAAATTCTGTTTAACATTAAAAAATATATTATACTAAAATAAACATTACAAAACATGTATAACTAAATAAACATTAATGTAACTTACATTTTTGAAAGAAGCACTACCGTAGCTGCACGTCCCTCCACGATTCTTAACTACTTGCTTCTTCCGGCATTCTTTGTTTACACTGGATCGTTTACAATGTGTATCAGTTAAGAAGTGGTCAATAGTAGCACTCCAACGCCCTAAATCCATACCCACGGGGGGTCGAGCCCTTGCTGCCTCCGCACCCTCTAGCATATCTATAAATTTACCTTTTGCAATATTTTTGCGGCCTCTATACCGTTGACATATCCGATGGTTCAGTGATGCCCATAAAATTCTAGCATCGGGATCATTTGAAATGGCTTGAAAATCAGAATATGTCTACAAAAAAAAGAGAAGTTAAAAATAAATCAAAATTAAACATGTTAAATATAACTTTATAAATAATTTACCGAAAGATATGTAAACATGCCATTTCGATCGGCTCCAGGAACTTCTTTCCAGGTATTCTTATCCAAAGCTATGTCGCGCCAAATATAACTTCCAACCTCCCGAATGAAGCATTCATATACATCCCCAATCGGCACAAAAGTATTCATGTCAAATATTATTTTTAGAGGTTGTCTGCCGTTTGCTTCATATAGCCGATGCATTTTCTTGTTTACTGTCATGCCTCTTCGTCTCTTCGTCTCTTCGTCTCTTCGTCTGGGAGGTACAGCTGCAAAAAAAATATTAATAAATTTAAAGATAGTTTTTTATATACATACAATATGAAATACAATGAATTAGAATAAATCTTAATTACCATCAATCTGGTGAACACCAAAATCTCTACCGAACGGATGTGGTGGCTCGTCACCACCATCACCTCCATGGCCCATCACAGCAGCCATGAGATGAACCAATGCAACCCAAAAAAATGACATCCTGAAATATTATAACAATATATATATATATATATATATATATATATATATATATATATATATATATATATAACACAATATGAAAAATTATAACATAAGTTTAGTGGCGGATCTAGAAAAAAGATATAGGGTATGCAGTGTTGACACAAATTATTACTATCAAGATATTTAGGTCAAAAGTCGACGAAAACATATAATAAATTAAGAAATGTCATAATATAGTTAACAATGTAAAAAATGAGGACAAAATATAATATTCTTAAAAGTAAAAATGAAAAATCACAATTGGCAATTACTATATATAAATTTTGATTAATTTGACAATCCAAAACATAAACAACAAAATAACTATCCTACAATTTATAATTAACATGCACCTCAACGATGTTTTTATTAAATTAACAGGTTATATACAATTAACAAGCCTAGGTAGAAAAAAAGTTAAATTATAAAAAAAAAAGTATATTATAATTTGTAGATAATACAAATAATTACATTACAAATATTGAGTAATATTATTAATGAAATCATAGAAGTTAATAAAATTAACAAAAGATAAAAACACATAATCAAACACATTATTAAAACCAAATACACGTACTCACGATATATAACTTTTGATTATACTAAATTAACATATAATCAAACACATTTTCAAATACATATATATATATATATACACACATATATCAAATTCATACACATATATATCAAATTCATATATACATATATACACACATATATCAAATTAATACACATATATATCAAATTCATACATACATAGAGTATATTAATGCACCTGTGGTTGTGGTTGTGGTTGTAGAACTAGAAATGAAAACGGTGGAGATAGCGGCAGTGGCAGTTGGGAATTCACCGGAGACAGGCAGTAGTGGCGGTGCTTGGTGGTTGTAAAGGGGAAATCTCCTTAAGACCACCAAAAGCAGTAAAATGAGCAAAAAAAAAGAGAAATGGAAACAAAAACAAAAAAACGGTGGAAATCAGAAAGGAAAACAAACCTTTGTCGGTGGAGAAGTACGTCGGAAACTCAGAACGTCGCCGGTGGAGCAGGTACGCCGGTGAGGAGCTGGAAATCACTCCGGTTGAAGAAGTGGGGTGCACCGGTGGTTAATAGTCGATGGAAGATGCAAAACGAGTCTCTAGTCACCGGAAAAGTGTTGAAATCGCCGGAAGAACGAGAGAGAAATGGACTGGAGGTGGTACCTGATCTGCGATATGTTACCTGGAGGGGAACAAAAAGGTCACCCTTTAGGGGCGACGCCTTTAGCGACGCCGATTAACCATTAGCGGTGACACGTTGGAGGGAAAACACGCGCCAATTTTTTCGTTAACCCCATCCGTCGGATCAAGATGTAATCGTAGGGCCAGGACTTGATCCGGAGGCATTCACACGGATCGCCGGTACCACCCTTTAGAGACGACGTTATTAGCGGCGACGGGGACCTTTAGCGACGACAAAAACGCGAATTGTCGGATGTCGTCCCTAAAGGTAGCTGTCGTCCCTAATGGTGGCGCCCCTAAAAGTTATATTTCTTGTTGTGAAAATTTTCGTAGATGGTTATCTACGAAAATTATCGCTATTTGGGTCGTTTTTCATTTGTACGATTATTTATTGGGAAATTTAAAAAAAAAAAATTAGCTAGTATAATTATTTTAATTTTAATTTATTATGTATGTTGAAAATTAAAATAATCAACATATTCATGAGGCTTTTGAACCATCTTATAATTTGGTAATTAAATATTATATCTATTAAATCACTAGGTGTAAGACTCATATATTATATGAGTTAATTAAAAAAATTTAAATATAAAGGTCTATATATTTAAGAACTTTGGATTTATAAGAAAATAAAAAAAATAATGTATTATTAAAATTGATTTTTTTATCTTTTAAATTTAAATAAATAAACAAAATAAACTAATGGACTTTAATTTGTAAATTTTAAAATAAAAAGGTAAGTCCATTAATTATATTGATATTTATTTATTACTACATTTATTGTAATTATTACATTAAAGTACTATGTGAAATTTATTAAAATAGAAAAACTATAAAATGACATATGGAAAAAAAAAATTAATTTAAAATAACACAAAATGAGGTTTGACAAATTGAATAAGAGGATGACATTTGACCAAAAAAAAAAAAAAAAAAAAAAAAAAAAAAATAATAATATTTATTAGAGTTGTAGTCACACACAAACAAACACAATAAACTCACACAAACACATTCCAACATATTTCAGAGGATTATTATTGCCATCGGCTTTTTTTTATATTTCAAAACATCTGAATCTGATTTGCAATTGGCAGGGATGAAATTGAAATTGAAGAGGCCAGGGATTTAGGTAATAAAAAGAGGGAGAGTCAGATGTTGCGGCGAATCCATCTGGTTAATTGAAGGGTCGTTGTTCAGACCTCCACCCCCAATCCCAAACACACGCTCCGCTGATGCAATCTGTAAGCGAACGATCCACTTTAATTTTTTCAATTTCATTATACTTAAAACTTTCAATTCATATAACCATATTTGCAACAATAGAAATCGCAACACATGACAGAACTACTACCACACTCCAAACACTGTATGCAGCAAAGCAAGAAGACATTAACTTTGTCCTTTTAAATTTCCAATTTCCAATTCATATAACCATATTTCCAAACACAAGCACAAACACAAATCTGTTTCAATTTCCAAAGGATAATTGATTTACCTGCTGTACGATTTCTTCCTTTTCTTTGATTAAATCCTTTTCCTGCTCACAATCACAATGATAAATGTAGATTAGATCATTAGACTGATGTTGTGTTTATGCAGGTTCTTACTTGGTATGATTGGTATCAAACATACACAAACAGAAGAAGGAGAAGGAGAAGGGGTGTATCATGTATGTGTATGATCTTAACGACCTTGCAATTAACCAGATGAATTAGCCTCATCATATATACAAACAATAAAGACTCTGGTTGGACTTCACTAGCAATCCACTGAATGTATTCACAATTGGGACAATCGAGTGCTATTATATGAGTAATGGCAATACAGTAAGTGCACTATGGATCTTATACTTTGTGTAATACTCTAAAAGATGATTTTTTTTTTTTTACTTTATCTTTATATACCTGTTGTTGGAGGGTGGATGCGTACTCCATCATCAACTGTGTCTGCATCATCAACCATAATCACTGTCAATATATGGAGTTTAAAAGGCAACCTCTTAAGTATTCCCTTTTTCTCAATATCATAATAAGATACTACTAATCAGTGACTAAATGCAAAACATGTAAATATATCAATATCATAATAAGATCCTACTAATCAGTGACTAATGCAAAACATGATGAAAATAATTCAAAAACTAAAATAGATAGGTAAATTTTGAACAAGTAGCAGCAAATGAAAAGGATCACCTTTCTTGACCTTGTTTGCATAAGAGCAGCATCAAGTTCTTCTTCAAGTTGTGTCATCTCAACCAAAGAGAGCTCCTTGTTATTATTATTATTCTCTTCAACAAGCCTGTGCAAAGAGTTGGGTATCATTAAAATCATTATCTTCTAACTTACCATTGTGTGTGTGTGTGTGTGTTGTATGTTTACGTATTACCTGTCCACCATTTGTAGAAGCTCTTTACATGTTCTGAATTTTGTGCACTTCAATGGAAGTTCCTGTAATACATCTCAATTAACTCATATTTATACAAATATATATATATATATATATATATATATATATATATATATATATATATATATATTATGAAAACAATGAATTAAGCTCATTAAGAAGTTGTACGTATGAGGGAGGCTTACTGAATCTTGGCCATCTCCTTTCATGCTCCTGCCTTCTGCTTCATACCTAGCAAGAATATGCTCCACACTGGAACATATATATATATATATATATATATATATATATATATATATATATATATATATATATATTATAGGTATACTTATAGTTATACGTACAACATTTAAACAAGTCATTAACAAGCATGCAATGTAGAAAGTAGAAACCAAAGAAATTCAAAAACCCTTGGAGTGGACAATTTTGCCCCTGTCGGTTCCTAGTGTTGGTCACATATGGTCTGCTTGTTTGTTGGTGTGGTCGATTTTGCCCTTGATGATCACTTCATAAGTTCATTGCTATATTTTGTTTAGCTTTGGTAGCTTTGTTTTATCCTTACTCTTTGTTGTTAGCTCCTTTGTATTTTCTTTTGTATTTCTTGTTCTCACTTTGTATTTGCTTTATCAATTTATTTTATTTTGTCATGGTGACAATTGACATGGTGACCACTTACTTTTAAACCTCAGTTCACATAACAAAATTCTAACAAGATCAACATATATAAATTATTAATGATTGATTCATTTACAATCATATTCATACTTGTTATTTTTTTGTAGTGTCAGATACATTAGCTACAAAACTTAACAAGCTGCAAAAGTTGTTTGTTTTTGGAATCCTTAATTAGGTGTTGTATTTTTTGGTGCTATTTATTTTTGGAGTCCTTAGGTCTTGTGGTGTTTATTAAGGTTAGCTTCTATATTGGAGTTTTAGGTGAGGTAGTGTTTATTAAAGAAAATAACCTGATCTTGAAAACTTGTTTAAAACCATTTTGACCCGACCCAGAAATATTATTTGATAGTTTTTTGCCACCTCTAACATATTGAAATCCGGGATACGCCACTTGTTAAGTGGAAAAAAAAATTGTGCAACCTATCAAACATTGTTTCTAAGTCTGTGCCTCTGAACACATACGCTAAGTAAAAGTAATGAAATCGTCTTACAACTTTATATAAATTTATGAAATACTTTAAAAAAGAATATTTGATATACATTCATAAGTATTCAATATAAATAATAAAATAAAAAGTATCTTATATAAACAAGGATATGGGCATGTACACATTAGAATCTAATACACGTTTGTTAGTTAAAGATAAAAATGGCTAACTAGTAATGATCTTTTACTAAGAAACAATCTAGGTCAGATTAGTTAGCGATTTTTATTTTTTCATTGTATATATCTGTAGTATTTTTATTTTTATTTATTTATTTTGTGATTTTCCCTTCTTGTTTTGTGTACTATCATTTTTTTTTCCTGTCGACTCATCCTTGCGTTGATTTCTCTTCGTCCTTTCATTAATAAGAAATGATCACCTATCACAACTTACTTTTTTTCTAAATAAATATATAAAAATATAATTTAATAATTATATAAAATCAATAAAGAGAAAACTCTTTCATTAATCTTCTTCAGACATGTTGAATCCTCATTTGTATCGTCAAACAAATCATTGTACGAATTGTTGTCGACGGATTTAGAAGATTATTGTACATATGTTCCATCAAATCAACATGAATGTTTTGATGTACAACACGGTCATATACTTTCCTTCTACTCGCCATGTAGTCCGTTGTACAAATACACACTCCTTCGAATATTGGTAAATTTTCATCTTCATTTTAGTGACAAATCGTTTTTTCTCCTTCTAAAATCATATTATGCAATATAATGCATGCATACATCAAGCTATGTATTCTTGTATGCTCATATGATTGTTCCGAGACTTTGAGTATCTACTAACATCACTAAGAACACTAAAGGCTGGTTCGACATGCTTCCTAGCTGATTCTTGAGTCGCCTTAGACTTTAATCGTTTTTCGTCTCTTGGACATGGGAATGATTTCACAAATGTAGTTAACTCCGATATATCCCACCAGACATGGGAATGATTTCACAAATGTAGTTAACTTCGATGCTCCATTCGGTGATTAGTCTAGAACATTGATGTCGTTGTTGGCACCCGATGCACCAACATTTTCATGCCATATCCTAAGATCATGAGACACAATTGCTTTTAAAATTCTCGTCAATTGTTTCTTATCACCTCATATGAATTGACCGGGCCACGCATTAAGGCACATTGTCTACCCCCAATGCATACAATTAATACTACCAAACATTGCAAGAAACCCATGGTTGCTTTCATATGTCGTTTACAGCTGGTGGACGTCGTTAATTGTAGGTGTGTACAAAGATAGGTCACGATAGAGGATAATCAAAGATTTAACAAACTTGTAAAGACATTCTCGTGTCATTCACTTTGACATCCACAAATACTCATCCTATGAGTCCATTCTTATGTTGAATGCTAGTTGATGAATTGTCGCTGTATATTTTTTAATTGGAGAGAAACTTTGACTGCCTCTCGCATCCCATTTCAGTTGAAAATATGGAAATTGATTCTTCACTTCATTAACTATATGTAGGAATAATTCTTTCTTTATCCTGAATCGATGTCTACATTTTACAACGTAGACGTCATCATCGGCAAAGTAGCCTTGTACAAGATGATTGTGCCTAACTACACGATTTCTTTGTAAATGATTTTTTCTAGTTTTTGAACACGAACTTTCAACTTCGTTTTCTTGTAGATAAGCGAGTGTCATTTGCATAATGTTCCCAATAAACATCGATTCCCGCAAAGCCAACGTATCAGACGAAGTGGAATATGAAGATGACATTTTGAATTTGATATATAAAGAATATAGAGGTTTTAGGTGTTTGTGTTGTAGTATAAAATTGAAAGTATGTTGTTTATTTATTGTAGAGAAAAAGAATATATATATATATATATATATATATATATATATATATATATATTCAAATTTATTAGTTCCAATGGTCAAAAAGAAAGAAGAAACGTGTAGTGGAATGACCTCATGTGAGGGGTTCACCGCACAACTACATACCACCGGATGTGGTGTTCCCCGCGCCACGCACCAGCCACCTCAGCCCACCGCAATTTACGGTGGGAGCATACCCACCCGCTTAATTGTGAATATACATCTCCCATAATCTGTGGTGAGTGGTGAGTAATATCAACTCCTTACATTATGCATGAATAGTTATAAATTTAAGAAAATAGTAAAAAAAATGTGAGAAATAGATGAAAAAATTCTAAAAATGAAAAGAAAAAATAAAGCGTGAATTACACGAATCGTTCCTCTTACAGGTGCAAAAGACACGCTCGATCCTTATTTTCAAAAATTATATCGGAATGTCCCTCGTTTGTTTAAAGTGTGCACGCTTTGTCCTTGATATGCGGTTTTGGTGCGATTTTAGTCCATGCCATATTTGAAATGATCATAATTCCATTTGTGTATTTTATTTCCAATTAATTTAATGTTAGTATCATTATATTTAATTTTAAAAAAATATAGTCCACCCCACCCCACCCCACCCTCAACCACGTCTCCTTCACTGCCATGAAACGGAACCTCTTCATCACACTTCACTGGCGATTTTAGAAACCTGCAACTCCGACCAAATGCAAGAATTTTTTTTAAACATCATTTGCACAAATCCAAACCTAGATCTCCAAATCCGACACCAAAAATACTCCGAATCTGAAGATAGAACTAATTCAATTTGGAAATTTGTTTCATAAATCGTTTGAACAAATCCCCAAAAATCGTTTTCAAGATCTTGAGTTCCAAAAATCATATGCATATGTTAAAACTCTAACCTCCTCCCCGATCGGTCCAAAAATTGTTTGTAGATCTTGAAATCCTAACTTCAGCCATATGTGCAAAAGTCATGGTGGGCGTTGTTCGCTGTTTTTCTAGTAATCATGGTGGTTGGTCGTCATCAGTGTTCTGAAAGAAGATATGGGTGAAAGTAGGTAGTCTGGTGGTGATCGAGATGACCTGAGAGAAGATAGAAACAGAGTAAACGGTGGTCCGATGGTTGTCTAGATCGCCATAATTGAAGAGATATTGAGGTGGTTTTTGGCGGAGATGATGGTGATTTTCGGTGGAGTTGTCGTGATTTCTGGTGCGACAGAACTAGGGCCATTGACAGGTGGTCGGAGTCAAGTGGGGAGAGAGGGATCTTGGAGTCTTAAGAGAGAGCAGTGGGTGAGGGTTTGACGGCGAGCGATGTTGATAAGCAGTAGGTGAGAAGATTTCGTTGTTGGCAACTTTATGGTTGCCGGCTGTCGGCGGCTTCATAGATCGTCAATTTCAATGGTTAGAGAGGAATATCAATGGTTACATAGGAGAAATGGGGAAAAAGTTATAAAGGGGAAGGGATAGAAGGGTGTGACCCATAAAATTTAATTAAAATATTTCTTATTAATAAATTAATCAGAAACACTAAAAAAAATTGAAAAAAAAATTGAAAATGTCAATATAGTCATTTTATTATGTTAGGAACTAAGCATGCAACTTTTAACAACATGAGGGATGATCCGATTTAATTTTTGAAGATAAGGACTAAACGTGCTTTTTGAAATATGCACGAGGGATGATTCTTGTAATTTACCAAAAAAAATGGGTATAAACGTGTAAAAGTTTAGAAGTTTGAGGAAATGTTCTTATTTTTTTTGGTGAGTTCTTCCAATAATATTATTTTCCCCGGTTAAACTATAAAAGAAACTCATATGAGGGAAAACAAAATCAAGTAGGCCTTATCAACATTAATGATTTATGTTATATTCCTGTAATGTATTTGGGCTAAATGTCTAGTGCTTGGCTATTTATAAAACTATCTCATACTATATTATAAAAAATATTTTTTCTATCACTTTATACATTTAAAACCTAAATGATCTTTAAATTTTCAACTTAATAAAATTAAAGTATTAATTTAAATATCTCATTAAATACAAAACTTTATCTTATTATTGGTAGACTTTTTAATGATTATTATAATATATTTATTTGTTAATTTTAATAGTATGTTAAATCTAAAACAAAAATCAATATATAAAAAAAATACTTATATATATATATATATATATATATATATATATATATATATATATATATATATATATATATATATTTTAAAATATAAAAGGTTTAAATATTGTAAATGTAGCCTGTAGAACGACAAATGAAATTAAATAAAAACTGTCACAAAATTAGTTTTTACTATAACTAAGTCAGGGAAGGGTTATTTGGAAAACAAAAAAAAACCCCAAAAAAACCCTAAAAATCATAAAAATGCATAAAAAAATACCTACATATCACAAAACTTTTTTTTGACTTTTTTTATGAAAATATCGCAGGTTTATAAAGAAATTCGCTGAAAATAAAAAATATTATGAAAATATCGCAGGTTTTATGAAAATAAAAAGCTGCGATTTTTTATAAAAAAAAATTCAAAAAAAGTTTTGTGATCTCTAAATATTTTTTTATGCATTTTTTTGATTTTTAAGGTTTTTTGTTTTCCATACAACCTAAACCTATATATATATATATATATATATATATATATATATATATATATATATATATATATATATATATATATATAAACCATCCTAATCAAAATTAAAACAAAATCAATACATAAATAATTTTTAATAGTATGTTAAATCTAAAACAAAAATCAATATATAAAAAAAATACCTATATATATATATATATATATATATATATATATATATATATATATATAATATTTTTTTAAATATTTAAAAGGTTTAAATATTGTAAATGTAGCCTGTAGAACGACAAAATGAAATTAAATAAAAAATGTCAAAAAATTAGTTTTTACTGTAATTAAGTCTAAATAAGTGATTTTTAATTAACTAATAGAAAAAATAACATTGCATTAACTTACAAACAATGGTTCATATATATATATATATATATATATATATATATATATATATATATATATATATATATATATATATATATATATATACCATCCTAATCAAAATTAAAACAAAATCAATACATAAATAATTTTTAAATTAATCAATCATAACGCTAAATTGTAATACTAAATCGAAAACCATGTTTAGTTTATTTAGACGCAAACCGCAGGTAAATACTACTAAATGATATTATTTTGAAAGATATATATTTTATAATATGATTCAAAATAATATATATATATATATATATATATATATATATATATATATATATATATATATATATATATATATCAAGGTTGTAAAAATCGTTCGACGTTAGCTAGTCTGTGGACTGGGGCTAAGAGATTAATCGGTTAGGAAGAGATTAATCGGGGACCATTAATTGCTAATTTGTTAGATTTTAAAAAATTAAATATGACTAATATCATATAAAAGTTCGTAAATGTCAATAATATCATAACAAAATAGGTTAATATGATAAATACAACATTAATCATACCTCAAATAGTTTTTATTAAGATATAACTTCTTCAAAGTGTTAAAATTTCATCGAGTTCTACTGTTTCAGGCATTGTGTATGTATGGATTAATCGCTAGGCGCTCTCTAATCGGTCGAGTAGCGCCTAGGGATTAATCAGAGATTAATCGGGACCTAATCGGGATTTTTACAACACTGATATATATATATATATATATATATATATATATATATATATATATATATCATACTATACTTATACTTATAACTTATAAAGAATGCATTTTTCCTTAAACCTCATGCATTTGAAACCCCCACAAAAATTTGCAAACACCTTATGCATTTGAAACCTCCCATTTTAATGAATACCATTCAAAAGTCTGTTAATAATAATTAACAATTCAAAAGTTTTATAAATTATATAATATGTTTAACAAACAATTAATGGATAGTCTACTATAAAAAGGCTAATCTCTTTGAGTAGACACATAAATACAAATCACATACAAAATTCACAAAGAAAACAAGTTTAAAGGTTTTTGTATTGGTTTGAGGACTTTGGACCATTTTTCGAGCCATGTTATTATGTTGAAGTTTTTAATTTGTAAGTTTGTTATATACTAATTCTTTTTATATTTTCTTGGTTTAAGTATTCATTTAAGAATATCATTGCATGTTTTGGTTGAAATTTTAATGTAAATTAGAATAGATTCATGTTATCGATCATATGTTATGGAAGGTGATATATATAATATTTAATTAACTATTGTATATATGTTTGTATGTTCGTGTTGCTTCAAAACAATAATTAATTAAAAATCATGGATATGTCATATTATCCATATTATCCATGTAAGTATCTTTTAAAATGCAAATTGTCTATCTTATCACTTTATATTTTAGTATATATTTAACATTTTAATTATAATAATAAGTGTTTTTTAAAAGTTTCTTTCACTTATTAATAATAATAATTGGTTTTAAAATTAATGAACAATAACTACAAATAATAAAATCAAATTATAAAAATCATAGATATGTCATTATCCATGCAAGTCTCTTTTGAAATGCAAATTGTCTATCTTATCACTTTATTATTTAGTGTATGTTTCACATTTTAATAATAATATTAACTGTTTCTTAAAAGTCTTCTTTAACTTATTATTAATAAGTGGTTTAAATTAGTGAATAATAATTTTAAATGATAATAACATCAAATTATAAATTACATTTAGCTACAAATAAATTGTATTTTAAATGAACATCATAAGTAAAAATATAATTAATCAATCATAGTAATTGTTAAAAATAATACTAAATAGATAATTATATTTAATTCTATTAATGAGGAAGGTGGGTTGATGTCAATGAATATTATTGTTCGAAATAATTAAGATTATATATATATATATAAATTAATGTAAAAATATTATCTCAAAGTTAATGTCAATAACATAACCATTTTAAACATATATTTTTCAATATTTTAACAATATATTTTTAACTTGCGCTACGCAATGCGCGGGTATTCGTCTAGTATACTTATAATAGAATCATTTTTCCAAGCATCGCATTCATTTGAAACTCATGTCTTTTCATATTTCTTAGTAATAATGATTTTAAATTACCATTCAAAAGTTTTTAATTTATTATATATAATGATACTTATGACTCAAATTGATTAATATTAAGATATATATAATTCAAGTTGGTAGAATATTTTGGTAGGATTAGAGATGGTTGTATGTTAGATTGGAAGCTTTAAACAACATGATTAATATGAAGAAAATAAATATATTTTCAAGGTCAAATTTTTATAATTATGTGAAGAAAACAAATGTGTTTCAAGATCAATTTTTTATAATGCATGTTCGTTTTTTTCAAACAAACATATTGTATTTAATTAGTTTTTTATTTGACTTTTTGATTGATTCATGATCTTTTTAGGATACTATTGTCTTATGAATGAAAAAAAATAAACACGATATGATTTTCTTTATGGTACGACAACTAACTAAGGGTGAACAGATTCGAGCACTACAACTGAAGAATATTTCCTTTTATTTTGCAAAGACTTTAAGATGGATTCTTTATGTTTTCCAAAACTAATTTTTTTTAAAATTGAAAATTTTCTAAATAAATGGTTTTTATATCATAACTATTAACAATACTAATATTTAAAAATAACATAACCTTATAAATTATATTATGTTGCCTTAAAAAATATCAAATAAATAATTTCTAAATTACTTAATTTTAACGTTAAAAATAACTTTAAATCGAAAATTATATTTAGTTGTATTCATAAGTCAGCTCCAAGTAACGATCATTAAATGATATCATTTTAATAGATGTTATAAAATGGTACAAAATCATTACAATTTTACATAACAAATTAGTGTAATAAACTATTATTTCATAGTTAGTATTAATAACATAATTAATTTCAACATGTACTTGCCAACTTTTAATTACATAATTTTATTCTACACAACGTGCGAATATTCGCCTAGTATACTTATAAAAGAGACATTTTTACTTGCACCACATGTATTTGAAACCTCCATAACTTTTCAATTTCTTTCTAATAATTATTATAAATTGGTTAATAATGTTAAATTAATGCAAAAACTAAATTCTAATCGTAGATTAACTAAACTACAATATTAAAATATCATATTTTGCTTCTATTTATAGAATTATAACTTTAACAAACTTATTAGTTTAGATACGTTGTTGTATGTGAACAATTGTTATTTTAAAGTCACAACATTTGTATAATTTATGATTTTATGCAAAATAGTTAAATTATTAATTTCAATATAATGTGAAACGGTTAACTTAAATCAAAATTTCAGTTAAACTTAAAAATATCGAGAGACTATTTTATAACTAGTTAAAAGTTATAAATTATAGTGTTAAACCTAAATTGCAATCCTAAATTAACAAAAAAAAACCATGAAAATATTTTCTATAATCATTAAGAATTTTTAAATAAGCAGCTTAAAAATAATTTCCAATAAGAATAGTTAAAAGTAATATTATATAAAAAATTATAATGTTATCTTTAAAAACAAAACAATGTTTGTTGTTTTAAATAATTACAATCAAAGAAACTAACAAATATTAATCAAATAAATTTTAAAAAAGTTAAATTTCTGAAACCGAATTAAATATATGCTATTTTAAAATACTTACAACAAAAATAGTTAAAAATAACAGTGTATAAATTAAAATATATTGTTACCTTTAAAAAAACAATGTTTGATGTTTTAAATAATTACAATGATAGAAATTAAAATCTTAAGCATACAAACTTTTTAAAATTAATTAATAATAACAACAGCTACAAATATTATTAAACCATATATTATATTTAATTTTATTCATGATTAACCAGCACGTTGAAGTTATTGAGACAATTGTGATTATATAGTTTTAAAAGATGTATACATTATCATATAACTCAAAACAAACAATGTTTATTCCGATTTATTATATAAGAGCTAACAACAACGTCATTGATATATTTAAAAAACATATATTTGTACAGATTTCAAATATATTGTTGTATTTTACGCAACGCGCGGGTATTTGCCTACTCATATCATACTGGATGCATTTTTTTTTATCACCATATGCATTTGAAACATCAATGAACTTTCAATTTCCAACTTAATATAATTAATTTATTAATTTAAATATGTTATTAAATACAAAATATTATCCTATTATTGCTAGACTTTAAAATGATTATTACAATATACTTTTTTGTTAATTTTAATATTATGTAATCCAAAATATAAAACAAAATATAAAAAAAACCTAAAAAAATATATTCAAATACTGTTTTTCAAAATATTCAAAAGGTTTAAATATTATAAATGTAGAACGACAAGTAAAATTAAATAAAAAAATATCAAAACTTATTTTTATTATAATTAAGTTTTTTTCCAAGTCAGTTGTTTTTAATTAATTAATAGAAAAAATAACATTACATTAACTTACAAACAATGGTTCATATATCAATTAACCATCTTGATCGAAATTAAAACAAAATCAATACATAAATAATTTCGAAATTAATCAATCATAACATAAATTGTAATATTAAATCGAAAACCACGTTTAGTTTATTTAGACGCAAACCACGTTAAGTCTTACTATTTTTTTTAATGGTAGCTTGACTGGTTAGATGTTAGTGTCAATACTCAAATTCTTGTTAGCACCAAGGATCGAACCCTGACATCCCTATCCTCGCAAACTAAGAGGCTATGCTATGTCTCTACCAATTAGGATATTCCAAATTGGCAATTAAGTCTTCTTAATTGAATATTTTTTATTCAACATACGGATACTTAGTATGGACATGGATGTTTTTGTCTCAAAGCTTCATTGATAGGAAAAGGGTATGATATTGTATTTATAAAAATGCTTGTAGATAGAAAAAATGGAATAATGATTGTCATGCTAATGAAATAAGTATCAGTCAAAAAGGGTATTTCTATATGAGAGACTGTGTAAAAGTAGTAGATGGAATGGCCATGCATATATTATTTCATTAGTAGGTATTAAGACGAAGTCTATTAATATTAATTATATAAGTATGATGGCCCTAAGTAGTAGAAAGGAAATACTTGACTGCAAAACTCGTGTGAACCAGTTGTGTTGAAGTAATATGATGTGTAATTTTGGCATAAGATAGTAGATTGAAACTTAGACGATAAACATGTGGGCTACCGAGAATTGAGGGTAATAATTGTGATGATGAACTTTGTTGGCTATTTGGAAATGAAGTGTAATTTTGGCATAAGATAGTAGATTGAAACTTAGACGATAAACATGTGGGCTACCGAGAATTGAGGGTAATAATTGTGATGATGAACTTTGTTGGCTATCTGGAAATGAAGGTAGTACCCGTGATGATGGACTTTGTGGGATACCCAAAATTAAGGGTAGTACTTAAGATGATGAACTTTGTAGGAACTCAAAATTGAGGGTTTGATACATGTGTAAGATGTATATGATACATGTATAAGATGTTGATCGATCTTGAAGAGCTTCAAGAATCAAACAATGAATGAACCTCTAACACTGGCGTTCAACCTGAGGAGGAAACTCCTGTTGAACCTGTTGACGAGTCCCTACCTCTTAGTCGTTACAGTAGAGTTAGTGTTCCACCGGAGTTTTATGGTTTTCATATTACTACTGAAGGTGATACGTTTATTAGTGATAGTACACTAATAAATTTGGATGAACCAAACAGCTACAAGGAAGCCATGGCAGGCCCGCAGTCTGCAAAATGGAAAGAGGCTATGGATAGCGAGATTCAGTCCATGTATGACAACCAAGTTTGGAATTTGGTTGACAATGTGCCAAGTCGTAAGACGGTCGGGTGAAAATGGATCTTCAAGAAGAAGACCGGCATGGATGGGAAAGTACACACTTATAAGGCGCGATTGGTTGCAAAGGGCTTTACTCAAACTCCTGGAGTTAACTATGATGAGACCTTCTCACAAGTTGCGAAGATAAAGTCTATTAGGTTAATGTTAGCCATTGATGCATTTCATGACTATGAAATATGGCAAATAGATGTCAAAACCGCTTTCTTTAATGGGAAGTTGGCTGAGGATGTTTGCATGAGTCAGCCAAAGGGTTTTGTCGATGCAGAGCATCCTAATAGAGTGTGTAAGCTTGAGAAATCCATTTATGGATTGAAACAAGCGTCTCGCAGATGAAATCTTTGTTTCGATGAGAAAGTCAAAGAGTTTGGCTTCCTGCGAAGCGAGGATGAGTCCTGTGTATATGTTAAAGCCAGTGGGAGTATAGTTAGCTTCCTCGTACTGTATGTCGATGACATACTGCTCATAGGAAATGACATCCCAACCCTGCAGGAGGTTAAGTCCTGGCTTGGGAAGTGCTTCGCTATGAAGGACCTCGGAGAGGCTGCCTATATTCTGGGAATAAGGATAGTGAGAAACGGGAGTAAAAGGCTAATAGGACCTAGTCAAAATACTTACTTGGAAAAGGTCCTAAAACGGTTTAGTATGGAGAATTCCAAGAATGAGGAGTTGCCGATCCAAAACAATACCAAGTTGAGTAAGACTCAAAGTCCGAGTACTGAAGCCGAGATAGCAGAAATGAGTCGAGTACCTTACGCTTCCGCAGTTGGCTCGATCATGTATGCTATGACTTGTACTCGCCCTGATGTGGCCTTCGCTTTGAGCATGGTCAGCAGATATCAAGGGAACCCTGGTAGAGCGCATTGGACCGCAGTCAAGAATATTCTTAAGTACCTTTGGGGGACCAAGGAATGGTTTTTCATCCTCGGTGGGAGTGATGACTTAAGGGTACGAGGGTATAGTGACGCCAGTTTTCAGACCGATCGAGACTACTTCCGATCTTAGTCAGGCTAGGTCTTTACCCTGAATGGAGGAGCAGTGGCTTGGAAAAGTTCCAAGCAAGAGATCGTGGCTGATTCAACGTGTGAATCAGAGTACATAGCAGCGAGCGAAGCGTCGAAGGAGGCAATATGGTTGAAGAACTTCATCGGAGACCTTGGAGTTGTACCAGCCATAAAGGAGCCTATGGAAATTTTCTATGATAACGAAGGTGCGGTTTTCTTAACCAAGGAACCGAGGGATCATGGCAGATCCAGACATATCGACAGGAAATATCACTTTATTAGACATCGGGTAGAAGAGGGACTCCTCATAGTAAAGAGGGTATCGTCAGAAGAAAACCCAGCAGATCCCCTTACGAAGGGACTGAGTAGGGTTAAACACTTGCAGCATGCTAGGAGCATTGGGCTGAAGGACGATATAAGTTTTAGTGATTAGATAGTTTTTAAACGTGTAATAGATAAATTGTAATTAACATTTGATGATTAAATAAAGGAGTATTATTTATAAGTAAAGTTACTATCTTGTGTTAATTATTTACCTATTGTTTCACTTTGCATGTTTTGACTTCCTGAATAATAAGAATATTCGAACAGTCCACAGTCGTTCATATGTTGGAAGTAGATATGAAAGAAGACTGTCGTGAATTGGTTTGTAGTCTGTCTAAAGTGTATTAGACATAGCAAAAGTTTGCTACCACGTTCATGAGTGCTTATGAATAAGATTTGAGCATTGGATTAAACCCACGCTTACTTGTATCACTTCATGGAATTTATCACGAGTGATCGTAAGACGATAATATCATATAATCTTTAAACCTAGATATATGGTTTATTGTTTGCGAGTTGGTTGTGCATTGATAATGCGTAAACGCATCATTAACTTGATGTTATAAAATGCATTGTTGTGCATAATTTGATGAGTGAATAGTAAATGCATATAAGTCGAAGTTTATCTGTTCCTTTTATCCTAAGAGGATAAAAGCGATATTTAGGCCCCTCGATGATTTGGTTTGACTTATGTGGCGGGCCCGGTCAGGACTGAATTGATGTGTTCAATTAAGTTCTATGTCAGACAAATCAGAGATCGAGAAACAAACTGTTGGACAATAAGTATGACCATGTTCCATGTGATTGTCCACACGATATCTTGAGAACAGAGGATTATACGATCCCTTATCTAAACGACGAGTCAGAGTTCGACAACGGCTTTTGAGAGCTACGATTGCTAATCGGATTTTGAAGTTATACTTGCATCTATAGTTATTAGACTTATCCAAGTGGGAGACTGTTGGATTAGTGTCTAAGTCCATAACTATATTTGGTATGTACTTGACCCGGTTGTAGCATGGTCCTTTTGGGTTGCCTTCACCAGAGCAACTTGACTGGATGATTAGTGGAGAAATAGGATATTATGGTTTATTAATATATTATAAGAATAATATATTAAAAGAGAAATCATATTGATTAATTAATATTGGTCAAGAATTAATTAGGAAATTACTTTTGTGATAAAAAAATATTAATTAAACTTAGGGGACTGGAATTATAATTATAAGATAATTGGATTTTGGATTGTGGATCATATGGATAAAGGGGTGGACGAAATTAGGGTGGAAGCCCACCTTGAAATTGTCCAAGGCCTTATTCCAGAAGGTTCTGATTGGACTGCTTAAGGCCTAAGCTATCCAATTAGGGTTTTTACTGAAACCCTAGCAGCCCCACTATATGAGGACCCCTAAGGCTTCAGAAATCGGCACCCAGAAACTCTAAGAAGTCTTAGAGCCGATTTTGAGCCTCTCATCCCCTCTCTCCAAGATCATTCAACTTGCTTTGGTGTTTGTGATCCATTAGAGGCATCGCATTTGAGGTGCTAGGTTCTCATAAGCTGAAGATCTTCAAGCAACAATCAAGGTAACATTCTTATTGGTTATTTATGTTATTTTTAAGTTTTGTTGTATGCTAGATTAGGGTTTGTAAGCCTTGGATAATTTGCATGTACAATAGAGAAACCTAGATCCAAGGCTTTAGGTTTTTGCATGTGCACCATAGGATTGATGATTTGCTCAAAATCCATCACTTCATTTTGATTGATCGATGAACATGATCTTTGCAAAAATTCCTTATTAGAATAATATTATACAATCTCCCATATGCTTATATTGGTCCGAGAAATAGACAACCATAAAGTTGCGGGGTATATACATGGCACGAAGCTCTCGTTCTTGAGACGGAGGAGGGCACAACCGTGCACACCTATTTGGATGTCTTGTGGTGATGACCTAAAGCAACGATCGTGGTCTTATGTGGTATATACCACGAGAGACCACAACCAATTGACTCTCTTTTCTATGTTTCTCTGTCTTCTTCTTTCCTCTCTGTTCCTCTCTCTTTTTGTTGTAGGTTGCATGCCCCCATATCCTATGGCCTAATACTCATATGATAGCTAGGACTTGATACATGTTGAATTTAAATAATGATAAAAAAACACAACTTTCTATACTTATATTATGGTTCAAGAAAGAGATGCTACAATGCCAATTTGATAGGACATGCACTTTTTTTTTTTATTAAAATGATGTTAAAACAGAACACAACGTTGGCCATTTTTTGGGATCTCTCCCAAAAACTCTAGAAAACTAATAGTGGTCTTGAATTATTATTATTTACTCTTTTTTTGGGAGAATTTCATATATGCCCCTCTTAAACTTCAAAATATCATATTTGCCCAGCTTAATTTCTCAATATCATATTTACCCTTCATAAACCTTCAAAATATTATATTTGCCCATATCCTTTTTTATAATGTTTTTAATATTTTATAATCATTTTTTATACCTTAGAATTATTATAATAATTAAAAGTTTTAACCATATTATCCTTACGTCTAAGATAATGGAATGCGAACTTCTAAATTGTTGGAATGTCGCCCTCTTGACAACCAAAAAGATTCATCTTCAACCCTCTCTATGGAATGTATATTTTGATTGTTTAGTTTTTGTTGTTGTTGATTATTATCATGTTGTATATGGAGGATATTTTAGATATTACCATTGATATTTTGATGTTTAAAAATTACATATACAATATTTTGATATTTAAGGACATATAAGATATTTTGATGTTTTTAAAAATGACATATATGACATTTTGAAATTTTATGAAGGGTAAATATGATATTTAGAAATTTTATGAATGATAAATATGATATTTAGAAATTAAGTTGGGTAATATGATATTTTGATGTTTAAGAATGGCATATATGAGATTCTCCCTTTTTTTTTGCATCTCCGTGTTAATTTAACTATTTCCTATAGGGAATAATCCCTTATTATCAAAATCTGAATATTATATTGAAGAGAGGCCCACACAAGTCTATCTCCGTGCTAATTTAACTATTTCCTATAGACAAAACTGCACAAATGGTCCATGTGGTTAGCTAAAAATTGTCACTTTGGTCCAAAAAGGTTTGGACTAGCACCAGAGGTCCAAATTTTTCATTTTGTTGCGAGTTTGGTCCAGTTTTCTATAAACTTTTTCATAATGACTATTTTGCCCTTATTTTTTCCTTTTTCGGTTTTTTTATTATTTAAATACTTTTTTTGATTAAAAGAAAAAATAAAAAAAATTTGCATTTTCTATTTTATTTTTATATTTTTTTATAACAAAATAAAAAAAATAAAAATGAAATCTCTCTCTCTCTCTCTCTCTCTCTCTCTCTCCCTCCCTCCCTCCCTCCCTCTCTCTCTCTCTTTCTTATTTCCAACACCACACAACCCTCCAACCTGCTGCCTTACCTCTTCCCTCTTCGCCTCCGATGACCACTGCCGACATAAGCAAAAAAGAAGCAGTCACTAGGCTGTCGGGCAGCCTCCTGCCACCGTAGAGCTGCTCTTGGTCACCACCATCGACCACCTATGTTATGCTGTTGCTGCTACTACGTAAGTCCCCATTGCCATTTTTTTGTGTGAATCGCAAAGGGCCAAACCGAGGAATCAAATGACCCGTCATTTTTTTTCTTTCATCATTTTCACCGGAGAGGATGTTCAGTGGCGATGATAACGAAGAAGGGCATGTTGCAGGTACGCTATCATTGTTGATCCAATTGAGGGTTTTCGAGCCCTAATCACACCTAAATCAAAGTTTTCGGGACAAGCTTCAATATCTGGTAAAATCACACTGCAAAGAGGGGGTAATTCGAACCCTAGAATGTAGAATGCTTTAATGGAGAAAGATGGAGGGCGCATTGCTTCTATCTGTTTGTTGAACATAGTCCTAAATCCTGAAGATTCTTGCAGTAGGAGTGGAATTGGAGAAAATCAAAAGAACAGAAGCTGGAGATGGTGGCTGTGACTGGTGATGGCGGAGTGGGTGACGAAGGCAGGAGCTGCAACGATAGCTTGATGTGTGGTTTTTTCTTGTGTCCGACCGTTTACGACGAGGGGGAAGGCATCAGATCAAGACAAGCTTCATTTAATAGAAGAAGAGGGAAAATGGGGGTGGTGACGGAGTTGTAGTGGTTGCACGGTGGCCACACAGTCGGTGGTTTTTAGTGGAGGGTGATGGCAGGTGAATGCTGGAACGGAGGCAACAGGTGGAAGGCAGCAGCGACGTTGGGGTGTTTGATGGCAATGGGTCATGACAGGGGGGGGGGGCGAGAGAGAGAGAGAGAGAGAGATTCTTTTTTATTTTTCTTTTAATCATAAAAAACATTTAAATAAATAAAAAATGAAAAAAGAAAGTACCAAAGGTAAATCCGTCATTTTAAATATTTCTAAATCAAATTGGACCAAAATCGCAACAAAATGAAAACGTTGGACCTGTGGTGCAAGTCAAAACTTTTTTGGACCAAAGTGACAATTTTGAGCAAACCACAGGGATCATTTGTATAGTTTAGTCTTTCCTATATATAGGGAATAATCCTTTATTATCAAAATCTGAATATTATATTGAAGAGAGGCCCACACAAGTCTAAGTGATGGTCCACATAAAATCTGAAGGCAATTACATTTGTTACAAATCTTGAAGATTTTGAGATATAAAGGTTATATCCACTTGTATATTGAGATTGGTTTGCTGAAAACCTAAAGTAAGAACGGTCTTTACAAAAAAAAAATTCTATTTTCACATTCAAAAACAAAATAAAGTCCGAGGGAAAACTTTAAGTCTTTAAGAACCATGTAATTTATAACAATGAACCAAAATAGCAAGCATACAATTATAAACATTCAAAAATTAATGTGTTGTTAGTTACTATCTTCATGACCGAAATGGAAACAAGTAGGAAGCAAGCACAGCTTAAAAAGAAGAAGGCATTAGACACGACAAAAACCGAATCAACATGTAAACGTTCACCAGCTAATTAACATTACTTTCAGGCACCAGAAACGACTTGGAAACTCCCCATATATACCATCAAAAAGTTGAAACCTAAAAATGGAGCCCTCGACCATATTGTGGTTGCGTGTTAGTGTTATGCATGTTAGACATAAAATCATTTGTTTATGCCCTAAAAATCTCGTACACTGTGCAAATTAAAGATAATGTACGGGTGATGCTCAGGAAAACGAGTACATATATATACGAACAGATTTTCAGATCGAAGTAACATACATACAAGACGATGAAAGGCACCTGTTAGCAGTATAGCCGCTGCTGAATTCATACAGCTTGCCGCGGGCGGAGAATATGATGACGGCGACATCGACGTCGCAGAGCACGGAAAGCTGCCGTGCTTTCTCAATTAATCCCGTTCTTCGCTTCGAAAACGTCACTAGCCTGCTACTCTTATCTTCGATCCGCTTTATTTCGAGCTTCCTCCGCCCCATTATTTCTCTCCCGGCCGGTGAAGTTTCTAGACCTAATTAAGTTTTCAACTTCCGACGACTTCTTTCCTTATCTCATACGTGTTAACTGTTAACTGATCGCGTGTGTTTATAACGCAGGAAGCATGACCTGTAAATTGTGATGATGACTGGTACTGCTTCTGATTTAAATAAATATTTTCGTAATTCTATTTTGTCGTTTAATGTCGGTAAGGAAATAACATTAATTGTTTGATCAGTGTTGTTTTACTCGACATTATGTTCTGGTTTGTTTAGTTTTTCAATAGCGTTAATCTATTATCCGTTCACAAAAATCACAAAATAAAGTAAAAAAACAACATACTATTATCATTTTATCCTATATGTTTTAGATATTGACTAAGTTAACCATTACACAATGTGATTTAAAGAAATTATCTATAAATTTACCTTTTGCAAAATGACTAACTACTCGGGGAGAGGGCATTTTGGTCATGAGCCTGGCGGTCTGGCCCCTTCCGAAACAGGTTCCAGACTGAATGACCCCCTAGTTAATGTTGATGCGGAATGTACACTGAAATAATTGACATTTTGGAGATATTTAACGAAGTAAAATGACATACGATCCTGAGGATATCGAGGTTTTCCAGGTTAGTTCTTTCTTCCTTTACTTTTGTATTTGTTTTTATTGAATATTAACCAAAATAACATAGTCTGGATTGCAAATAACATATTTGAAATTCCAGGAACGTGTCCAAAATGGAATGTTAATTCAGATTTAGAGCCATAGAAAGCTACTTATTTATCATAAATTAACTAGTTTATTGTAACATCCCAACCGTCAGGTATCATTAATTTTCCATTTAGATTTCATGTTTAAGGTCTACTCGACGAGTTGACGCTACGACTCGTCGAGTAGCAGCGGGCCAGGACACGTCAATTAATGAATGACTCGTCGAGTCGGCATGGGGGACTCGACGAGTAGGAGCTGGCAGTGGAAACCCTAAGTTTCAGGGTTTTTGCACCCTATATATTGGACCATTAACGCCTCCCACTGTCCTCTATCACCCCTTGAGAGCCAGAAACCCTAATTCCCGTGAGTGAGAGCTTGGAGAGTGTTTTGGAGCTTTGAGAGGTGACTTTTGTGAAGGAAACTTGTAGATCAAGAGGCTAGCATCAAGGATTTTATGTGGATCCAGATTCTACTTCAGTTTGTGGACATCTTGAAGGTAATAAGTTGTTACCTTAATCTCTTTTCTTCTAGAATCATTCATATGAGAAAACTAGGGCTTTCTTTAGTTATTCATGAAGGAATTTTGGGTATGGAAGCTAGATCTGAAGTTGAAACTTCAGATCTGAACCTCTTTTGAGTTCTAAATCCATAAAGCTTCCAGCTCTTGCAAGGATGAGACTCTCCTAAGGTGTGAAGCTCCATTAGAAGCTTAGATTGGTCATTTAGAGCCTTTAGGGCCTTGCATGCGTGTAAAGTTTGCAACTTTACGTGATAAACATGCCTTAGAAGCTTGGATCTGTAATCTGGAACCTTGGCATGGCTTAAAAAGTGTCTGCATGGATGAAGGTCTGCAAGGACTCGACAAGTTGCATAGTCAACTCGGCGAGTCATTTGAAGATGGTCATGAACTCGTCGAGTTGATGAACAAACTCGGCGAGTCCGTTGAAGATTGCCTTGAACTCGACGAGTCGTTCGAAGACTTGGCGAGTCGGCTAGGGTTTCTCCCAATTCTTGGACACGTATGAACTCGGCGAGTTAGAAAGGAACTCGACGAGCCAATCAAGGATTTCACGACTTCTCGAGTTCAGGAAGGACTCGACGAGTCGGTGAACTACACTCGACGAGTCGAGTCAACATGGACTGTTGACTTTGACTGTGGACTTTGACTGTGGACTTTGACCAAGAGTTGACCAGTTGACTTCTGAGGGTATTTTGATAATTTGGAAACTTATGAAAATGGTTTTATGGTAGCTATAGGTGGGGGAGTTCGCGTGGGTGATCCGAGAGTCGAGCTTTCTAGTTTCAGACGACAGTTGCGAGGTGAGTTATCCTCACTATACTAATGGGTCTAAGGCACCAAGGCCGACCCATTTGATATGTTATCTTGAGCTGTGATAGATGCTGAGTATGACTTAGTATTACATGCTAGTAGATATGCCTGTTAGGTAGGTCTGTAGGACTACCGGTGATGTTATATGATTATGGCATGCTCGATTCTTATGATTTATGTGTTTGTTATATGGGATGGGTTGAGGTTGTACTGCTTCGTGCGGTAGCCAACAAACCCTAGGAGCATTCCAGTTACGGGCTAAGGGAGACTCATACTGTGGGCTCGGGAGCATTCCAGTTACGGGCTGAGGGAGACTCGTACTGTGGGCTCGTAGGTATTACAGTATGTAGGGTTGTGGACCCGTTATGTGCTGTTTTGTTCAGTTTATTATGATATGATTGTGTGGACTGTATGTGTATCGGTATTTTGGGGGTAACTCACTAAGCTTTCGGGCTTACAGTTTCAGTTTATTGTTTCAGGTACATCAGGGGATCGCGGTAAGGCGAAGGCATGATCGTACAACTCCTCACTTTATGTTTATGTTTCTGGGATATACTCTGATAAATAATATTTTGAAAACAAAGTTGTAATGTTTGACAAATTTGAAGTGAATTTAAAAGTTTAAATTTGCTTGAAATTTTCGGGTGTTACAAGTTGGTATCAGAGCCTTGGTTTGAGTGAATTGGAGGAACATGCGTGTAACTCCAGTCTCAATTCAAGGAAAGGATTTTCAAAATGATTTTTTTTTAAAAAGGTTTTCAAAATAAGTAAAGGAGGATGCAGGATGTACGATCAGCCGGAGCTAGTAAGTAGACCCCAAAATACCATACAAGTTATTTGATTATGAGATATGTTAGAACAACATGTTAGTACTAGGCTAGGGATCTTCAGGAATTGCATGATAGAATTGTCTGATTACATGATGCCTGCTAGCCTAGGGTTTCCTTTATATGAGATTGACATCATTACTGTAGTTGCTTAGTGTATGCATCACGGTTATACATAACCAAGATCTTATAGCCTGAGAATGTTTGATTTGGCCTTATGTTCTGTTCTTGTTTGATTGGGAGCTTAGGGTAGGATTGGACATTCAAAAGTCTATAGGGTACAACATTATGTATGGCTAGCATACACTAGTGCTGCAGGGTTGGTGGAAGTTTCATGGATAGGTGGGCTGTGTGAGGCCGAGAGGCCAGTTAGGAGATATTTAGCATTCCTCTAGGAGTGAGGACTGAGCGCTCGCTATGTTGTGTATTCAGTTAGGGAATTGTGGTGATGCTTGAGACAAATATGGGTAGGTGTGGAAGGTAGTAGGGGCCCATACTACTGAAAGCACAGGACCCATACGCGTGTCAAGTGAGTCACAATCCCTAGGGTTAGTCGGGAGTTGGCTCCCAGTTACTATGTGTTTATCTGATTGTTTTAATGGTGTGTTTCAGTATGGCGATCACGAGACGTTTCACTGGTTCCGGGTCAGGATCAGGGGTAGGAGATGCGAGCCAGGAAGGGCCACCAGCACCAGAGCCTGTGGTGCAGATGGGTACAGATGAGTTGCACGCCAGGATCCGAGAGATTCTACATAATGAGGTTGATGCTCTGTTCCGGGCTCAGCTACCGGAGATGTTTGGGTCTGTTAAGACCGCCATGGTCGAGTACTTCGACGAGCGATACGCAGCCCTAGCAGAGACGACTGCCGTTGCAGCCACTACGGCTGTAACAGCGGCAGGAGGAGGAGGAGGAGCCAGCCGGGCTTTCCAGTACAGGGACTTCGACAACATGAAGCCCCCTACTTTTGATGGGACTCAGGACCCCATCAAGTCTATGAGGTGGATTTCTGACGTGGAGGGGTGCTTCTTCACTTGCTCATGTCCTACTGACCAGAGGGTCAGGTGTGCCCTGAACCTGATGAGGCTTGGGGCCAAGGACTGGTGGAGATTGACTACAGGATCTTACTCTCATGAGCAGAGAGCTGCAGTTACGTGGGAGCAGTTCCAGGACATGTTCCGTGCTCGATACATTCCGCGGGTCGAGCGGGAACGATTGGCACATGATTTTCTGAGTTTGAGACAGGATGGGGAGTCGGTGACGGAGATCACCCGTATGTTCACTGAGCGGGAGATGTTCTGCCCAGAGTTTGCTTCCGAGTAGTCTCAGATGACCCGTTATCTGAGTATGCTCAAAACTGATATCCGACAGTTTGTATCTACCCAACGATGTGATACTCTTCTGGAGTTGCAGGAGGCCGCCAGACGGCGGGAGTTAGAGATTGAGCTGCAGCTGAGGGAGCAGCGGCAGACCCCGACACAGTCGCAGCCGGCGCCGAAGCGGTCTAAGACCGCTGATTTGAGGTCTGGGAGTCAGCAGAGCCGCTCTTGTGGGAAGTGTGGCAGGGTTCATTCCGGGATTTGTCGAGCCAGTAGTGGGTGCCACAGGTGTGGCAATGGGGGGCACTATGCGAAGGATTGTCGCCAGGCCGCTCCGATTCCGAGTATGAAGTTATGTTACCATTGTGATCAGGTTGGCCATTTGAAGGCCAACTACCCGTTACTCGCCGCCAATCCGGCGCAGGCTCCAGCACCGACTACATTGAGGATTACAGATGGGAGACAGGGTAGGGCGGAGCCCCCGAGGGCTCAGGGGCGTGCTTTTCAGCTGACGGTTGAGGAGGCCAAGACAGTACCGGATGTAGTTGCTAGTATGTTTCTATCCTTTATCTCGTTTACTATATCTGCTGTATGATTATCTGTTGTACCTGTGATTAGGTACGTTTTTAGTTAACTATTTGCCTGCTTTGGTCTTATTTGACTCGGGGGCGAGTCGGTCCTTCGTATCCCAGACATTTAGTAGAGAGTTCAGTGTGTCAGTAGGCGAGTTAAAGTGTCCGTTGCGAGTGTCTATCGCCAATGAACACGGGGTTTCTGCTTCTTCAGTTTATCGACGGTGTGATTTGGAGATTTTCGGGGTGTCCTTTCCGATAGATTTGATTCCGATCCCCATGGGGGAGGTGTGCGTGATTGTAGGCATGGATTGGCTCAGTCGGTTCGGTGCTATGATTGATTGCAAGGGCCAGCGAGTGGTAGTTCGAACCCCAAGTGGGGGAGAACTGATTGTATATGGCGAGGGCACCAGAGTGGGATTAGGGTTTTGTTCAGCTGCCAGGGCTCGGCAGTACTTTCAGCATGGGTGTGTGGGTTATCTAGCGTATGTGGTAGATACGCGGGTGAGAGATCAGACATCAGTTTCAGAGGTCCCAGAGGAATTACCCGGTGTACCTCCGGAGAGGCAGGTCGAGTTCAAGATCGACCTGGTGCCAGGTGCGGCCCCTATCGCTAAGGCACCGTACCGATTGGCACCCCCAGAGATGCAAGAGCTGTCGTCACAGCTACAGGAACTGTTGGGCAAGCAGTTCATTCGACCTAGGGAGCACCGATTCTTTTTGTCCGGAAGAAGGACGGTTCGCATCGGATGTGCATTGACTACCGGGAGTTGAACAAGTTAACGGTGAAGAACCGTTACCCACTCCCGAGGATAGACGATCTCTTAGATCAGTTGCAGGGCGCATCTTGGTTTTCCAAGATAGACTTGAGGTCTGGGTATCATCAGGTCAGGGTCAGAGAGGAGGACGTGGAGAAGACCGCATTCCGAACTCGTTATGGACATTACAAGTTCATGGTGATGTCGTTTGGGCTCACCAACGCGCCAGCAGTGTTCATGGACCTGATGAATTGGGTCTGCAGACCGATGCTCGATTGCTCGGTCATAGTGTTTATAGATGATATCTTGGTGTATTCCAAGACCCGAGAGCAGCATGAGGAGCATCTGCGGGAGTTGTTGGGAGTTCTGAGACGAGAACGGCTGTACGCCAAGTTCTCGAAGTGTGAGTTTTGGCTACGAGAGGTCCAGTTCCTTGGATATCTCGTTAACCAAGAGGGGATTTTGGTCGATCCGGCCAAAATCGAGGCGGTTATGCAGTGGGAGGTTCCGAAATCTCCCTCAGACATCAGGAGCTTTTTGGGATTGGCAGGGTACTACCGGAGATTCATACAGGACTTCTCCAAGATTGCGGTACCCCTCACTCGTCTGACGAGGAAGGGGGTGGAATTCCGGTGGGGCCCTGAGCAGCAGAGGGCGTTTGAGACCCTCCGACAGCGGTTGTGCGAGGCCCCAGTCTTGACACTCCCCGAGGGAGTTGAGGATTTTGTGGTGTTCTATGATGCATCCATCACAGGGTTAGGGGCGGTCCTCATGCAGAGAGGACGAGTGATAGCTTATGCGTCGCGGCAATTGAAGTCGCACGAGACAAGATACCCTACGCATGACCTGGAGCTGGGGGCGGTGGTGTTCGCCCTCAAGATATGGAGACATTACCTTTACGGGGTCCATTGTACCATATACACGGACCACAAGAGCTTGAGACATATCATGGATCAGCCAAACCTGAACATGAGGCAGCGCAGGTGGCTGGATGTAGTCAAGGACTACGACTGCGAGATCCTTTACCACCCTGGTAAAGCGAATGTGGTTGCGGATGCTCTAAGTAGCAAGTCAGCTGGGTCTTCCGCCCCAGCGGTATGTATGAGGATAACAGTAGACTCTCCGCTTGTGAGTTTGATCAGGGATGCCCAGGTTGAGGGCGTGCGACCGGAAATTGGAAGCTGGAGAGGATCAAGGGTGAGCATGCCCGGTTTGTGCAGGATAGCCGGAGATTATTGACCCGATGCGGTTGGGTCTGGGTCCCGATGTCTGGTGGGGTCCGGCAGACGGTCATGGAGGAGGCTCATAAGTCTCATTTTTCTATTCACCCCTGGGGCCACCAAGATGTACCGAGATTTGAGTTTGAGCTATTGGTGGCTGTGCATGAAGCGATAAATCGCTTGGTACGTCGAGAGGTGCTTGACCTGTAGGATGGTCAAGGCCGAGCATCAGAGGTCGCATGGCAAGCTGCAGCCCCTGGAGATTCCCATGTGGAAATGGGAACAGATCACGATGGATTTTATTACCAAGTTGCCGAGGACGGCGAAGGGGTTTGATGCTATATGGGTCATCGTGGATCGATTGACCAAGAGTGCCCATTTCTTGGCCATACGGGAGAGCTCATCGACCGAGAAATTGGCCGACGTGTACGTTCGCGAGATCGTGTCTCGCCATAGGGTTCCCGTTTCCATTGTCTCTGATCGGGATGTCAGGTTTACCTCCCACTTCTGGCAGAAGTTTCACGAGGAGCTGGGCACGAGGTTGCACTTCAGCACAACATTCCATCCGCAGACTGATGGTCAGAGCGAGCGGACCATTCAGACCCTCGAGGATATGTTGAGGGTGTGTGTCATTGATTTCGGTGGGAGCTGGGATTCCCACCTACCGCTTGCAGAGTTCGCCTACAACAACAGCTATCATTCCAGCATTGGCGCCCCGCCATTCGAGCTGTTGTACGGGCGGAGATGTCGCACCCCGGTTTTTTGGGGAGAGGTTGGTCACAGGGTGATGGGTCGGACGGAGGTGGTCTTGCAGACTACCGAGAAGATTCAGCAGATTAGGCAGCGGCTGCAGACCGCTCAGAGTCGGCAGAAGAGTTACGCCGACCGGCGCCGATCCGAGTTAGAGTTTCAGGTCGGTGACATGGTACTCCTGAAGGTCTCACCCTGGAAGGGTGTGATCCGCTTCAAGAAGCGGGGAAAATTGGGTCCTCGCTATATTGGGCCGTTCAGGGTCATCGTCAGGATTTGTAAAGTGGCGTACCGGCTGGAACTACCCGATGAGCTCAGCCGGATTCACAACACTTTTCACGTTTCGCAATTGCGAAAGTGCATTATGGACCAGGAGGAAGTGGTGCCACTAGATGACATTCAGCTTAATGAGCGCCTGAATTATGTTGAGAGGCCGATTACCGTCTTGGAAAAGAAAGTGAAAATCTTGCGCAACAAGGAGGTTCCGTTGGTGAAGATACAATGGGAACATCGGAGGGGATCCGAGTGGACATGGGAGTCGGAGGCTGAGATGCGGGAGCATTACCCAGAGTTATTCGCTACAGCAGACTTCGAGGACGAAGTCTAAGTCAAGTGGGGGAGAATTGTAATATCCCAACCATCAGGTATCATTAATTTTCCATTTAGATTTCATGTTTAAGGTCTACTCGACGAGTTGACGCTACGACTCGTCGAGTAGCAGCGGGCCAGGACACGTCAATTAATGAATGACTCGTCGAGTCGGCATGGGGGACTCGACGAGTAGGAGCTGGCAGTGGAAACCCTAAGTTTCAGGGTTTTTGCACCCTATATATTGGACCATTAGCGCCTCCCACTGTCCTCTATCACCCCTTGAGATCCAGAAACCCTAATTCCCGTGAGTGAGAGCTTGGAGAGTGTTTTGGAGCTTTGAGAGGTGACTTTTGTGAAGGAAACTTGTAGATCAAGAGGCTAGCATCAAGGATTTTGTGTGGATCCAGAGTCTACTTCTGTTTGGGCACATCTTGAAGGTAATAAGCTGATACCTTAATCTCTTTTCTTCTATAATCATTCATATGAGAAAACTAGGGCTTTCTTTAGTTATTCATGAAGGAATTTTGGGTATGGGAGCTAGATCTGAAGTTGAAACTTCAGATCTGAACCACTTTTGAGTCCTAAATCCATAAAGCTTCCAGCTCTTGCAAGGATGAGACTCTCCTAAGGTGTGAAGCTCCATTAGAAGCTTAGATTGGTCATTTAGAGCCTTTAGGGCCTTGCATGCGTGTAAAGTTTGCAACTTTACGTGATAAACATGCCTTAGAAGCTTGGATCTGTAATCTGGAACCTTGGCATGGCTTAAAAAATGTCTGCATGGATGAAGGTCTGCAAGGACTCGACGAGTTGCATAGTCAACTCGACGAGTCATTTGAAGATGGTCATGAACTCGTCGAGTTGATGAACAAACTCGGCGAGTCCGTTGAATATTGCCTTGAACTCGACGAGTCGTTCGAAGACTCGGCGAGTCGGCTAGGGTTTCTCCCAATTCTTGGACACGTATGAACTCGGCGAGTTAGAAAGGAACTCGACGAGCCAATCAAGGATTTCACGACTTCTCGAGTTCAGGAAGGACTCGACGAGTCGGTGAACTACACTCGACGAGTCGAGTCAACATGGACTGTTGACTTTGACTGTGGACTTTGACTTTGACCAAGAGTTGACCAGTTGACTTCTGAGGGTATTTTGGTAATTTGGAAACTTATGAAAAGGGTTTTATGGTAGCTATAGGTAGGGGAGTTCGCGTGGGTGATGCGAGAGTCGAGCTTTCTAGTTTCAGATGACAGTTGCGAGGTGAGTTATCCTCACTATACTAAGGGGTCTAAGACACCAAGGCCGGCCCATTTGATATGTTATCTTGAGCTGTGATAGATGTTGAGTACGACTTAGTATTACATGCTAGTAGATATGCCTGTTAGGTAGGTCTGTAGGACTACTAGTGATGTTATATGATTATGGCATGCTCGATTCTTATGATTTATGTGTTTGTTATATGGGATGGGTTGAGGTTGTACTGCTTCGTGCGGTAGCCAACAAACCCTAGGAGCATTCTAGTTACGGGCTAAGGGAGACTCGTACTGTGGGTTTGGAAGCATTCCAGTTACGGGCTGAGGGAGACTCGTATTGTGGGCTCGTGGGTATTACAGTCTGTAGGGCTGTGGACCAGTTATGTGTTGTTCTGTTCAGTTTATTATGATATGATTGTGTGGACTATATGTGTATCGGTATTTTGGGGGTAACTCACTAAGCTTTCGGGCTTACAGTTTCAGTTTATTGTTTCAGGTACATCAGGGGATCGCGGCAAGGCGAAGGCATGATCGTACAGCTCCTCACTTTATGTTTATGTTTATGGGATATACTCTGATAAATAATATTTTGAAAACAAAGTTGTAATGTTTGACGAATTTGATGTGAATTTAAAAGTTTAAATTTGCTTGAAATTTTCGGGTGTTACATTGATGTTCATGTTCACAACTTTTATCCGCCATTATGAATACTCTGAAATGACTTCGTACTTCGGAATGCGAAGAAAAAGTCCGAAATATGAAGAACATCCCATTCCAATCCTATGTAGCAAAACAAGCATGCTTTTTTTTCATTCATTTTGTAATGCTCCATTCCATTCCCCCTTAGATTACTACTTTCGAGACAATATTACATTACCATATAAAACACTAAAACCCAAGTAAAATTAATAGTTTATATTGTTGGTTTTGTAATTTTGATTGTATGTTAATTAGCAGAAGAAGAAAAGAAGGCAAGCTTGGAAAGAGATATGCGTTTGATTAAGGAGAGAATGAGTGTGATGGACTCGAAGCACACTGGAATGACACTCCAAAAAGGTGATGAAAGAGTTGACCTTCTTACAGAGATAACTCAAAATCTTCGAAAGCTCAGGACATGAAAAAACACATAGTAAAATTAAATTAATAATCTCAAATGTTGACCATTTTGTTCTAGTTTTTGGTAAATAAAAAAGGTAATAAATAAGCAAGGTGGGTGTTTTTGCATACTTGGATCTCAATAAGGGCAGGAGGTAGATAATCTAAAAGTTACATTGGCTTTTCCATACTTCCTCAAGCACTCATAATAAAATCCATACCTGAAAGTCAGGGAATTCCTTGCATTGTTTAAACTTAGAAGACCATATGTATTGTAGAAGCACACATGCTTGCTTTCTGTACACCCCATATTGAAGAAGAAAATTTGTGCAAGACAAATCACAAATTGCAGTAATACTAACCATACTCATAGCATGTTAATTGGAAGGATTTTGCACCTTGAACTGAAAATTACGACTTATAAGGCTTGTGGCAAATTCGCTTTTGGCAATTCATTTTTTATTCAAACTTTGGAGACCATTGTAGTGTTAGGTATAGTGATGTTTAAGCTTAATCCTCTATATTGGTGATATTGCTAACAATTTAACACATGTTATTTAGGATAAACCAAACAATGCGGTTCCTGATTCTGCATACAAGGTTGCTTTATTAATGGGATACTGATGTATTTTACCATTGGTAATGTGTTCCTATAATTTATCTTGGTTGATTTAGATTTACCTTGATATGTCTTAAGTCTTGACATGTTATGTCAGTTGTATAAGTATGAAGCCAAGAAAATATGTAACTTGACAACATAATAAGGTAACAATATTAACTTTCTACTTGCAATGGAGTTGAAGGGTAAAGAAACAAATTTTCACACTTGAGTTATTTGTTTGCTCTCATGGATTGAAAGTTCTAAGACCGGATATGTAAATCTTATTTATATTTTTTTAACTATAAATCTTATTTATAAATTGTTATTAACTATAAAACTTATTTTCAGGTTATTATTTAGTTGATGTCATATACACAAATGGAGAGAGTTTTCTAACCCCTTATAGAGGGCAAATGTATCACTTAAATGAATGGTGTCATGGACACCAAACAACTATAACAAATGAATTCTTTAACATGAAACATTCATCAACAAGAAATGTTATCAAATGATGTTTTGGCCTTCTAAAAGGAAGATGGGGAATATTAAATGTCACACCCCCGATCGGCGGTGGAAACGTCGGGCTGTGCGACATAGGGACATTGGATCACGATGGAAGGTATGTTGAACAATACACAAAGTATAACACAAACATTACTTTTATTTATTATAAATTATTTCAGGGTTACATTGTTTGGAGTTCACGCACACATTCTATTCATAACTAGGCATAAAACAAACGGAAACGACTTCCAACAACTTCCTTGATGGCATCCTTCCTTCCACAGCTACTCTCCACGCTCATCTTCCTGAGAATACATGTATTTTGAAAACGTCAATATAAAGTTGGTGAATTAATAGGTTTATAGTTTTCTGTTTTTATTAGTTTATTTGATCGAAAACTATTCATGTTTTTAAAAACCGTTCTTTCCATTATGATGTATTACATATCCTAATCTTTATAATCTTTATCTAATCTAATCATACAACTACTCGAAGGCGTTCCTCTAGGTAGTTTTAAATTAAGATTCCCTTAAATAGCATTACTATGAGCCCCTATAATCGACGATGTGGACAGATACATACCTCACAAGACGCTTCATCGGACGTCAAATAATATTACTTTTATACTTAAGAAAGTTATCATGTCCGGATTGTAGCTAGCAATCGCAGGTGGATGTGTCAGCCCCGTATAGATCTATACATTTCTTTCTGGCTCTCCCAAGATTAACGATTATAGGTTCGGGATTAGCCGAATTTAATCAAGCTATAAGATAAATAATAACAGCTCACTAATACGTGTTTACTTGATCTTAAGTATAATTATCGTTTTATCTTTTCCTTACTTGATCTTAAGTATAATTATCGTTTTATGGTACAGTTAATTACATTGTCCATCCTTACGTTTTCTTCCATAATTATCACTTTATATATATATATATATATATATATATATATATATATATATATATATATATATACACGATTATCTGGATAACAAGATATTAGGGAAGAATAACAGCTAAGTACAATGTCTATCCTAAGATTTGGCGAGCATTACTTCTAGGTACTAAGTTATCCTAGGAAATCGGCCAACATAACTTCTGGGTATAATATTTTCCTAGTATATCGGTGTTAACATATCCCACTAGGAATACATTAAAGATAATAGAACTGTTATCTTTAGGATGAACTAGTTAACGGTCGCTACCCAGCCTAGTGCCTGACCCGGGCTTCGCCTTAGTGGTCTCGTACTACGACCTTGGTACTTGGCGCTCTCGCACCCAGGTCCAATACCAGACGATAATCTCCTGTATATAATAATCCAAAACACAGTTGGTCACTTCCCATAGTGACAAGTGTAGCGCTCAGAGCGTTGTCCTCTGTCTCCTCTGTATTAATAGCAGATGACCACTAATGGTGCACGATCGACCAATGGGACTCCTCCACGTCCTGTCGGCCCAGACGGGACAAAGGATAATGTTGGGATCACGTTTAGAAGAGGACATGTATAAAAGTAACCCTTTTCCTCTAAAGGAAGGGATCACCTCCTTCTGTCTAAAACCCTATTCTCCATATTCCCACAGACACTCATACGAACTAGACCATCGGAGCTTCGACCTAGGACCACCTCCTGGACGTCGACTGATGTTGCTTCTTCATTGCTATGATTACAGGGCTTAACCTAGACGGAAACACCATGATACGATGTTAAGCTCAGACTACATATAACAACATTTGGCGCCATTCGGGCGTGTACTCAGAGTTACACAACCTTGATACGACACTAGACGTCGAAAATGATGGGAAAAGGACCTATGGCACCCAGAATAGGAGAGTTAAGTCTTCTCAGATCTATGTCGTCGCTTGACGGAACATAAGCATCTGCATCAGAAGGACAAGCCTCCACCCAAACGCTAGCTGCACAACCACCAGGCTCTACGACGGACACCGCAGCGGCGTCAATAGCCGCCTTATAGAGATCACCACCCATCATAACAGAGCATCTGGTCATAACCACGACCGCAACACCACAAATAATGGTGACTCCGCAGTCACAACCACCAAATCAGCAGTCATAGCCACCGGCTTCTCAGCCACAATCGTTTTTGCAGCAAGCGGGGACGAATACTAGGTCCACAGGAGCCATATTGTCCTCCGTGCAACACCCAATGTCGAATTATCGAATCTCTCCCATAGCTGGCATGTCACACATTCCGCTCTTCGTACGGCAACCACTGATGCTCAATCCCTACATCCAGTAGCTGTAGGGATCCATTCCCCAAGTGCCACCATCGTAGGGGTCCAACCCTCACACAATATCGACGCAGGAGTCTAATCTTCACATGTCATCGACACATCAACTCAATCCTCATACACAACAGTCGCAGGAGCCGAATCTGCACACGCTCCAGTAGCCGGGATCGAGCTCACAGTTGCTGCAAAACACACAAATGAGCTCATAATAACAACCGTACATATCGCAAGTGGCGATGTACAATCAGACATACGACAACCCGTATTACGCTCAACAATTCATGATGTACGGTGGATTTCCATACCCACACATGGAAAACCCGATGAGGAGTACCAGTTCCGCTTTCTGCCATGAACTCTTACAATTCGAGATCCCACACTTGACGGTGATACCGAACATCCAAAAGTATATGGCACCACTGATCCAGACGAACACATCGACACTTACGAGTGGACCATGACATCATTGAGAATGGACAAACGGTTCACTTGCATGTATTTCCCTGTCATGCTATCAAGAAATGCAGAAAAGTGGTTCAAGGCACTACGGCTTGACAGCATCTCAAGCTTTGAGCAGTTACGGTACCTTTTCCTCAATAATTTCACGCAATTAAGGAAAGTTAAGGTAGACACGAACTCAATCATGGCGTGAAAACAAAAGGATGGAGAGTCAATAAGAGTGTATTGCGATAGATTCACTCTAGCAACGCTAAACGTCACGGGTCAAGAGGAATTCCTTGTCACCAGCGCCTTCACCCAAGGTTTACTCCCCAACCCTCTATCGAAGAAGATGCAAGCGACGGTACCCCAATCAATGGAAAAACTCAAGTACAGAGTTGAGAAATATCTCAGGTAAATCAAGGGTGAAGAGAGAAAAGAAGCCAACCTAAAGGTTGTTGCCAATGTTGACATAAAACAAGAAGAATCAGTCACCCGGCCCAATACTGCTCATCGAGAGCGCCAGGGCGGGGGCCATGACAAGCAAAACCGGCATTCGCGACATTCGTCTCGGAGATATCGTCCGTTCAGCAAAGACGAACACCGAAATCGTCGAATGAAAATACATGCCATCGAGAAAACGCCACCAACGGCTGAAAAAGAAAAAGACAAGTATTGTGAGTATCATAAAAGACATCTTCACCATCTCCAGGCCCCGCAAGAGAAGTGAACACACGAAGTGGAGGTCGACATTGAGGTATTATCTAGAAATATACTCAACATCAAATTCTCAATAGAAGATCCAAGGCCACCCAACTAGGACCCCAGGGATCCACTCCTGGTCACTGGTTACATACGCCAAACGTAAGTTCACCATGTTTACATAGACAACGTTAGCAAAACCGATATACTCTATGAACATTGCTTCATGAAGCCGCCCACCTCCTGGAAGGAAGTTCTAAAACCTATGACAGGCGGCCTAATCGTAGGCTTCACTGGGCATAACCTATGGCCAGTGGGCACCATACATCTACCACTCACATTAGTTAGTCACAATGGGAAAGACAAGACCACACGAACGATTGGATTCTCAGTGATACGTTTTCCAGTCGAGCACAACATTTGACCACACTTTTCTAGCTACAAGCCATACTGTCAACAATCCACGGTATCGTCAAGTTCATCACACGCATCGGGTCAGCCACAACCGTCGCTACTAACCTACACTTATACCACTGCCATCAAGTCATTGCTGCACCAGAGCTGGTGCCATTTAAAAAAAATCAAACAAAGAATGCCACACAGAAAAACACATCATCCACCTGGATTATCCAGAGCAAACAGTAGGCGCCAGCCTATCGGAAGAACCCAAAGAAATATTAGTTGCACTCCTAAGACAATACTCCAAGGTCCTTGTTTGGAAACCTACAGACATGACAGGAGTCGATCGCGAGGTCATCAAGCATAACCTGAATGTTATCACAGGAAGTGTCCTAATCAAACAGAAAAGAGGGGGCAAACGGGTGATGATAACGAGGAAATAAATGCATAAGTGGCGAAGTTGACAGACGCAGGCATTCTCCACTAAGCAATTTTACCTACCTGGATAACAAATCCATTGATGGTGAAAAAAACATGATGGATTGTGGTGGATGTGTATCGATTACTCCGATCTAAACAACGCCTGCCCAAAGGATCACTACCCGCTCCCGGAGATACAGCAAAAAGTTGAGTCCTTGGAAGGATTTCAATTCAAGCGTTTCCTCGATGCCTACAAGGGCTCATCATCAAGTTCAGATGAGAAGAGAAGATGAATAGAAAACGACCTTTCATACCGATCGCCACACCTTTTGTTATCAAAAGATGTCATTCGGTCTTAAGAACGTTGGGGCGACATACTAGAGCCTGATGGACAAAGTGTTTGCAAACCAAATTGGTAGAAACGTCAAATTCTATGTCGATGGCATGGTTATCAAAAGCCATAATGAAACAGTAGTGCTTTACGACATTGAAGAAACCTTTCTGTAAGGGTCGAATAGTTGTAATTAGTCGAAGTATGTTTCGTACTCTTCGAATATTTTGTAATGTATTTTACTAAGGCGATTATGTTCGAAGCGTTAGTGTCAAAGCCTTAGTATATTTTTTGTACGCTTTCAGTTCCCTATATATAGGGTTATTTACTAGAGGTAGATAAGAACTTTTACAGACTTGTCTCTTTTACTCTGTAAAGAATTCGAAAGCGTAATAGAGCATAACAGATCATATTTACATTCTGTGTTCAAATCTCACATTCATACTTGAATTCATACTCTGATTAATTCATTACTCAATTCTTTGATTCTTCAATTGGTATCAGAGCAGGAATCATATCTCTGAAACCAAACCAAGATACAAGAATTCCTCGACTCTAAAACCCTTCACAACCTCAAAGGAGTACAAGAGATCAATGGAAGGTTGATGACACTTGGTAGATTCATTGCCAAGTCGGCTAAGAAAGCTCTCCCACTCTTCCAAACCTTGAAAAGTTGCGTTGATAAAAGTCAATTCAAATGGACAGCAGAGACCGACAAGGCCCTGCTGCACCTGAAAGAAGCTTTACACCAGCTCCTAGCCATGGCGAGCCCTCTACTAGAAGAAACTTTGCAAATGTACTTGGCAGCATCCGACGAGGCCATATCATCGGTATTATCCATCGAGAGGGATAAGACACAATTTCCAATAAATTTCGTAAGCAGAACGTTACAAGGTCATGAGCTTAACTACCCGGTCTTAGAGAAACTAGTGCTCGCGTTAATCTACGCAGCAAGGCGTCTCAGGCGCTACTTCCAAGCCCACAAGATTGAGGTCCTGACCAGTTACCCAGTAAAACAAATCCTGTTGAGCTTAGAGAAATCGGGACACCTAGCAAAATGGGCGATCAAGATGGGCGAACACGACATAGATTATCGCCCACGCACCAGCATCAAAGTCCAAGCTTTGGCAGACTTCCTAGTCTAGATTCCCGACACACTAAAAAATGTACCAACAGTCGTACCAATAGATCCCTCAGAGCCGGAGGCAAGTCGAGACATTTGGGAACTACACACTGTTGGAGTAGCGAGCAAAGAAAGGTCTGGGCAGGACTAATTCTCAAAAACCCTGTTGGATATAGTGTCTAAGTCCATAACTATATTTGGTATGTACTTGACCCGACCCGGCATGGTCCATTTGGGTTGCACTTCACCCGAACAATTTATGGATAATCGTTTGAGAATGGTATAAGTTATGATTTATTAATATATTATAAGTCCTAATATATTAATATAAAATCATATTATTTAATTAGTATTGATCTATAATTAATCTAGAATTAATTTAGAGATCAAAAGTATGACTAATTAAATATGGGCTCTTGTATTTATATAGTGTGGGCTAATGCTTATTTGGAATGGGCTAGGCTTGCATGGAAAGTCCATGGATACTCCATGGAGCTTTAACCCATGGATCTCATGCAAATGAAAAGACATGGGTATTAGGGTTTACATGAATGTAACCCTAATCCACCACACTATATAAAGGAGGCTTTGGTTCTTGAAATCACACGAGTTATGGTGAGTAAAGTAAGAGGGCCGATTTCAAGAAGGTGATTACTATTCTCTCAAAGTTCCAAGTTTGTGGTGATTTGTGATTTCCATTTGAGGCATCCACACTATTGGTGCTAGGCTCTAAAACTCCAAGCAATCAACTACAACTACAAGGTAAGTAATTCTACTAGCTTTATTTGATTCAAGTTCCCCATGTCATGCTAGATAGGATAAGAACCTTGGAAAAATAATTATTTGCATGTATCATAGTCAAACATAGATCCAAGGTTTCTAGGGTTGCATGTACACCATAGGAGTGTTAGAATGCTCAAAACCCATCAGTGGTATCAGAGCCTGGTTTGTTTATTTGATACTTGATGCAAAAAAAAAACTTGAAAAATCGAAGTTTTGTTCAAAAGCTCGTATCAAAATTTCAAGTTTTGTATATGTACTTACGATTCTTGAAATTTTTGATATGAACATTCATAAACATATGAGTTTAGAAGATCATAGAAATTATGTGCTAATAATTGATTAGATTAATTCTTGATCTTTATGTGTTTTAATGGAGTCCATAACTAGTTCTTAAGTTATGGATAACCAAAAGTCACATTTATAAATAACCATTAAAAGAACACATAGGTTACAAAAACTGAAGAGTCTTCATTTTTAATAACCATTAACTCATAAGTTATGAGAAATGAAAAGTTTTGAAAGTTTACAAAACTTGCCCTCAAGTTTTGGAACATGTAAAGTCATATTAAAAACTTTAGTTCCAACCCCTAGAATTTTAAAAGTTAAAATTCAACCCTTATACTTTATAATATTATAAGTTTAATAATATTTATATATGTATAAGATCAAGTCGTCTTACCGCTAGTACGCCTCATTCACGAAGCCGGTCTATAAGGGGGTATAAGGTTGTTGCCTATAAAATGGCAACTTAATGGGTGTCCACTCTCACCCACCGCTTCCTTGATCGGTGGAGGGTCGTTAGCCGAACGGGTAGGACAAGGACTTATAAATTCTCATTAAAAGTATAATGATAATACTAAAGTAACTAAACTTTATTGAATTCCCAATCTTAGTTATTTTAGGAAAATGTGAATAAGGTGCTAATCCATGAAATTACACTTTACACTTTGTTTAAGTCGTTAGTGGAGCGTGTATGGTTAACCGGCACACTAACTTGAACTTAACAAGGTAGGTAAAGGGTGACTTAATGTTTATCATAGTATCGATGGAGCGTGTGTGGTTAACCGGCACATCAATTGAGGGGTAATACATTAAGGGTACCAAGTAATTTGCATGGTTACTTCACACCTTATTTTGTGATCCTCGACATCCCAGTCACAAAACTTGAAGGGCACACTCGAGATTGAAACATGACATTGAAGAAAGTTCAATGAATCTCAAAGAATCTAGGAGTTTCTAAACCAATTAAAACCTAATTAAATATTTCGTTTTTCATGGTGGAAATTGGTGAATCGTCATTCACCTACCTTCAAATATCTTATAGCTTAGATTACGGCATCCCTCTTCTAAGTTATAAAATATTGTGTTGGGTCCTAGCCTTAATATTACATTTGGGTGTTTTGTTAAGGACTATCTCTATATCTAATCTAATCTATTCCCTCTTCTTTTTAGATGTCTTCCAATAACAATGCTTCTGGCTCAAACCTTACTAGCTCCTTCTCTCTCATGAATCTTTGTGGGAGAGTCATCTTTGATGGGTCCAACTTTACAGATTGGATCAGAAACATCAGGATGGTCACTCGGTATGAGAACAAAGAATATGTTCTCGACAAGGAGCTGAAGGTACCCGAGCCAACTGCTACTCCTGAAGAGCTTGCTGAATATGAGGTACATGAAAGAGATGCTACAAAAGTGGCATGCATCATGATGGCCACCATGACAGCCGAGCTCCAAAAGTCCTATGAGGACTATTATCCTTTTGAGATGCACCAGGACTTGATGGACCGCTACCATCAAAGTGCTCGTCAAGAGCGATATGAAATAATCTCCTCCATGATAACAACCCGAATGAAGGATGGTGCAACCATCACGGGCCACATGCAGAAAATGCAAAGGTATGTGGACCGTTTACTGAAGCTGAATGTGAACTTCCCTGAGGAGTTAGCAATAAACATCATTTTTCACTCCTTGCCATCGTGTTATGATCAATTCCGCATGACATATCACATGAACAAGGAAGAAGTCACCCTCAGCAAACTTCAAGGACTCTTGAAGACCGCCGAAAGTGGTCTAAAGGGTAAGTCGGTTGTTACTACTCCTACTCCTACTCCAACTACGGCCAATGTCTTGGCAATCGGGCATGGCAAAGGGAAGAAGAGAAAGAACCCTTCTAAGGGTACCAAGGGTAAGACCCTTGAAGGCTCATCTTCAAGAAAAAGCAAGAAAGGTTTTGTCACTCCTTCTGCTAACCCTAATGAGGCTGAATGCTTCTATTGCCATGAAAAGTCGCACCGGAAGCGAAACTGCCCAAAGTACCAGCAAGATTTGAAGGATGGGAAAGTAAAACCCAACCATGCAGGTATATACACTATATTGTCTAATAACTCACCTCATTCTAAGTCTTGGGTCCTTGATACAGGTTGTGGTATTCACATATGTTGTGATTTGCAGGGACTAAAAAGAAGTGAGAATGTGGAGCAGGGAAAGATAAACTTGATCATGGGAAACAGGAAAGCTTCACCTGTCACCAAGATAGGAGTTTATTCCTTAGTGCTAAATAGTGGGTTTACATTAGATTTGAATAAATGTTATTATTCGCCAGAAATGGCAAGACATGTTATTTCCTTTCATGCATTGTATAAACAAGGTTTTACCTTTTATTTTGATAATAATAATGGTAGTATTGATGCCTTCTTTAATAATGTTCTTTATTTTAAAGCATTACCTTGTGATGGCGTGTATGAAACTGTATCTATTGTAGATAATCTAGGAAATAATGTATTGTGTATTAACTCTTCCACTAGCTTAGATAAAGCATCCTTATGGCATTGTCGTCTTGGACATGTAAGCAAGAAACGCATAGGCCAACTCCAAAAGGATGGAGTCTTGGAGTCATTTGACCTAAAGTCAGATGATAGTTGTGAATCTTGTTTGCTTGGTAAAATGACAAAGTCACCTTTTACTGGCACTTGTGCTAGGGGTGAAGGTTTGTTGGACCTCATACACACGGATGTGTGTGGACCCTTCAGAACGGCCACAAGAGATGCTAATCGGTTCTATGTGACTTTTACTGATGATTTTAGTAGATATGGATATGTCTACCTAATCAAGCATAAGTCAGAAACCTTTGAGAAATTCAAAGAGTTTAAGCAAGAAGTGGAGAATCAGTTGGGCAGGAACATTAAGATGCTTCGATCCGATCGTGGTGGTGAGTATCTTAGTACTGAGTTCCTTGACTATCTTAAGGAATGTGGGATTGTCTGACAATTGACACCTCCTAGGACACCACAGTTGAATGGTGTAGCTGAGAGGCGCAATCAGACCTCGTTGGACATGGTTCGTTCCATGATGAGTCGAGCTTCGCTACCAATCTCATTTTGGGGGTATGCCTTAGAGACTGCCGCCCATATCCTTAATCTAGTCCCTACAAAGAAGGTTGCCAAAACACCTCACGAGGTGTGGACTGGAAAAGTTCCCAATCTAGACCACATCAAGATTTGGGGTTGCGAGGCTTTCGTGAGACGCGAGACTCATGATAAGCTCGAACCCCGAAGCGAAAGGTGTATTTTCATCGGCTACCCACAGAAATCCTTTGGTTACATCTTCTACAGACCCAGTGATAATGTGGTCTTTGTAGCAAGAAGAGGATTCTTTCGAGAGATAGAATTCATGAGCCAAGGAGACAGTGGGAGGCAAATTGACCTTGAGGAAATTCAAGAGTCAAGTGGTGAAGGAACCTCAAACCCTAGCCCTCAACCTGAGGAGGAAACTCCTGTTGAGCCGACTGAAGAATCTATACCTCTGAGGCGTTCCACCAGAGTTAGGAATGCACCTGAGCATTATTATGGTTTTCATATTACTGCAGAAGGTGAGACACTTACCAGTGATAACACACTGGTAAATCTGGATGAGCCTAACAGCTACACGGAAGCCATGGCGGGCCCTGAGGCTGCTAAATGGAAAGAGGCTATGGATAGCGAGATACAGTCCATGTATGACAATCAAGTTTGGAACTTGGTTGACAATGTACCTGATCGTAAGATAGTTGGGTGCAAATGGATCTTCAAGAAGAAGACCGACATGGATGGTAATGTACACACTTATAAGGCACGACTGGTTGCAAAGGGTTATACTCAAACTCCGGGAGTTGATTATGATGAGACCTTTTCACCAGTGGCCAAGATTAAGTCTATTAGGGTTCTGTTAGCCATTGCTGCACTTCATGATTATGAAATATGGCAAATGGATGTCAAAACTGCTTTCCTTAATGGAAACTTGGCTGAAGATGTTTACATGGTTTAGCCAGAGGGTTTTGTCAGTACAGAGTACCCCAGTAGAGTGTGTAAGCTCGAGGAATCCATTTATGGATTAAAACAGGCACCTCGCAGATGGAATCTTTGCTTTGATGAGAAAGTCAAAGAATTTGGCTTTTCAAGGAGTGAAGATGAATCTTGTGTCTATATCAAGGCTAGTGGGAGTATAGTCAGCTTTTTGGTACTGTATGTGGATGACATACTACTCATAGGAAATGACATCCCAACCCTGCAGGAAGTAAAGTCCTGGCTTGGGAAGTGTTTCTCTATTAAGGACCTTGGAGAAGCTGCCTATATCCTAGGGATAAGGATTTTGAGAAACAGGAGTAAAAGACTAATTGGACTTAGTCAAAGCACCTATGTGGACAAAGTGTTGAAAAGGTTCAACATGCATAACTCCAAGAAAGGAGAGTTACCCATCCAGAGTAACGCCAGATTGAGTAAGACACAAAGCCCTAGTACTGAGGCTGAGATAGCAGAAATGAGTCGAATACCTTATGCTTCAGATGTAGGATCGATCATGTATGTTATGACGTGTACTCGACCTGATGTAGCCTTTGCTTTGAGCATGGTTAGCAGGTATCAGGGGAACCCTGGCAAGGCACACTGGACTGCGGTAAAGAATATCCTCAAGTACCTACGGAGGACTAAGGACTGGGTCCTTACCCTCGTTGGCAGTGAGGACTTGAAAGTTGTAGGGTACAATGATGCTAGCTTTCAGACTGACAGGGATAATTTCCGCTCTCAGTCGGGCTGGGTCTTTACTCTAAACGGAGGGGCAATTACTTGGAAAAATTCCAAGCAGGAGACAGTGGCTGATTCCACTTGTGATTCAGAGTATATAGCAGCAAGCGAGGCAGTAAAGGAGGCTATATGGCTAAAGAACTTCATCGGAGACCTTGGAGTTGTACCAGCTATAAAGGAGCCAATGGAGATTTTCTGTGACAGCAATAGTGCGGTTGCCTTAGCCAAGGAACCAAGAGATCATGGGAGATCCAGACACATTGACAGAAAATATCACTTCATCAGACATCGAATAGAAGAAGGAATCCTCGTGGCAAAGAGGGTATCATCAGATGAGAACCCAGCAGATCCCCTCACGAAGGGACTGACTCGGGCTAAGCATCTCCAGCATGCTCGGAGCATAGGGCTGAAGGATGATATTAGTTTTAGTAGTTAGATAATCTTGAAATTTGTAAAATGTAATTGACATTTGATGATAAATAAAAGCTGTTATTTATGAGTAAAGTGTTGCTATCTCTTGTCAATCGTTTACTATTATTTCTTTTTGCATGTTTTGACTTCCAGAATAATTATGTTATGGTTTATATCATATTATTCAAACTCTCCACAGTCCGTCATATGTTGGAAGTAGATATGAATCAAGACTATCATGGGTTGGCTTGTAGAGGTCTAAGATGTTAGACAAAGCGGGGCTACAGCACTCATGAGTGCTCATAAGTTCTGAGTATTGGATTCAACCCACGCTCACTTGTATCACTTCATGGAATTTATCTCGAGTGATCGTGAGACGGTAATATCATATAAGTCTTCAAACCTAGAGATATGATTTGTTGCCTATGAGTTGGTTATGCATTGATTGCACGAAAACGCATTGGTAACTCGATGTTATAAACCGTGCTTTTGTGTGTAATTCAACAAGTAGTAGAGCAAACATGTGAGTCGAAGTTTATCTGTTCCTTCTAGGATTAGAAGCGATATCTGGGCCCCTCGATGATTTTGTTTTGACCTATGTACCGGGCCCGATCAGAACTAAATTGATGTGTTCAGTTAAGTTCTATGTCAAACAAATCGGAAATCGGGAAACAAATGCTGGACAATAAGCAAGACCATGTTCCATGTATTTGTCCGGCTGATATCAAGAACAGAGGATTATATGATCACTTATCTAAAATGGCGCTTCATAGTTCAACAGAATTTAAAGAGCTACGATTGTTGATCAGTTCCTGAAGTCATACTTGCAACTATAGTTATTAGACTTATCCAAGTGGGAGACTGTTGGATATAGTGTCTAAGTCCATAACTATATTTGGTATGTACTTGACCCGACCCGACATGGTCCATTTGGGTTGAACTTCACCCGAACAATTTATGGATAATCGTTTGAGAATGGTATAAGTTATGATTTATTAATATATTATAAGTCCTAATATATTAATATAAAATCATATTATTTAATTAGTATTGATCTATAATTAATCTAGAATTAATTTAGAGATCAAAAGTATGACTAATTAAATATGGGCTCTTGTATTTATATAGTGTGTGCTAATGCTTATTTGGAATGGGCTAGGCTTGCATGGAAAGTCCATGGATACTCCATGGAGCTTTAACCCATGGATCTCATGGAAATGAAAAGACATGGGTATTAGGGTTTACATGAATGTAACCCTAATCCACCACACTATATAAAGGAGGCTTTGGTTCTTGAAATCACACGAGTTGTGGTGAGTAAAGTAAGAGGGCCGATTTCAAGAAGGTGATTACTATTCTCTCAAAGTTCCAAGTTTGTGGTGATTTGTGATTTCCATTTGAGGCATCCACACTATTGGTGCTAGGCTCTAAAACTCCAAGCAATCAACTACAACTACAAGTTAAGTAATTCTACTAGCTTTATTTGATTCAAGTTCCCCATGTCATGCTAGATAGGATAAGAACCTTGGAAAAATAATTATTTGCATGTATCATAGTCAAACATAGATCCATGGTTTCTAGGGTTGCATGTACACCATAGGAGTGTTAGAATGCTCAAAACCCATCAAACCCCAGTGGAGATAAAATTACGTATGTCTTGTGATTCAAATTTAAGGCCTCCAACAATGAGGCCGAGTACGAAGAAAATCTAGCAGGCCTCCGACTAGCCCGAGAAGTCGGAGCAAAACACCTTTGCACCCCTCAGTGATTCCCTCCTCATCACCAATCATATTAATGACATATACGAAGCCAATGGACAAAGAATGCAAAGGTACCTAGATGCAGTGCGACAGCTAGCACGCTCATTCAAAATCTTCTTAATCAAATAGATCCCTCAGGGAGAAAACGCGAGGGTCGATGCTCTTAGCAAACTGGCCTCGACATCTTTCGATCATCTAACCAAGAAAGTCTTAGTGGAGATTCTACCAGAGAGAAGCATTGGCAACAAGCAAGTTGACATTATCACAACAGCTCCCGATTGGACTAAGCCCTTCATAGACTACCTCCTACATGGGGTCCTCCCAGATGATCCCATAGATGCTAGGAGGGTCAAGATCAAGGCCCCGCAGTTTGATGTAGTACAAGAGCGGATACATGGCATCGTGGCTAAAGTGCATAACCCACCCCGAAGGGTAATCACTTTTAGAAGGGAGCCTCGCAGGGGAAGCCGAAGTGAATGAAGGTGAACATGCACTCACGTTAAGATACTCCGCCTAGGGGTATATTGTCTAGACATCTACAAGGATGCGGCCAACCTCACCAAAAAATGCCAGGAGTTCCAAGCTTTCGCTCCTTTCCAAAACCAACTCGTCGTGCCACTAACCAGCATCAGTAGTCCCTGGCCTTTTCACTAATATGGCATAGATATTGTTGGACCATTTCCAATCGACCTAGGCGGAGCTAAATTCTTGTTGGTCGCCGTCGACTACTTCACTAAATGGATCGAGACCGATCCCCTAACCACCATTACGGGAAAACAAATGATAAAATTCATGTGGAAGAACATCCTCACACATTGTGGTAGCCCGATGATTCTAATTAGCGATAGCAATACCTTCAAGAAATGGTGTGAAGAAAAGCAAATCCATCGTCGATTAACCTCAGTGGTACACCCCAGATCAACGGCCAAACGGAGGTATCGAACAAGACAATCGTTATTTTCCTTAAGAAATGCATGATGAAGTCTAAAAGAGCTTGGGTTGAAGAATTAACCACAGTACTCTGGTCGTATCACATGACCTCGAGATCCAGTACCGGGGAAACACCCTTTAGGCTAACATACGACACAGAAGCGGTGCTCCCACCTGAAATCTTGGACGGATCACTACGGGTAACAAACTTTTACATAAACACCAATGAAGTTGGAAAAAGTCAAGACTTAGACATGCTTGACAAGAAACGCGAAACCACACAGCTCCGCCAAGATGCCTACAAAACTTGCACTGAAAATTACTACAATCGGCGTGTACGATCAAAGAACTTCAAAGTAGGAGAATGGGTGTTAAGAAAAAATGAATCCACTCATGCCCAACCCATGGAAAGTTAAGTGTCACCTGGGAAGGCCCATACAAGATAGTGGAGATGCACCAGAATGGAGCTTATGTCTTAGAAGCACATGACGGGAGGCCCATCCCCCGGACTTGGAACACGCACAATTTGCGCCACTTTTACTCCTAGAGCAAGGAGATAATACAGAATAAGGCAAATCAAGGGCGAGGGCAATGTGATCTAACTCTAAGCGGATAATCACACCCCAACAATTATCTCTAGTTCTAGGCCCATTTCGTGTCTAAGTTTAGTCATTTTTGTCCTCATTAAACGGTGTTGATATTTCCAGAACATTATCAATAAAATGATGGAGGCTGACTACTTTCGAAAACAATTCAGATGTTTATTATTATTCGAGTTTGATATCGTTGATGAGAGGTTGTGCACATTTACCAAGTGATAACAACGATTGATCATCCACGTCACTTGACCGAAATCGATGCAAGGATGCAACCATAGGCTTAAAGGCTCATAACATTTCCCTAAACATGTCAAGCTATCTCAAAGGACCATTACCTTTGCCCATGACATGAACAAAGGTTTTAAAGGCTCATAACCTTTCCCTTGATATGAAAACTACCTAAGTCCTAAACGCCTCGAGGTGACGATCTCAACCTAAATTAGATGACTAGGGCCAAAGTACAACTCTCATCGGCCCAAGACTTAGAATAAAATCTTAAAGGGTAACTAGAAAACTTTGCCTAAAAGTGAACACCCTAATAAAAATGTAACACCCCAAAAATCAAAATAAATTTTAACTTTTCAAAAACAACCCATTAACCATAAATTGTCTACAATTAAAACCATTGTTTCAAAAGTATTAATCAAAATCAGAGTATCCCAAGATCCAATGTCATAAAAATGGGAAGATGTGCACGATCATGCCTTTGCTTTCCTACGATCCTCTAAAGTACCTGAAACAATAAACTGAAACCGTAAGCCAAAGCTTAGTGAGTTCCCCCAAAGTACCATCACACAACACAACAAACAATAGCATGAAAATATGAGCCTTCAACCTGACTGGACCACCTCGTAGCGCCTACAACGTATCTGGACCGCTCTACGGGCCTTCGGTATGACTAGACCGCCTCGCAGGGCCTATAGCCTATCCGGACCGCCCCGAGTATCTTGGCTTTCAGCACAAAGCAGGACCGCCTCAACCCAATCATAATATGTCGACATATGTAACATATAAACGTAAACACATATCTAACAAACACAGATAATCAGACAGATATGCTAATCAATCATCTAACTAGCATAAAACGATCCTATAAACCAGGATACATAACCTAGTGGCTGATATTGGTGCATTCGACCCACAAGTACAGTGAGGAAAACTCACCTCTCAGTCCAAACGATAGCTGAGTAAATCTCTGCTCCGAATACCGTCTCTATTCGTTACCTGTTTATCAAATAGTGGCCAATCTCAAATACAACTCAAAATACCCAAAATACCCTTTGGTCAAACCCTGGTCAAAGTCAAAATCAATCCATACTCAAAAGTCCCACAATCCACTAGTCATATCGTGACCCGTAATGGTCACATCGTGACCTAATAAGTCCAAAACAGTCCAAGAATGCCATCCTCACGTCGTGACACCCTTGTGCTCACGTTGTGGGGACGCTCTGAACAGAAGTTCTTAATGAAAGTCTTAATCTCTTTTTAGCCAAGCAACCAAATCCTCCCCAGTGTCTTATTTACTCCAAAACATCAAAAAAATCATGGCTTTTTGGACATGCATGTCTAATGCATGTCCCAAACACTAACTAGGGCACAAAAGAAGAAGATGACACCAAATCTCATGCAAGAGTCTTAAAACTCAATCATATTCTAGATCTAGCAACTATACTACTCATGGGACACTAGAGATCCATACAGTTGGCAACTTTATGGGTTTCAACCACTACATCATCTTGAATATGAAGGATTATGCATAGAAATATAGATCTAAGCTTTGGTACTCATAAATAAATGAACTTGAAACTCACAAAAGGTCCAAAAGGTGTGAGAATGCTTAATGGAGAGACTTGAATGCAGAAATGATGTACTAGATGCTCTTACTCTTCTTCTCCTTAGATATAGTCACCACAACGAGCTCTGGATCAAATATGGGTGCTTGGGTTTCAAAAGAGGAGTGCAAGGAAATGATAGAGACTGAGGGTGGGCTAACCCTAGCCCTCACTTCCTTTAAATACAGAGTAAAATCCCCAAAATTAGGGTTTCCTTTCAGGCTGGTCTCACGTCGTGAGCCATATATGCTCACCTCGTGAGCCCAAATATTATGTGCGACTTCTTTAATTTCCTCATGAGGTGAGTTCTTTAATTTCCTTAGATAGAATCACGACAACAAGCTCTAGATAAAATATGGATGCTAGGATTTCAAAAGGGGAGTGCAAGGAGGTGATGGAGGTTGAGGGTGGGCTAACCCTAGCCCTCACTTCCTTTAAATACGGAGTAATATCCCCAAAATTAGGGTTTCCTTTCAGGCTGGTCTCACATCGCGAGCCATATATGCTCACCTTGTGAGCCCAAAGATTATGTGCGAGTTCTTTAATCTCCTCACGATGTGACATGCATATCTTACTTTGTGAGTAGGGCAAAACCTTTGAATTTTTAATTTGACAATTGCTCACCTAAACTGAATGTTACAAAAAGTGAACCAGCCAAGGTCCATAAGAGAAAGCTAGCTAAGGCCTTAGCCTAAAAATACAGGCCAATGACTCGAAAGAAGGACGATCCTCGAGCTCACGAGCTAAAACTCTCGGGCCAAGACCAACAAAATTTGTTTAAGTATAAACAACTTTCACCTATCAAATGAGATTATCCTTCGAGTATTAATACCTTGCCAAGCATGTAGAAGCCATTCCCACTCAATTTTTAAGGCCAACACAAGCCTTTGGAAAGAAATCCCCCCAATGGGAAAAAAACATGAACAAATGTACCTCAAAGGCCAACATCAACCTCTGGGAAAAAATCAAACCTGTAACCTACATAAACCATCCGGTGCTAAATCAAGCAGGATTTAGGCGAAAGATTACCTTATACCATTACACACCATGTTAAAGCATATTGTCTACCGGACACATCTCGGACGTAAAAAAGACAACACAGGGTCACCAACCAAGTCAAACTTTGTCTAAATATTGTTTCTAAAACATGACTATAAAACGCTCAAACCAAGAGAAAAGGGAGAGATCAGTTACTAAGTGAATTGGAGGAGGGTCCAGTGTTCTGAGAGCTACTTTCCATTGGATTCTCCTAGGGGTCGGGATCGTAGCATAGTTGACGGAGGCCTGCCAAATCCAGCTCACCCAAATGGAGATATAAAGCAAAACTTGTCTCCATAAAGGACTTAACGGAGGCATGCATTGCTTGTGTCTGCTCCACTACTGCACTTGCCTCCTCTGGATTAAATTTTCCAACAGTCGCTTGCTCTCGCACTGCATGCTTGCCACCCTCCATACCAGCAGCCATACACGCTGCCTTCATCCGTCGAACCCCCAACGAGAACTTAGGGCTCTTGGTGACCCGATCCACCATGCTAACTACACCCTTCTGGAGAACCCAAGTTGTATCCTCCTCCAAAATCTTCCTCCTCGACCCCTCGGTCGCCAGCTGCTCACCCTACTGCTTCACTTGCCCCTCTAACGCTTCCCTCTCTGCCGCTAAAGTCTCTACATGCCGAGACATGCGCTCCACCTCTCTGTCCAAGCTTGTCACTTGATCCTCCACTGAAGCTTTCTCCGTGGCCAATAGGTTATAGCGTTCTTCAAATTTGTGTTTCTCATCCTCAAGTCCCAACACCTTCTCCCTCAATTCGTCGCACTCAGCTTTGATGGTGGTCAATTTCGCCAAGTCTGAGCCTACATGACGTAGGCGCCCAGCCGCAACCACCAAGTAGGGGGAAACCTAGGCCGCCTCACACTGAAGGTTGTTCGCCATATGGGAGTTAGAGAGGAGATCCAATGCTTCTATTGTAGCCGGAGGGAACGCATGACGAATCCACTCATACACAACATCATGATGCACGAGTAAGGACCCATGAGTAAGAGTCCATTCCGGGAGATAAAGGTCGGGAGCCACCAGTAGCTAAGCCAGTATCCATTATCTCTGATCGGGATAGCAGATTCACCTCAAGATTTTGGCAGTCACTGCAGAAAGCTCTTGGAACTAAGTTGGATATGAGCACAGCTTACCATCCACAGACCGACGGGCAGAGTGAGAGAACCATCCAAACACTAGAAGACATGCTGAGAGCATGTGTTATCGACTTTGGCAAGTCGTGGGACACCCATTTTCCCCTGGTCGAGTTTTCCTACAACAACAGCTATCACACTAGTATTAAGGCTGCTCCTTTCGAAGCCCTCTATGGCCGTAAGTGCAGATCCTCTCTGTGCTGGGCTGAGGTGGGTGACACTGCAGCTAGCTAGAGGTCAAGTCCCTGATAGCACTCTCACTGGCCCTGAAATCATTCGAGAAACCACTGAAAAGATCGTGCAAATCTGAGAACGACTAAAAGCCTCCAGAGATAGACAAAAGAGCTACGCCGACAAAAGACAAAAACCCTTGGAGTTCCAGGTTGGTGACCGTGTTCTGTTGAAGGTCTCACCCTGGAAGGGCATGATACGCTTCGGAAAGCGTGGAAATATGAATCCAAGATACATTGGGCCATTCGAGATCCTCGCTAGGATCGGCCCTGTAGCCTATAAACTCCGGTTACCCCAAGAGCTTAGCAACATTCATCTCGTCTTTCACGTGTCTAACCTTACAAAGTGTTTATCCGACGAAACCCTTGTGATCCCACTCGATGAGATCGAGATCAACGAAAATCTTAACTTCGTGGAAGAACCAGTCGAAATCATGGATAAAGAAGCCAAACGAACGAAGCAAAGTCGCATCCCGATAGTGAAGGTTCGCTGGAATGCCAAGCGGGGACCCAAATTCATTTGGGAGCGAGAAGACCAGATGCAACAGAAGTATCCGCATCTCTTTCTCTAGTCCATAATTGTATTTATTTTAGAATTTCAGGACGAAATTCCCTCTATCGGGGGGATGATGTGACAACCCGATACTTTCTAGTCAACAAAAGTCATTTTCTGTTAAATAAAGTTTCGAATTTTATTTGTTCCGTTTAGTTCTTATGGGTTAAAAAATAATCTAAATTATATAATTAGAGGTTATATAAGTTTTCGGAACCAAAAACACTCGAAAAATCAAGATTTCCCTCGAAAAATCAGCAAACTCGTTCAGCCATGCGTTTACGGCCGTAAACCCCTGGGCCGTAAACCCGTTTACAGCCGAGAAACCATTTCCGGCCGTAAACCCAACCGGTATAAAGGTTTTTCCCGGAGAGATTCTTCATTTCTCACCTTTTTCACCCAAAAACTCTCTCAAGTTGCTCCCAAGAACCTCCCAAGAACATTCATATCCTCAAGAACAAACCTTCAAATCTTCATGTTTTCACGAAGAACACCAAGAACAACCTTCATATCTTCAAAGGCCGCAAACCTAGTTCATGGCCGCAAACCTAGTTCACGGCCGCAAACAGCCTTGAACCGAGAACCTTGGCTGAAAACCCTCTTTTTCCACTTCAAACAAGACTCGGTAACATTCCTAACCCGAAAGCAAGTGTTTTCCAACACTTTAATTAATGGTTTCGCTAATTCAAATACAATTATGTGTTTAATTATCATTAGGATACCGTTAATTCCGCGTACTCCAACTCGAGGGTCATCTTTTCAGTCTGCTATCCAGCTGCAAGCACACACACTATCTGTGAGTTCATACCCCTACATTTTTCCAGTTTTTAACATTTTCAGGGGGGAATACAAGTACCACAAAATACATTTTTGGAACATTTCAGGAATTTATAAACGATTTCAAAACTACCATATACTGTTTTAAGTTATCCTAATTTAATATCACAATAATTAATCATTGTTTTCGCTAAGACGTATTTTATACAATCATAATTATATAAACCTTTGTAAAATGCAGAGCAAAGGAACACTTTCAGAACACTTATTTTACAAATGGAATATACACTTATAAACTATGATAGGTATAGTTTATGGAACAATTACATTATCAATGTACGAAACATAAATACAATGCGAATAAACATATAAACTATAATAGGTATAGTTTATGGATCTTACAAACAGTCATTTAAATTCAAAGGATTCATTTTATTCAACACTTAATCGTTAGTATAGCATTGCGAGTGAGCATCTTTGCATACTTATCTAAGTACTAACAAAAGTCCTGAGATTATAACCAGAGTCTCATGGAGGGAGAGCGTGAGTTTGTGTATAGATCTATACGGGACTGACAATCCCGCACCGCAACTGTTAGCTACAGTTAGGCCGGCAGGCTTGGGTGGCAAAGTCATTTCGATTCCGACGCCTGAAGAACGTCGTTCAGGCAATTCAATGGTCAAGTATGGTTATAACAGCTCATAAATTTGGTACTAAATAATACGATTAATGTATGAATGGAAAACAACTTCAGTTAGTTTTATTTTAAATTAATAGAACTACTATACACTACACTGGAGGATTCCAGGATCTTCATACAGAACACATTATACATTACTGGTGATAGCCAGTGTTTTCATGCAAATGTTTTCGTACAGAACACACTATACAATACAACTGGTGGTAACCAGGCATACATACTAACATTTTCATATACCACTACAAGATTCAGTAACGAACGTACATTTTGGTCTTAGGGTTTAAGACTACTTCTCATTACTAAGGAAAATATTGGATTTTCTTGAAAACATGCAAACATTTTATAGATTCACAGACAAGTTTTCATTACAAAAACATACTTATGAACTTACCAACTTAAATGCTGATACTCTTTCAAAATCGCTTGTATTCTCAGGGAACCAGTAGACAGGTACACCCGCAGACTTTTGAGAAGATGGAGCATATAGAGTCGCGTCTTTTATACTTTTGTTACACTTTTACTATTATAAAAACTATGTATCGAACGGATGTAAATACCTTATATATATTCAATGTAATGGTTGTGTTTACTTTGGTTACTATGATGCAATTGTTGTGATACTGTACATGACGTCCTCCACCCCCAACGTTTCCGCCGTCCTGGTTTGGGGGTGTGACAGATTGGTATCAGAGCTATTGTTTATAGTGAACTAAGTATATCAAACCTTACATGGTATACAACTATAAACATTAAGGGGCCGAAACACTCTGAACTGTAAGTATACTTTTAAATATCTAAGTATTTTATAAGAAGTATACAAGAATACATACATACAAGAAACAGTATCACAAGAAGAACAAAGCAAAAGTATTTAGATGTTGGACACTGCTGTTAAACCTAGACAGTTATGTAATCATATCTGGGATAAATATAGCCTGATCAACTATATTTATTTGAGATACGACCAACATGTGTTTGGGAGTGATGGTGGTGTTGCAGCAAGTCTAAAACTTACCAAACTTTATACAAAAAGGGAACAATAGAACAGAACACACAGCCTAAAAATACTATAGGAGTATTTTATCTAGAGCCAAACACATTGTAGATATTTCATTCCAAGTGTTCTATTTATTTTCTAGAGATTGTTTACTTGTATTAGTAGACTTCCTCTGTAAATCGCTTAATAGAACACTTTATCTATCAGGTTGAGATATATCTTGTTCAATATCACCTGACTCAGAACCATCATAGAGGACTTACCATCCTTTTCTCCTTAATTATTTTAGAGAAAGATGCCTCCGAAGAAGAGACCCAACAGAAAGAACAACAACCCTCCGAAAAATCCGCCGTCGCCACCTCCTCAGTACGATCTTGTTGTGTTCTAGGCAGCAGTGACAGCCGCCGTGGCTGCCGCCATATCCCATATTAATTCTAGTGGCACTAGCGGGGCGGGTAGTGGAGCCAACCCATCAAACCTCAGTGACAGTCATGGACACATGAAGGAGTGTTCGTACAAGGACTTCCCAAACGCCAAACCTCGGTCTTTTGATGGCACTGGAGGTGTCATTGCTCTAACCCGTTGGTTCGAAAAGACTGAATCAATTTTCGAGATATGTTCATTCCCCAAGACCAGCAAGGTGAAGTTTGTAGTGTGCACGTTCACTGACAGAGCACTAACTTGGTGGAACAGACAAGTCAAATCCCTGACTCTTCCAATGGCTAATGCTATGAGTTGGGAGGATTTGAAGGAGTTAATGTTGGCCGAATACTGCCCGCGTGGCGAGATGCAGAAACTGGAGCAAGAGCTCTGGAATCTGAAGATGAAGGGTTCCGACGTTGCTACTTACACTGCTAGGTTCAGTGATATGGCTCTTCTGTGCCCCGGGTTGGTCACCCCGGAGAGCAAGAAAGTTGAGAGATATATATGGGGATTGACACCCCCAACTCAGGGGAATGTCTTAGCTGCTAAACCCCTCACATTTGACAGTGCCAAGCGTCTGGCACATGCCTTAGTGGATCACGGGGATAGCCACAATCCCATGGCAGCCGCTCCAGAACCACAGAAAGAAGGCAGTGGGAAGAAAAAGTTCTGGAACAAACGTAAGGGCAAATCTTCGTAGGAGCCCTCCAAGAAACAACAAACAATGGCAGTCCATGCTGCTACCATTCCTGCTGCTGTTCCTACTACTCCGACAACTCCCAGCCGATATGCTGGAAACCTACCCCTGTGTAGCAAATGCAACTTCCATCACTTGGGAGTTTGTAGAGAGATGCAATGCAAGACCTGCAACAGAAAGGGGCACACCGCCCGTTTCTGTAAGACTCCAGTACAACCAACCAACCAAACACCTACGGGAGGAGTGAGCCAAGCCTGCTACGGGTGCGGCGAGACAGGGCACTACAAAAGGGATTGCCCTAAAGCAACGACAGCTGGCAACACAGGGGAAGTGCTAGCTATGGGCCAGGAGGAGGCAATCGCTAATCCCACTGTAGTTACGGGTACGTTCCTTCTCGACAACTCTTATGCATGCATTCTTTTTGATAGTGGTGCGGAGAGGAGTTTTGTCAGTCATGCATTTAAACACCTACTTAAGCATAAATCCCAACCTCTAACCGAAACGTTCACTGTCGAGATGACTAACGGGAAGAAAGAGAGTACTAACGACATATTCATAGGATGCACGCTCACTCTAAACGATTATTCCTTTCCAATCGACCTTATTCCGATCTCCATAAAAAGCTTCGATGTAATCATCGGCATAGATTGGTTGAGCCCCAATTGTGCTGATATTCTCTGTTACGAAAAAGCCATTCGCCTCAATCTGCCATTTGGCGAAGCCCTCGTTATCTATGGCGACAAACTCAGCACGAACCTTCGTATCATACCGTGCATCAAAGCCCAAAAAATATCTGACAAAGGAGTGTCATGCATTCCTAGCCCATGTCGTAATTGAAAAGCAAGAAGTTAAAGACCTCGAGAGCATCCCCGAAGTCTGCGACTTTCCTGATGTCTTCCCCGAAGATCTTCCAGGAGTTCCTCCCGAACGCCAAGTCGAATTTCGAATCGACTTAATCCCCGGAGCTACCCCCGTAGCCAAATATCCCTACCGTCTAGCGCCAGCAGAAATGCAGGAATTATCCAACCAACTCAATGAACTGCTCAACAAGGGATTCATCAGACCATGCTTCTCATCCTGGGGAGCCCCGGTCTTATTTGTGAAAAAGAAGGATGGGTCTTTCCGGATGTGCATAGATTATCGCAAATTAAACAAGCTCACCATTAAAAATCGCTATCCTCTACCCCGAATCGACGACCTCTTCGATAAACTCCAAGGAGCCAGCTACTTCTCAAAGATAGACCTGCGATCAGGGTACCATCAATCACGATTCCATGAGGGTGATGTTCCTAAGACAACATTTAGGACTCGATATGGTCACTACGAGTTTGTAGTGATGCCCTTTGGTCTAACCAACGCACCCACGGTATTCATGGATCTGATGAACCGGGTGTGCCGCCCCTTCCTAGACAAGTTCGTGATAGTATTCATAGATGATATTCTTGTCTATTCGCGGAGTGAGGAAGATCATAGACAACACTTGAGGCAAGTGTTAGGAACTTTAAGGGTGGAGAAACTATACACAAAACTCTCAAAGTGCGAATTTTGGATCAGAAAAATAACCTTCCTCGGTCATGTGGTTAGCGAAGAAGGCATACATGTGGACCCTTCCAAAATTAAGGCAATTGAGAATTGGTCAGCACCGAAGACGCCCACAGAAATCCGTTAATTCTTGGGTCTTGCTGGCTACTATCGCAGGTTCATCCAAAGCTTTTCCAGGATTGCTAAGCCTCTTACCGCCCTGACTCAGTAAGGTGTAACCTTTAGTTGGGGAGAGAAGCAAGACAATGTGTTCCAAACATTGAATCAGGCCCTATACAGCGCGCCTATCTTGTCTCTTCCAGAAGGGACGGAGGACTTCGTTGTCTACTGCGATGCATCCAATCAAGGGTTGGGCTGTGTGCTCATGCAGCGAGGAAAACTTATTGCTTATGCCTCGAGACAGTTGAAGGCACACTAAGTCAATTATACAACTCACGATCTGGAGTTGGGAGCAGTGATATTCGCACTAAAGATTTGGAGGCACTACCTCTACGGAACCATGTGCACTGTCTTCACCGACCACAAAAGCCTCCAACATATTTTTGATCAAAAGGAGCTTAACATGAGGCAACGGCGATGGGTAGAGCTACTCAATGATTATGAGTGTGAAATACGCTATCATCCCGGCAAGGCCAATGTGGTAGCGGATGCCCTCAGCCGGAAAGAGTACTCTGGTCGCAGAGTGAACGCACTAACAATGACAATTCATTCCCATCTGTCTGCCCAAATCAGAGAGGCTCAGATGGAAGCCTTGAAACCAGAGAACGCGACGGATGAAGCCTGGAGGGGAATGAAGAAGAACTTAGAGATCAAGGGAGACGGAGTTTACTATTTCATGAACCGGATCTGGACCCCACAGTTCGGTGGTTACAGGGAGGTTGTCATGAATGAAGCCCACAGAACTCGATACTCCGTTCACCCAGGTTCAGATAAGATGTATATGGATCTCAAAAAGCTCTATTGGTGGTCAAACATGAAAGCAGAAATTGCTACCTTCTTGGGCAAGTGCCTAACTTGTGCCAAGGTGAAGGTGGAATATCAAAAGCCCTCAGGTTTACTTCAACAGCCAGAAATACCTGAGTGGAAATGGGAACGAATTACGATGGACTTCATCACCAAATTGCCCAAAACCCCGAGTAGCCATGACACAATCTGGGTAATCGTCGACAGACTGACCAAGTCCGCCCACTTCCTGCCAATCAAAGAAACATACAAGATGGAGAGACTGACCCGAACCTACATCCAAGAGATAGTACGACTACACGGTGTGCCCGTATCCATTATATCTGATCTGGATAGCAGATTCACCTCAAGATTTTGGCAGTCACTGCAGAAAGCTCTTGGAACTAAGCTGGATATGAGCACAGCTTACCATCCACAGACCGACGGGCAGAGTGAGAGAACCATCCAAACACTAGAAGACATGCTGAGAGCATGTGTTATCGACTTTGGCAAGTCGTGTGACACCCATTTTCCCCTGGTCGAGTTTTCCTACAACAACAGCTATCACACTAGTATTAAGGCTGCTCCTTTCGAAGCCCTCTATGGTCGTAAGTGCAGATCCTCTCTGTGCTGGGCTGAGGTGGGTGACACTGCAGCTAGCTAGAGGTCAAGTCCCTGATAGCACTCTCACTGGCCCTGAAATCATTCGAGAAACCACTGAAAAGATCGTGCAAATCCGAGAACGACTAAAAGCCTCCAGAGATAGACAAAAGAGCTACGCCGACAAAAGACAAAAACCCTTGGAGTTCCAGGTTGGTGACCGTGTTCTGTTGAAGGTCTCACCCTGGAAGGGCATGATACGCTTCGGAAAGCGTGGAAATATGAATCCAAGATACATTGGGCCATTCGAGATCCTCGCTAGGATCGACCCTGTAGCCTATAAACTCTGGTTACCCCAAGAGCTTAGCAACATTCATCTCGTCTTTCACGTGTCTAACCTTACAAAGTGTTTATCCGACGAAACCCTTGTGATCCCACTCGATGAGATCGAGATCAACGAAAATCTTAACTTCGTGGAAGAACCAGTCGAAATCATGGATAAAGAAGCCAAACGAACGAAGCAAAGTCGCATCCCGATAGTGAAGGTTCGCTGGAATGCCAAGCGGGGACCCAAATTCATTTGGGAGCGAGAAGACCAGATGCAACAGAAGTATCCGCATCTCTTTCTCTAGTCCATAATTGTATTTATTTTAGAATTTCAGGACGAAATTCCCTCTATCGGGGGGATGATGTGACAACCCGATACTTTCTAGTCAACAAAAGTCATTTTCTGTTAAATAAAGTTTCGAATTTTATTTGTTCCGTTTAGTTCTTATGGGTTAAAAAATAATCTAAATTATATAATTAGAGGTTATATAAGTTTTCGGAACCAAAAACACTCGAAAAATCAAGATTTCCCTCGAAAAATCAGCAAACTCGTTCAGCCATGCGTTTACGACCGTAAACCCCTGGGCCGTAAACCCGTTTACAGCCAAGAAACCATTTCCGGCCGTAAACCCAACCGGTATAAAGGTTTTTCCCGGAGAGATTCTTCATTTCTCACCTTTTTCACCCAAAAACTCTCTCAAGTTGCTCCCAAGAACCTCCCAAGAACATTCATATCCTCAAGAACAAACCTTCAAATCTTCATGTTTTCACGAAGAACACCAAGAACAACCTTCATATCTTCAAAGGCCGCAAACCTAGTTCATGGCCGCAAACCTAGTTCACGGCCGCAAACAGCCTTGAACCGAGAACCTTGGCTGAAAACCCTCTTTTTCCACTTCAAACAAGACTCGGTAACATTCCTAACCCGAAAGCAAGTGTTTTCCAACACTTTAATTAATGGTTTCGCTAATTCAAATACAATTATGTGTTTAATTATCATTAGGATACCGTTAATTCCGCGTACTCCAACTCGAGGGTCATCTTTTCAGTCTGCTATCCAGCTGCAAGCACACACACTATCTATGAGTTCATACCCCTACATTTTTCCAGTTTTTAACATTTTCAGGGGGGAATACAAGTACCACAAAATACATTTTTGGAACATTTCAGGAATTTATAAACGATTTCAAAACTACCATATACTGTTTTAAGTTATCCTAATTTAATATCACAATAATTAATCATTGTTTTCGCTAAGACGTATTTTATACAATCATAATTATATAAACCTTTGTAAAATGCAGAGCAAAGGAACACTTTCAGAACACTTATTTTACAAATGGAATATACACTTATAAACTATGATAGGTATAGTTTATGGAACAATTACATTATCAATGTACGAAACATAAATACAATGCGAATAAACATATAAACTATAATAGGTATAGTTTATGGATCTTACAAACAGTCATTTAAATTCAAAGGATTCATTTTATTCAACACTTAATCGTTAGTATAGCATTGCGAGTGAGCATCTTTGCATACTTATCTAAGTACTAACAAAAGTCCTGAGATTATAACCAGAGTCTCATGGAGGGAGAGCGTGAGTTTGTGTATAGATCTATACGGGACTGACAATCCCGCACCACAACTGTTAGCTACAGTTAGGCCGGCAGGCTTGGGTGGCAAAGTCATTTCGATTCCGACGCCTGAAGAACGTCGTTCAGGCAATTCAATGGTCAAGTATGGTTATAACAGCTCATAAATTTGGTACTAAATAATACGATTAATGTATGAATGGAAAACAACTTCAGTTAGTTTTATTTTAAATTAATAGAACTACTATACACTACACTGGAGGATTCCAGGATCTTCATACAGAACACATTATACATTACTGGTGATAGCCAGTGTTTTCATGCAAATGTTTTCGTACAGAACACACTATACAATACAACTGGTGGTAACCAGGCATACATACTAACATTTTCATATACCACTACAAGATTCAGTAACGAACGTACATTTTGGTCTTAGGGTTTAAGACTACTTCTCATTACTAAGGAAAATATTGGATTTTCTTGAAAACATGCAAACATTTTATAGATTCACAGACAAGTTTTCATTACAAAAACATACTTATGAACTTACCAACTTAAATGCTGATACTCTTTCAAAATCGCTTGTATTCTCAGGGAACCAGTAGACAGGTACACCCGCAGACTTTTGAGAAGATGGAGCATATAGAGTCGCGTCTTTTATACTTTTGTTACACTTTTACTATTATAAAAACTATGTATCGAACGGATGTAAATACCTTATATATATTCAATGTAATGGTTGTGTTTACTTTGGTTACTATGATGCAATTGTTGTGATACTGTACATGACGTCCTCCACCCCCAACGTTTCCGCCGTCCTGGTTTGGGGGTGTGACAGATTGGTATCAGAGCTATTGTTTATAGTGAACTAAGTATATCAAACCTTACATGGTATACAACTATAAACATTAAGGGGCCGAAACACTCTGAACTGTAAGTATACTTTTAAATATCTAAGTATTTTATAAGAAGTATACAAGAATACATACATACAAGAAACAGTATCACAAGAAGAACAAAGCAAAAGTATTTAGATGTTGGACACTGCTGTTAAACCTAGACAGTTATGAAATCATATCTGGGATAAATATAGCCTGATCAACTATATTTATTTGAGATACGACCAACATGTGTTTGGGAGTGATGGTGGTGTTGCAGCAAGTCTAAAACTTACCAAACTCTATACAAAAAGGGAACAATAGAACAGAACACACAGCCTAAAAATACTATAGGAGTATTTTATCTAGAGCCAAACACATTGTAGATATTTCATTCCAAGTGTTCTATTTATTTTCTAGAGATTGTTTACTTGTATTAGTAGACTTCCTCTGTAAATCGCTTAATAGAACACTTTATCTATCAGGTTGAGATATATCTTGTTCAATATCACCTGACTCAGAACCATCATAGAGGACTTACCATCCTTTTCTCCTTAATTATTTTAGAGAAAGATGCCTCCGAAGAAGAGACCCAACAGAAAGAACAACAACCCTCCGAAAAATCCGCCGTCGCCACCTCCTCAGTACGATCTTGTTGTGTTCTAGGCAGCAGTGACAGCCGCCGTGGCTGCCGCCATATCCCATATTAATTCTAGTGGCACTAGCGGGGCGGGTAGTGGAGCCAACCCATCAAACCTCAGTGACAGTCATGGACACATGAAGGAGTGTTCGTACAAGGACTTCCCAAACGCCAAACCTCGGTCTTTTGATGGCACTGGAGGTGTCATTGCTCTAACCCGTTGGTTCGAAAAGACTGAATCAATTTTCGAGATATGTTCATTCCCCGAGACCAGCAAGGTGAAGTTTGTAGTGTGCACGTTCACTGACAGAGCACTAACTTGGTGGAACAGACAAGTCAAATCCATGACTCTTCCAATGGCTAATGCTATGAGTTGGGAGGATTTGAAGGAGTTAATGTTGGCCGAATACTGCCCGCGTGGCGAGATGCAGAAACTGGAGCAAGAGCTCTGGAATCTGAAGATGAAGGGTTCCGACGTTGCTACTTACACTGCTAGGTTCAGTGATATGGCTCTTCTGTGCCCCGGGTTGGTCACCCCGGAGAGCAAGAAAGTTGAGAGATATATATGGGGATTGACACCCCCAACTCAGGGGAATGTCTTAGCTGCTAAACCCCTCACATTTGACAGTGCCAAGCGTCTGGCACATGCCTTAGTGGATCACGGGGATAGCCACAACCCCATGGCAGCCGCTCCAGAACCACAGAAAGAAGGCAGTGGGAAGAAAAAGTTCTGGAACAAACGTAAGGGCAAATCTTCGTAGGAGCCCTCCAAGAAACAACAAACAGTGGCAGTCCATGCTGCTACCATTCCTGCTGCTGTTCCTACTACTCCGACAACTCCCAGCCGATATGCTGGAAACCTACCCCTGTGTAGCAAATGCAACTTCCATCACTTGGGAGTTTGTAGAGAGATGCAATGCAAGACCTGCAACAGAAAGGGGCACACCGCCCGTTTCTGTAAGACTCCAGTACAACCAACCAACCAAACACCTACGGGAGGAGTGAGCCAAGCCTGCTACGGGTGCGGCGAGACAGGGCACTACAAAAGGGATTGCCCTAAAGCAACGACAGCTGGCAACACAGGGAAAGTGCTAGCTATGGGCCAGGAGGAGGCAGTCGCTAATCCCAGTGTAGTTACGGGTACGTTCCCTCTCGACAACTCTTATGCATGCATTCTTTTTGATAGTGGTGCGGAGAGGAGTTTTGTCAGTCATGCATTTAAACACCTACTTAAGCATAAATCCCAACCTCTAACCGAAACGTTCACTGTCGAGATGACTAACGGGAAGAAAGAGAGTACTAACGACATATTCATAGGATGCACCCTCACTCTAAACGATTATTCCTTTCCAATCGACCTTATTCCGATCTCCATAAAAAGCTTCGATGTAATCATCGGCATAGATTGGTTGAGCCCCAATTGTGCTGATATTCTCTGTTACGAAAAAGCCATTCGCCTCAATCTGCCATTTGGTGAAGCCCTCGTTATCTATGGCGACAAACTCAGCACGAACCTTCGTATCATACCGTGCATCAAAGCCCAAAAAATATCTGACAAAGGAGTGTCATGCATTCCTAGCCCATGTCGTAATTGAAAAGCAAGAAGTTAAAGACCTCGAGAGCATCCCCGAAGTCTGCAACTTTCCTGATGTCTTCCCCGAAGATCTTCCAGGAGTTCCTCCCGAACGCCAAGTCGAATTTCGAATCGACTTAATCCCCGGAGCTACCCCCGTAGCCAAATATCCCTACCGTCTAGCGCCAGCAGAAATGCAGGAATTATCCAACCAACTCAATGAACTGCTCAACAAGGGATTCATCAGACCATGCTTCTCATCCTGGGGAGCCCCGGTCTTATTTGTGAAAAAGAAGGATGGGTCTTTCCGGATGTGCATAGATTATCGCAAATTAAACAAGCTCACCATTAAAAATCGCTATCCTCTACCCCGAATCGACGACCTCTTCGATAAACTCCAAGGAGCCAGCTACTTCTCAAAGATAGACCTGCGATCAGGGTACCATCAATCACGATTCCATGAGGGTGATGTTCCTAAGACAACATTTAGGACTCGATATGGTCACTACGAGTTTGTAGTGATGCCCTTTGGTCTAACCAACGCACCCACGGTATTCATGGATCTGATGAACCGGGTGTGCCGCCCCTTCCTAGACAAGTTCGTGATAGTATTCATAGATGATATTCTTGTCTATTCGCGGAGTGAGGAAGATCATAGACAACACTTGAGGCAAGTGTTAGGAACTTTAAGGGTGGAGAAACTATACACAAAACTCTCAAAGTGCGAATTTTGGATCAGAAAAATAACCTTCCTCGGTCATGTGGTTAGCGAAGAAGGCATACATGTGGACCCTTCCAAAATTAAGGCAATTGAGAATTGGTCAGCACCGAAGACGCCCACAGAAATCCGTTAATTCTTGGGTCTTGCTGGCTACTATCGCAGGTTCATCCAAAGCTTTTCCAGGATTGCTAAGCCTCTTACCGCCCTGACTCAGTAAGGTGTAACCTTTAGTTGGGGAGAGAAGCAAGACAATGTGTTCCAAACATTGAATCAGGCCCTATACAGCGCACCTATCTTGTCTCTTCCAGAAGGGACGGAGGACTTCGTTGTCTACTGCGATGCATCCAATCAAGGGTTGGGCTGTGTGCTCATGCAGCGAGGAAAACTTATTGCTTATGCCTCGAGACAGTTGAAGGCACACTAAGTCAATTATACAACTCACGATCTGGAGTTGGGAGCAGTGGTATTCGCACTAAAGATTTGGAGGCACTACCTCTACGGAACCATGTGCACTGTCTTCACCGACCACAAAAGCCTCCAACATATTTTTGATCAAAAGGAGCTTAACATGAGGCAACGGCGATGGGTAGAGCTACTCAATGATTATGAGTGTGAAATACGCTATCATCCCGGCAAGGCCAATGTGGTAGCGGATGCCCTCAGCCGGAAAGAGTACTCTGGTCGCAGAGTGAACGCACTAACAATGACAATTCATTCCCATCTGTCCGCCCAAATCAGAGAGGCTCAGATGGAAGCCTTGAAACCAGAGAACGCGACGGATGAAGCCTGGAGGGGAATGAAGAAGAACTTAGAGATCAAGGGAGACGGAGTTTACTATTTCATGAACCGGATCTGGACCCCACAGTTCGGTGGTTACAGGGAGGTTGTCATGAATGAAGCCCACAGAACTCGATACTCCGTTCACCCAGGTTCAGATAAGATGTATATGGATCTCAAAAAGCTCTATTGGTGGTCAAACATGAAAGCAGAAATTGCTACCTTCTTGGGCAAGTGCCTAACTTGTGCCAAGGTGAAGGTGGAATATCAAAAGCCCTCAGGTTTACTTCAACAGCCAGAAATACCTGAGTGGAAATGGGAACGAATTACGATGGACTTCATCAGCAAATTGCCCAAAACCCCGAGTAGCCATGACACAATCTGGGTAATCGTCGACAGACTGACCAAGTCCGCCCACTTCCTGCCAATCAAAGAAACATACAAGATGGAGAGACTGACCCGAACCTACATCCAAGAGATAGTACGACTACACGGTGTGCCCGTATCCATTATATCTGATCTGGATAGCAGATTCACCTCAAGATTTTGGCAGTCACTGCAGAAAGCTCTTGGAACTAAGCTGGATATGAGCACAGCTTACCATCCACAGACCGACGGGCAGAGTGAGAGAACCATCCAAACACTAGAAGACATGCTGAGAGCATGTGTTATCGACTTTGGCAAGTCGTGTGACACCCATTTTCCCCTGGTCGAGTTTTCCTACAACAACAGCTATCACACTAGTATTAAGGCTGCTCCTTTCGAAGCCCTCTATGGCCGTAAGTGCAGATCCTCTCTGTGCTGGGCTGAGGTGGGTGACACTGCAGCTAGCTAGAGGTCAAGTCCCTGATAGCACTCTCACTGGCCCTGAAATCATTCGAGAAACCACTGAAAAGATCGTGCAAATCCGAGAACGACTAAAAGCCTCCAGAGATAGACAAAAGAGCTACGCCGACAAAAGACAAAAACCCTTGGAGTTCCAGGTTGGTGACCGTGTTCTGTTGAAGGTCTCACCCTGGAAGGGCATGATACGCTTCGGAAAGCGTGGAAATATGAATCCAAGATACATTGGGCCATTCGAGATCCTCGCTAGGATCGACCCTGTAGCCTATAAACTCTGGTTACCCCAAGAGCTTAGCAACATTCATCTCGTCTTTCACGTGTCTAACCTTACAAAGTGTTTATCCGACGAAACCCTTGTGATCCCACTCGATGAGATCGAGATCAACGAAAATCTTAACTTCGTGGAAGAACCAGTCGAAATCATGGATAAAGAAGCCAAACGAACGAAGCAAAGTCGCATCCCGATAGTGAAGGTTCGCTGGAATGCCAAACGGGGACCCAAATTCATTTGGGAGCGAGAAGACCAGATGCAACAGAAGTATCCGCATCTCTTTCTCTAGTCCATAATTGTATTTATTTTAGAATTTCAGGACGAAATTCCCTCTATCGGGGGGATGATGTGACAACCCGATACTTTCTAGTCAACAAAAGTCATTTTCTGTTAAATAAAGTTTCGAATTTTATTTGTTCCGTTTAGTTCTTATGGGTTAAAAAATAATCTAAATTATATAATTAGAGGTTATATAAGTTTTCGGAACCAAAAACACTCGAAAAATCAAGATTTCCCTCGAAAAATCAGCAAACTCGTTCAGCCATGCGTTTACGGCCGTAAACCCCTGGGCCGTAAACCCGTTTACAGCCGAGAAACCATTTCCGGCCGTAAACCCAACCGGTATAAAGGTTTTTCCCGGAGAGATTCTTCATTTCTCACCTTTTTCACCCAAAAACTCTCTCAAGTTGCTCCCAAGAACATTCATATCCTCAAGAACAAACCTTCAAATCTTCATGTTTTCACCAAGAACACCAAGAACACCAAGAACAACCTTCATATCTTCAAAGGCCATAAACCTAGTTCATGGCCGCAAACCTAGTTCACGGCCGCAAACAGCCTTGAACCGAGAACCTTGGCTGAAAACCCTCTTTTTCCACTTCAAACAAGACTCGGTAACATTCCTAACCCAAAAGCAAGTGTTTTCCAACACTTTAATTAATGGTTCACTAATTCAAATACAATTATGTGTTTAATTTGTTGGATTAGGTGTCTAAGCCCATAACTATAATTGGTATGTACTTGAATTGACAGCAGCACAGTCTTTTTGGGTTGCCCTCAACCTAGCAACTGGACAAGGAAATTATGAAAGGAGAAATATTAATTTATAAGATTAATAAATTAATATATATATATAAATGATTTATTAATATGTTAATGGATTAACATATTAATTAGAAATCATTATGTTTAATTAATTGTTAGCCAGAAATTAATCAGAATTGATTTTGGGGTTAAAAGAATTAATTATAAGGTGCAGGGACTAGTTTGCAATTATCTAATAGTTGAGTGGAATGCTCTAGAACCCCCTTGGAAGAGGGTGGACGAAATCTTTAGGGGAAACCCTAATAATTTCGTCCATAGGGGCTTGGATAAGGCCCTTGGGTTTGCTTAGGCCCTAAGCAAAGGATAACTAGGGTTTCCCTTAAACCCTAGATCCCTCAGCTATATAAGGAGCCTCCTGGTTCATGTTTTTGGTCACTCTTTTTTTTGAAGAAACCCTAAGGCCGAGATTTTGCATACTCCCTCTCTCCTCTCTCTTCTACTTTCCTTCTTGCTAGTCATTGGGTGTGATTCCATTAGAGGCATTACACTTGTGGTGCTAAAGCTTCCAAGAAGATCAAGACCAAGATCAAGGGAACATCAATTGTTTGCTATAACAATTGAAAGGTATGTAAACCCTAAACCCTAGTTTGTTAATTTCGAAATTAGCCTCTCTCCTCTAGGGTTCTAGTTTTGCAATTCAAAGTTGTATGTTCAATAGTTAAAACATAGATCCAAAGTAGGTTGCATGTGAACTTAGGAATTGTTTTCTAGTTTATTTGTTGTACCTAAAACCCATCAGTGGTATCAAAGCCATTGTTGTTTTAAATTGAATTGCTACAATTGTTGAATTGCAAATTAGGGTTTATAGCTATTAAACCCTAAAGGCCAAAATTTTCGATTTCTAGGGTTTTGGATCAAAGGGTTTTTTCGAAAACCCTAGCCTCCAAAGAACCCTAATCGAAATTAGGGTTAGGGTTTTGAAAACCCTAGCCTCCTCCCTTATGAATTTCGAAATATGCTAAGAGGATAACTAGGGTTTCTTGTTTTTGGATAATTGTTACTTAATTAGATTAATTGGATAATTATCCTTACCCTATTTTTCGAAATTAGAGGGATAAGGATTAGGATTAAATTAATTGATTAATTTAATTAGATAATCCTTACAAGATTTAATAATTTGATTAATAGTTAATTAAAAGATAAATATTAAATCTAGTTAATTGGTTTATTTAAATTTAAATTTAATAGCTTAAATTTCAAAATTTATAAACCCTTGAAGTTTTAAAATGTTTTAAAACACACCTTATATATATATATATTATAATTAAAAGTTTAATATTATATATGTATAAGAACATGGTCAGTCAAATCGCTAGTATGTCTCATTCACGAAGCTAATCTATAAGGGGGGTATAAGGAAACTGCCTATAAAATGGTAGTTGAATGGGTGTCCACTCTCACCCACCGCTTCCTTGATTAGTGGAGGGTCGTTAGCAGAACGGATTTGATAGGACAACTACTTCTCATTAAAAGTATAATGATATTAAAGAAAGTACTAGAACATTATTTTCAAAATCCCAACTCTAGTTACTTTAGGAAAAATGTGAAAAGTATGCTAATCCATGAAATTGCACATTATGCTTTATTGGTCGTTAGTGGAGCGTGTGTGGTTAACCAGCACACTAAAAGGCACTAATAAAGAGTAGTAATGGGTATCTCATAATTGTCATTTTGATGGAGCGTGTGTGGTTTACCAGCACATCAATAGTTAATGATCAAGACAATGAGGTTACCAAGCATATTTGCATGGTTATTCACATCTTGTTTGTGATCCTCGGCATCCCAGTCACAAATAGAAGAGCATAATCTGAGATTAAAACATGCCATTGAATAGTTTCAATGTATCTCAAAAGAATTAGGAATTTCACTTCGTTTGTTTCGTCTAATGGTGGAATTGGTGAATCGTCATTCGCCCACCTTTATGAAATTTGCACTTGGATCTCGGCATCCCATTTCTGAGTTGTGAATCTTCATAGTTGGATCCTAACCTTGATATTATATCTTTGGGTTATTCTATTAAGGTATCTTGAAATCTAACTAAAACTTTCTTTCTTTTCAGATGTCTACTCCTGGAAACACTTCTACTTCATCCTCCTCCAACCAGAACTTCTCCTTGCTCAATATATGCTCCAAAGTCGTTATGGATGGCTCAAACTATAACGATTGGATGCGCAACATCAAGATGGCTCTTCGTTTCGAGAACAAAGAATATGTTCTTGAAAAGGAGCTCAAAGAGCTTGATGAGAATGAAGCTACTCCTGAAGATCTTGCTGCCTACAAGAAACATTACGATGATGCTACCAAAGTGGCATGCATCATGGTGGCAACTATGTCCCCAGAACTGCAGAGGTACTATGAGGACTACTGGCCTTTCGAGATGAACAAGGACCTTATGGAAAAGTACCATAAGCGAGCTCGTCAAGAAAAGTTCGAAGTAGTCAAGTCACTCATGGCTTGCAAGATGAAAGATGGGGAGTCGGTTGTGTCACATGTGCAAAGAATGCAACGCTACATAGAGCGTTTGGTCAAGCTCAATATTCACTTTGATGAGGAATTGGCCATTGACATGGTCTTGAACTCACTTCCTGAATGTTATGGTCAGTTTATTCTAACTTACCATTTGAACAATACTGAGCAGACCTTGGCCCAATTGCACAACTTGTTGCAGACAGCTGAGGCAGGGATGAAGGGTAAAAGTATACCCTCCACACCTGCTAGTGCCCCTGTTTTGGCTATTGGACAGGGAAAGGGGAAAAAGAGGAAAGGTCCTCCCAAGCAAAACTGGAAGAGCAAGGCTCAAGCTGGGTCATCTAGTAATGGCCCAAAGGCTAAGCCCAATGGTTCCACTCCCCATGTTTCTGATCCAAAAGAGGCAGTTTGCTTTTACTGCAACCAAAAAGGGCATTGGAAGAGATCTTGCCCACAATATCTGCAAGATATCAAGGATGGCAAAGTGAAGCCATCTTCGGCAGGTATTTACACTATTTCTGCTAATAACTCATTATCTTCTCGTTCATGGGTCCTTGACACAGGATGTGGTTTTCATATCTGTTCTGATTTGCAGGGTCTAAAGGAAAGTGAGGAGATAGAGCGAGGAAGGATAAACCTGATCATGGGAAACAGAAAGTCTTCACCAGTAACCAAGATCGGAGTTTATCAGCTTCTGCTTAGTAATGATGTTAGATTAGATTTAATAAATTGTTGCTATTCGTCTGAGATGACGAGAAACATTATTTCATTTCATGCATTGTTCAGACAAGGTTTTACATATTCTTTTAATGATTTGAATGGTTCAATTTCTGTTTATAAGAATGGTGTTTTTATGTTTGAAGCTTTGCCTTGTAATGGTGTGTATGAAACAGTGACTTGTGTTGATAGCTTAGGAAATAGTGTACTTAATATTGACTTGTCTAATAGTGTAGACAAGGCATGCTTGTGGCATTGTCGTCTTGGACACATTAACAAGAAACGCATAGCCCAACTCCAAAAGGATGGAGTGTTGGAATCATTTGACCTAAAGTCAGATGATATGTGTGAATCTTGTCTTTTGGGAAAGATGACAAAATCACCATTCACAGGGTCTTGTGAAAGAGGTGAAGGTCTGTTGGATCTCATACACACAGATGTGTGTAGGCCCTTCAGATCAACTACAAGAGATGCTAATCGATTCTATGTGACTTTCACTGACGATTATAGCAGATATGGATATATCTACTTGATCAAGCATAAGTCAGAAACTTTTGAAAAGTTCAAAGAGTTTAAACATGAAGTCGAAAATCAATTGGGCAGAAAGATAAAGATACTTAGATCCGATAGAGGCGGGGAGTATCTTAGTATCGAGTTTAACGACTATCTGAAAGAATGTGGGATAGTCTCACAATTGACTCCTCCTAGGACACCACAGTTAAATGGTGTAGCTGAGAGGCGCAATCGAACCTTGTTAGACATGGTTCGTTCTATGATGAGTCGGGCTTCGCTTCCTACTCACTTCTGGGGGTATGCCTTAGAGACAGCCGCCCACATCCTCAATCTTGTCCCTACAAAGAAGGTTGCCAAAACACCTCACGAAATGTGGAGAGGGAAAGTTCCCTCGTTAGCACATATTAAAGTCTGGGGTTGTGAAGCTTTCGTAAGACGAGAGACTCACGACAAGCTAGCAGCTAGAAGTGAGAAATGTGTTTTCATTGGTTACCCAAAGCAGTCTTTTGGATATTTGTTCTACAGGCCTAGTGAAAACGTGGTCTTTGTAGCACGAAGAGGAGTCTTTCTTGAAAGAGAGCTCATATTCAAAGAGGACAGTGGGAGCACTATTGACCTTGAAGAAATTCAAGATTCAGCCAATGAAGGAACCTTAGATGACACTAGCACTCAACCAGAGGAAACAGTTCCTGTTGAACCAATCGATAACTCATTACCTCTTAGAAGATCCACTAGGGTGAGTGTGCCACCTGAGTTGTATGGTTTCCATATTACTTCAGATGGTGACACATTCATAAGTGACAGAACACTGGTAAACTTAGATGAACCAGTCACTTATAAGGAAGCAATGGAAGGTCCAGAGGCTTCCAAGTGGAAAGAGGCAATGGACAGCGAGATTAAGTCCATGTATGACAACCAAGTTTGGAATTTGGTTGATAGTGCACCAGGTCGTAAGACAGTTGGGTGCAAATGGATCTTCAAGAAGAAGACAGACATGGATGGAAATGTGCACACATTCAAGGCTCGACTGGTTGCAAAAGGTTTCACTCAAACCCCAGGGGTTGACTATGATGAAACCTTCTCGCCAGTGGCTAAGATTAAATCTATTAGGATATTGCTCGTCATAGCTGCCTTTCATGATTATGAAATCTGGCAGATGGATGTCAAAACTGCTTTCCTTAATGGGAAGTTGGCTGAAGATGTTTACATGAGTCAGCCAGAGGGTTTTGTTGATGCAAAGTTCCCTAATAGAGTGTGCAAGCTTGAGAAATCCATTTATGGATTGAAACAAGCATCTCGCAGTTGGAATCTTTGCTTCCATGAGAAAGTCAAAGAATTTGGTTTCTCTAGAAGTGAAGATGAGTTCTGTATGTATATCAAAGCTAGTGGGAGTATAGTAACTTTTCTGGTGTTGTATGTCGATGACATATTACTCATTGGTAACGACGTTCCAACCTTGAAAGAAGTTAAGTCTTGGCTTGGAAAGTGTTTTGCCATGAAAGACCTTGGAGAAGCTGCCTATATTCTTGGGATTAGAATATTGAGAGATAGAAAGAAGAGACTAATTGGACTTAGTCAGAGCACATACTTGGATAAGGTACTAAAGAGGTTTAGTATGGAAAATTCCAAGAAGGGAGAGCTACCTATCCAGAGCAATACCAAATTGAGTAAGACTCAATGCCCGAGTACAGATGTTGAAATAGATGACATGAGTCGTGTACCTTATGCTTCCGCTGTCGGATCGATCATGTACGCTATGACATGTACTCGCCCTGATGTGGCATTTGCTTTGAGCATGGTCAGTCGCTATCAGGGAAACCCAGGTAGAGCTCATTGGATAGCAGTTAAGAATATACTCGAGTATTTGCGAAGGACAAAGGATTGGGTTCTTGTGCTTGGTGGCAGTGATACTTTGAGAGTAGATGGTTACAGTGATGCCAGCTTTCAGACGGATAGAGATAACTTCCGTTCTCAGTCAGGCTGGGTATTTTTACTGAATGGAGGAGCAGTTACTTGGAAGAGTTCCAAGCAAAATACGGTGGCTGATTCTACTTGTGAATCAGAGTACATAGCAGCAAGTGAAGCGTCGAAAGAAGCAGCTTGGTTGAGGAACTTCATCGGGGATCTCGGAGTTGTTCCAACCATCCAGGAGCCTATGGAACTGTTCTGCGATAATGAAGGAGCGGTTGCCTTGACAAAGGAACCGAGAGATCATGGTAAGACCAGACATATCGACAGAAAGTACCATTTCATCAGACATAGAGTTGAAGAAGGCCATCTTATAGTAAAGAGGGTGTCATCTGAAGATAACCCAGCAGATCCCCTCACAAAGGGTCTGAGTAGGTCTAAGCATATTCAGCATGCTCGGAGCATAGGACTGAAAGATGATATTAGTTTTAGTAGTTAGATTAGTTTTTGAAACTTGTAACAAAGTAAATGTAATTGACCTTTGGTGATTAAATAATAAAGTATTATTTATAAGTTTGGCTACTACCTTTTGTCAATTGTTTATTATTGTGTTTCATTTTTGCATGTTTTACTTCCTGAATAATGAGATTATTCAAACTCCACAGTCGCTCGTACTCTTGGAAGTAAGTAGTGAATTAAGACTGTCATGAATTGGATTGCAGATTGTCTAAGGATAGACATGGCAATAGAATTGCTGCAATGTTCATGAGTACTCAGAAATTGAGATTTGAGTATTGGATAAACCCACGCTCAGAGTATTACTTCATGGAATTCATCACGAGTAATACTGAGACGATAATATCTTATAATCTTGAAACGAAGATATATGAGTTGTAATTTACAAGTCGGTTGTGCATTGGTGATACGAAAACGCATCAGTAACTTGGTGTTATAAAACGTATTGTCATGCATAATTTGATGAGTAAAAGATACAAGCATATGAGTCAACGTTTATTCGTTCCTTTTGCCCTAACAGGAAAAGCGATATTTGTGGGCCCCTCGATGATTTGGTGTTGACTTATGTGCTGGGCCCAGCCAGGACTAAATTGATGTGTTCGATTAGAAGTCCTACATCATCACAAATCAGGAATCGGGAAACTTAGATTCTGGACAAACAGATTGATTACATTCCATGTCTTTTGTCTGGGGATATCAAGCAGAACGAAGGGTTATATGATCACTTATCTTAGGACACGTAACTGACTGGGTCAGAGTTCGGCAGCAGCTTTTTGGAAGCTACAATTTGCTGGTCAAATTTAGAAGGCATACTAGCAATTATAGTTACAGACTTATCCAAGTGGGAGACTGTTGGATTAGGTGTCTAAGCCCATAACTATAATTGGTATGTACTTGAATTGACAGCAGCACAGTCTTTTTGGGTTGCCCTCAACCTAGCAACTGGACAAGGAAATTATGAAAGGAGAAATATTAATTTATAAGATTAATAAATTAATATATATATATAAATGATTTATTAATATGTTAATGGATTAACATATTAATTAGAAATCATTATGTTTAATTAATTGTTAGCCAGAAATTAATCAGAATTGATTTTGGGGTTAAAAGAATTAATTATAAGGTGCAGGGACTAGTTTGCAATTATCTAATAGTTGAGTGGAATGCTCTAGAACCCCCTTGGAAGAGGGTGGACGAAATCTTTAGGGGAAACCCTAATAATTTCGTCCATAGGGGCTTGGATAAGGCCCTTGGGTTTGCTTAGGCCCTAAGCAAAGGATAACTAGGGTTTCCCTTAAACCCTAGATCCCTCAGCTATATAAGGAGCCTCCTGGTTCATGTTTTTGGTCACTCTTTTTTTTGAAGAAACCCTAAGGCCGAGATTTTGCATACTCCCTCTCTCCTCTCTCTTCTACTTTCCTTCTTGCTAGTCATTGGGTGTGATTCCATTAGAGGCATTACACTTGTGGTGCTAAAGCTTCCAAGAAGATCAAGACCAAGATCAAGGGAACATCAATTGTTTGCTATAACAATTGAAAGGTATGTAAACCCTAAACCCTAGTTTGTTAATTTCGAAATTAGCCTCTCTCCTCTAGGGTTCTAGTTTTGCAATTCAAAGTTGTATGTTCAATAGTTAAAACATAGATCCAAAGTAGGTTGCATGTGAACTTAGGAATTGTTTTCTAGTTTATTTGTTGTACCTAAAACCCATCATAATTATCATTAGGATATCGTTAATTCCGCGTACTCCAACTCGAGGGTCATCTTTTCAGTCTGATATCCAGCTGCAAGCACACACACTATCTGTGAGTTCATACCCCTACATTTTTCCAGTTTTTAACATTTTCAGGGGGGAATACAAGTACCACAAAATACATTTTTGGAACATTTCAGGAATTTATAAACGATTTCAAAACTACCATATACTGTTTTAAGTTATCCTAATTTAATATCACAATAATTAATCATTGTTTTCGCTAAGACGTATTTTATACAATCATAATTATATGAACCTTTGTAAAATGCAGAGCAAAGGAACACTTTCAGAACACTTATTTTACAAATGGAATATACACTTATAAACTATGATAGGTATAGTTTATGGAACAATTACATTATCAATGTACGAAACATAAATACAATACGAATAAACATATAAACTATAATAGGTATAGTTTATGGATCTTACAAACAGTCATTTAAATTCAAAGGATTCATTTTATTCAACACTTAATCGTTAGTATAGCATTGTGAGTGAGCATCTTTGCATACTTATCTAAGTACTAACAAAAGTCCTGAGATTATAACCAGAGTCTCATGGAGGGAGAGCGTGAGTTTGTGTATAGATCTATACGGGACTGACAATGCCGCACCGCAACTGTTAGCTACAGTTAGACCGGCAGGCTTGGGTGACAAAGTCATTTCGATTCCGACGCCTGAAGAACGTCGTTCAGGCAATTCAATGGTCAAGTATGGTTATAACAACTCATAAATTTGGTACTAAATAATACGATTAATGTATGAATGGAAAACAACTTCAGTTAGTTTTATTTTAAATTAATAGAACTACTATACACTACACTGGAGGATTCCAGGATTTTCATACAGAACACATTATACATTACTGGTGATAGCCAGGGTTTTCATGCAAATGTTTTCGTACAGAACACACTATACAATACAACTGGTGGTAACCAGACATACATACTAACATTTTCATATACCACTACAAGATTCAGTAACGAACGTACATTTTGGTCTTAGGGCTTAAGACTACTTCTCATTACTAAGGAAAATATTGGATTTTCTTGAAAACATGCAAACATTTTATAGATTCACAGACATGTTTTCATTACAAAAGCATACTTATGAACTTACCATCTTAAATGCTGATACTCTTTCAAAATCGCTTGTATTCTCAGGGAACCAGTAGACAGGTACACCTGCAGACTTTTGAGAAGACGGAGCATATAGAGTCGCGTCTTTTATACTTTTGTTACACTTTTGCTATTATAAAAACTATGTATCGAACGGATGTAAATACCTTATATATATTCAATGTAATGGTTGTGTTTACTTTGGTTACTATGATGCAATTGTTGTGATACTGTACATGACGTCCTCCGCCCCCGAACGGTTCCGCCGTCCCGGTTTGGGGTGTGACACAACCCATCTACGCTACGCCAACACAGACGTCTACTAGTCTAGGGGACTTGTTAACGTATCCCTCTAGGAATACGTTAAAGATAACATAACGTTTATCTTTACGATGACCTAGTTAACGGTCGTTACCCGATCTAGTGCCTGACCCAGGCCCTCGCCCTTCTGGTCTCGCACTAGGATCTTGGTACTTGGCGCTCTCGCGCCAATGTCCAATTCCAGACGATAATCTTGGCTCTATAATAAGCCAAAACACAGTTGGTCACTTCCCAGAGCGACAAGTGTAGTGCTCAGAGTGATGTCCTCTGTCTCCTCTGTACCAATAGTAGATGACCACTAGTGGTGCAAGATCGACCAATGAGACTCCTCCACGAATTGTCGGCCCAGACAAGACAAATGATATTGTTGGGATCACGCTCAGAAGAGGACAAGTATAAAAGTAATCCTTCTCCTACAGAGGAAGGGATCACCTCCTTCTGTCTAAAACCATATTCTCCATATTCCCACAGATACTCATACTAAGTAGACCGTCAGAGCTTTGTCTCGGGACCACCTCCTGAACGTCGACTGACATTGCTTCTTCATTGTTGTGATTACAGGGATTAACCCAGACGGAACCACCACGAGAAGACGTTAAGCTCGGAGTACATATCACAATAATCGGTTAGCATAACGATTAGGCATAATATCATCGCTTAAGACTAAACAGAGTTTCTACCAGCATATTATCCTATCGTTTCATGTTTACGTATATAAACTACTAATATGTCACAACTGGCATTTTAGCTTGGAAATTCTGTTTTCAGGTAAACATCAACTACTGTAAGACTTGTACTCTAAGTGAATATCATGCTATATGCTAACATGAGACCATCCATTTGAATCCAAACTCTTGATTTAAGTTAAAATCCTAATACAATACATCTTATATGTTCAACTATGGATTGAAAACCCTAAAAATCCCGGTTCAAGATTATTATGGGCTAGGATTCTCTTATTGGGCCTAATGGACCAATAAACTTTCAATTTGACTACTTTGGGCCTAGGAACCCTATTTGGGCTCTAATTGGACCCACATCCACGAAATTAACGTATTTTGGGTCATATGGGCCTAGAATTATCCATCTTATTTCTAATGGGCCATGATGGGCAATAACTAGTTTCATAAGCCCTAATGGGCCGTAAACTACATCCTTGGGCATCATTGGGCCGTGAACCCTCATAAAGGCCCAATAGGCCAAAAAATAATTACTTTGGGCCTCAGACTCAAAATAAGACAAGAAAGGGCCCAATTCTTCTCATTTCCTTTCTCCTTACCCTATTCTCGGCCCAACAATAATACAAAAAGGGAAATGGAAGAAGATTTAAGCTTGACAACACATAATTATCTATCATGTATCAAGATAATCACATACATCTAGAAACCTATTACCCTCCATGCAAAATTTTCTAATCTCTCTCCTCCTTCCTCTCTATTTACGGCCGAACCCACCTCTCACCACCTTCACTTTTCTTTCAAACTCTCTTAAATATCCTCTCAAGAACTCCCCTTTTCCTCCTCAAAATTTCATGAGTTTGTGTGTGTGTTTCAAGAGAGCTTCATCAAGAATTCATCTATTTTGGTAAGCTACTCTTACTCAAGAAGTTTAACTTCATGATTTTGTTAAAACTTGTTACTCGTTTGCTCTTCAAACTGTGATCTATGCACTATGAAGCTCTTAGAACTCGAAGAACTCATCAAGAGGTAGACTAGGCCGAAAACAACATCATCTCCTCTCATCTCTTCATCAAAACCGAATCCAAACCCCAAAGTGAGTTCATACCCCTTGTTTTTCGGTTTTACTATGTTTTGGGGGAGGATACAAGTTGCTTATGTGATAGATCTATGTATTTGTGCATGTTTATGTGTGTTTTCTAAGTTATATGTTGTGATTATGTGAAGAAACTTCATAGATCTCGAAAACTCTATCAAGTCTTGAAAATATTTGTAAACTAAAACACTTTATGCAACTTACCAAAAGGATGAAAGTGTTAGACATGTTAAGGATGTTGAAAAACTAAGCAAAATCTTGTAAAGGGACCATTTTTGACAAAAAAATAAAAAATGAAGCTTTTATGATACTTACGGTTTTTCAAGGACCAAAGAGACATTTTTGTATAAAAATGGGTTTTTATGATATTATGGCTTTTTGAAAAAGGCCAAAAAAGTAAATTTTTCACAAAATGGGCTTAAATTGGGCCTTCACGGTTTTATGGGCCAAAATTGTAAAAATTATGACTTTTGTGGATTAAATTGTCATTTTCAACAAATTTGAGCCAAAGATGTTATTTTTCGGTCAAAAAGGGGCTAAAATGCCAATTTTATTAAATTGGGCCGAAAATGTCAATTTTTACATAATTGGGCCGAAAATGTCAGTTTTCATGATATTGGGTCGAAAACGCTATTTTTAACAATAGTGGGCTAAAAATGTCATTTTATTTGAAATAAGCCCATAAAGGTAAACTTTTGGTCTTAAGGGACCTAAAGTGTCAATTTTATCAAAAATATGCCTAAATTGTAAATTTTCGGCTTAATGTGCCAAAAATGTCATCATTACAAAAAGTGGGCTTTTTATGCTATTTTAGAAAACAATCAAGCTAAAACAAACAATGTAATAAAAAACGAACTAAATTCATCGATTACATGTTTATTGGGCCTAATACTTACAATCCATGTTATTGGGCCTTAGTGGCCCATTTACATGCTTATTAGGCCTAGATTATACATTACATGTTTATTGGGCCTTAGTGGTCTATTTACATGCTTATTGGGCCTGGACTATACATTACATGTTTATTGGGCCTTAGTGGTCCTTCTACATGTCTGTTGGGCCTCGTACATTTACATACATACTCGTTGGACTTTTCAAACATAAAACATACACGGAAAACATTATACATAACATAATACAATATTCGCGTAAACTCAGTTAAGGATCTAGTGAGACATGTCGGTTGACACCTCTAGAGTGTACGATCGTAGCCTGTAGTTATAACCAGAGTCTCCTGGAGGGAGAGGGAGAGTTTGTGTATAGATCTATACGGGGTGACACCCCACACCTGAGCTATTCGCTACAGTTAGACTAGGCCAGTCTAGGGTGACAAACCTTACCTTAAACAAGTCGGCGCCTGAAAACGCCATGACAGGCGAATTCGTCATAATCAAGTATGGTTAAAACGACTCACATAGAGATTCTCTCCATCATAATTTTATGGAATGCATATAAAATCATGTCGATACGAAAACATACATACACTGATATTCAGTCTTAGGGTTTTGAGACCACAACACTTTTATAAACAGAAAATATCGGATTTTCTGGGGAAACATACAGTTAAACAATACCTTCTACTTACAACAGAAAATACAGGATTTTTCGGGATTACATTTTCATATACATTCCAAAAACAGAATACACACTTGCATTAATACTTGATCTTGATACATCACTTTCAAACCATATTATAGAAAATATCGGATTTTCTGGTGTTTTACGAACAATACAAAACTTTTCATTCAAACATGCTTATGAACTCACCAACATTATATATGTTGACATTTTCAAAATAACTTGTATTCTCAGGGAATCGTTAAGCAGAAAGGTCAACAAGAACATGTGGAATTTGTCGTATTTTGTTACCATCATACATTGAATAGTTTGGCATGTAATTTATGATACTATACTTGATGTAAACAATGTTGGTTGTATTTTGATATGTATCATGATGGTGTCGTCTTGTTTCAATTATATACATTGTGATGATATTACAAGATGAAGTCACCCAAGCCCCCCGGACGTTTCCGCCGTCTGGTTTGGGGGTGTGACATAATATATTTACAAAATATATTTTGATAAGGCAGATTGATAAACATGTATCCCCCTCCCCTCCCCCCCCCCTCCCCCGGTAAAATCTTTTAAAACCGTAAAAGTGGGGCCGTGAAACTCACCCTCGATGTGTGATTGTAACACCCATAAAATTCAAGTCAATTTAAAACTTTTTAATCAATTCAGAGCCCATTAGTTATTACAATATGTTTTCAAAATAGTTTCATATCAGAGTATCCCAGAAACCATAAGTCCAAAACACGAGGATGTGTACGATCACGCCTTCGCCTTGCCAAGTCATCTGAAGTACCTGAAACAATAAACTGAAACCGTAAGCACGAAGCTTAGTGAGTTCCCCCAAAATACCCATACCCACAACAATACACATCTAATCATAAACATCATACTATGGGTCCATTTAACCATCGAGTTGGAATACCCCAGACCCTCAACCATCCGGTTGGAATGCCAACATACTATGGGTCCAATCATCCTCAGGATGGAATACCCCAGGCCCACAACCAATAGGTTGGAATGCCCACATAATACGAGTCCAATCATCCTCGGGATGGAATACTCACGGCCCACAACCTACAGGTTGGAATGCCCAGGTCTATTGGCCTCCGCACAAAGCAGATAAACCTCAACCGCTAAACAAACATGTGCACATATAACATAATCACATAACAGTCTATAGACAATACTTGATCTAACGGATCATACCACGTAGCACATGACACCATCCTATCTACCAGGATGCCGATCTAACAGGTCATACCACATATCATATAATATTATCCTACCCTTTAGGATAACGGTCTAACAGATCATGCCACATACCATATAATATTATCCTACCCTCTAGGATACCTATCTAACATATCATACTAGCATAACATAACCAGATAACAATCCAAAGATCCGACCTTGGTGCCTTATACCCTTGAGTATAGTGAGGATAACTCACCTGGCACTGCTGAAGTCCCGCAGATAAAACTCCAGCTGCTGGTTGACAGATTCCCGAACTGCCAACATCAAACAATACCCAATTAATAATTGGGTTCCAAGCCCAAGGTCCAACTCACACTCCAAAGACCCAAAAGTCAATTAATGGGCCAAAGCCCAACATATGGCCCAATTTTCCAAATTGGGCCTAGACCTCTACATGGTCTTTCCTTAAGGCCCATTCAATTATTCTAGTCCAAACTCTTGGTATTCCCATGGCCCAATATCACATAATCATAAAGGCCCAGATATGGCCCATCTATGGCCTAATTTTCCAAATTGGGCCCAAGTCTCTCACATGGGCCTTACCCTAAACTACATCCAATTATTTAGGTCCATTTACTTATTCTTGGATAGCCCTTCAATAGTCCAATCACCAAAGCCCAATAGGAAGGCCCAACTCGAGGCCCAGGTGAAAATAGGGTTTTCACATATTGCCTTAGGTTAATTTGCACATGATTATTAATTATTATTTTAAGTTTATTAAATAATTCCCGTGTGTGCGTGTCCCGATCAATTCCTAAAAATTTGGGTTTTAAGCCATTAGGGTTTTCCAAACCCTAATTAGGGTTTCCAACCCAAATACTAACCCACTAATCAAATGGTTGGGCTTTTAGGTCAATTAGGGCTTCATTGGGCCCATTAGGGTTTCATTGGGCCCACATTGTCCAAGTATCCCCAAACAAGTCAAAACGCAAACGAGGCACACCGCCACCCAACACGGCGGTTGGTGGCGGCAGGAGGCGGCAGCCACCACCTTACGGTGGTGGTTTAGACTTTTCATTATTCTAATACGATTACAAGTTTTACAATGCAATACCTAGTTAACACACACACACACACTAAATAAACTCACACACACACACACAACCACCACCCTACGGTGGCCGGTGGTGGCAGAAATGATTTCAAGGCATCAACCACCATGGTTGGCGGCCATGATGGGTTTTTCCCTCATTCCCGACAAAGAAATCACACCCACAACGTCGTCTTGCTCGTAGATGAGTCCGACCATTCATCTGGTGGCGTAAGGCGACGGCGGTGGCACAAAAGAGGGGCAGCAGCGACGGCTAAACGAAGGAGAAGGTGGCAGCGATACAGCCACGTCGTCGGTAGTAGCAAAGGAAGCAATGGCAGCGTCGGTTAGGGATTCCCAACTTCCACAGTGGATCGGAGGGGCGGTGATCCGGTGACATCGCTGCAACAGAAGAACGGAGAGAATGGGTCACGACCCCAACTTTGCGAACAGCGGAGGCAGCCGGCGACTCGTTCATTGGTTCGACGCCGATGATTGGCTTCACTTGGGCGACACCGCTGGCTTGGAGACAATGGTCGAAAATGGCAGAGACGGGAGTAGAGGCTCCGATAAGGTGGTAGCATAGACGTCACGCCGGAAAGGAATGGGGATATGTGGCAGTTGAACAGCAAGACGAAAATCTGATGGTCTTTGTCGCCGGCAGCAATGGTCTCGGCGGCCTTTGGTTGATCGGAGCAGGAAGAAGTCGATGGGAGGGGCGGCTAGACGAAGAAGATGGCGGCTGGATGTTTTTTGAGCATCTAGGGTTAGGGTTCACTGGTTGCTACGTTATATACCAGCTCCCCTTAAAACATCGAACCATAATGACAGGATTAGTCCCTCCCCCTCAACATTCTTTCAAAACAAATCCTTAGTTTCCTTTTTAACCCCTGCCTTCAAAACTCTTTACAAATTGAGTCTGAAATTTACCATTTAGCACTTAGCTTCCAAATTCTCTTCATATTAAGTCCCAATAATTACCCAATAGTCCCTGCCTTCATAAATATTTATGAAACCAGTCCGAAAATCACATTTTTAACCCTCGGAAATAAAAGTATATCATTTGGCACCGTGAAACCTGTTGGGTTTTGAGCATTCTAACACTCCTATGGTGTACATGCAACCCTAGAAACCTTGGATCTATGTTTTCTCTAAAATACATGCAAATTTGATTTCCAAGGTTTACAACCTAACTAGCATGTTATGGGGTACTTGTAATATAAAACTTTAAGTAGAATAACATACATTTCTTTTGTGGTTGATTGCTTGGAGTTTTAGAGCCTAGCACCAATAGTGTGGATGCCTCAAGTGGTGTCACAAATCACCCAAAACAACTTGGAAATACTTGAGAGAATATGATGCTCACTAAAATCGGCCCACCCTTGTTTCTCACACACACTAGTGCCAATTCTAGAACCAAGGACCTCTTTATATAGTATGGAGGATTAGGGTTACACCCTAATACCCATGACTCTTCATTTACCTAGGATCCATGGGTTAAAAGCTCCATGAACTATCCATGGACTTCCATATACTCTTAGCCCATCCTAAATAAATCTTAGCCCAATCCATATATATGTAAGAGTCCATATTTAATTAGCCTCTTTTGATCATTAAATTAATTCCAAAATCAATTCTTGATCAACACTAATTAAATAATATGATTTCATATTAATATATTATAACTTATAATATATTAATAGATCATAAACATCTTATTCTCAAAAGTATATCCATACAAATTGTTAGGTGAAGTGCAACCCAAATGGACCATGCCGGGTCGGGTCAAGTTCATACCAAATATAGTTACGGACTTAGACACCTTATCCAACAGTCTCCCACTTGGATAAGTCTGATAACTGTAGTTGCAAGTATAACTTCAAGAACCAACCAACAATCGTAGCTCTTTAAAACTCTGTTGAAATATGAAGCGCCATTTTAGATAAGTGATCATATAATCCTCTGTTCTCAAGATATCAGTCGGACAAATACATGGAACAATGTCATACTTATTATCCAACAGTTGTTTCTCGATCTTTGATTTGTTTGACATAGAACTAAATTGAACACATCAATCAGGTTCTGACCGGGCCCGACACATAAGTCAAAACCAAATCATCGAGGGGCCCATATATCGCTTCTATTGCTAGAAGGAACAGATAAACTTCGACTCATATGCTTGTACTAACTACTAGTTGAATTATGCACAAAAGCACGTTTTATGACATCAAGTTACTGATGCGTTTTCGTATAATCAATGGATAACCAACTCATAGTTAATAACTCACATCTCTAGGTTTGAAGATATATATGATATTACCGTCTCACGATCACTCGAGATAAATTCCATGAAGTGATACAAATGAACATGGGTTTAATTCAATATTCAGACCTTATGAGCACTCATGAATGTTGTAGCAACAATTGCAATGTCTAATGCACCTTAGACAAATCATACAAGCCAAATTCATGACAGTCTTAATTCCATACCTACTTCCAACGTATGACCGACTGTGGAGAGTTTTGAATAAAATAATTATTCTGGAAGTCAAAACATGCAAAATTGAAACAATAGTAAACGATTAACATAATATAGTAACACCTTCCTTATAAATAAACAAAAACTTTTATTTAATCATCAAATGTCAATTACATTTTACAAGTTTCAGAAATAGCTATCTAATTATCAAAACTAATATCGTCTCTCAGCCGGATGCTCCTCGCATGCTGCAAATGTCTAACCCTAGTCAGTCCCTTGGTGAGGGGATCTGCAGGGTTCTCTTCTGACGATACCATCTTTGCCACGAGGAGTCCTTCTTCTATCTTGTGTCTTATGAAGTGATATTTTCTGTCAATGTGTCTGGATCTACCATGATCTCTTGGTTCCTTGGCTAAGGCAACCGCACTATTGCTGTCACAGAAAATCTCCATATAGCTGGTACAACTCCAAGGTCTCCAATGAAGTTCTTCAACCATATTGCCTCCTTTTCCGCTTCACTTGCTGCTATGTACTCTGATTCACAAGTAGAATCAGCTACTGTCTCCTGCTTGGAACTTTTCCAAGTAATTGCTCCTCCATTTAGGGTAAAGACCCAGCCTGACTGAGAGCGGAAATTATCCCTATCAGTCTGAAAACTAGCATCGCTATACCCTACTACTCTCAAGTCATCACTCCCACCGAGGGTAAGAACCCAGTCCTTAGTCCACCGTAGGTACTTGAGAATATTCTTTACTACAGTCTAGTGAGCCTTGCCAGGGTTTCCCTGATATCTGTTGACCATGCTCAAAGCAAAGGCCACATCAGGATGAGTACAAGTCATAGCATACATGATCGAGCCAACAGCGGAAGCATATGGTAATCGAATCATCTCAGCTATCTCAGCCTCTGTACTCGGACTCTGAGTCTTACTTAGTCTGACATTGTGCTGGATCGGTAACTCCCCTTTCTTGGAATTCTCCATGTTGAACCTCTTCAACGCTTTATCAAAGTAGCTACTCTGACTAAGTTCAATTAGTCTTTTACTCCTGTTTCTCAGTATCCTTATCCCTAGGATATAGACAGGTTCTCCAAGGTCCTTCATAGCGAAACACTTCCCAAGCCATTGTTGGATAAGGTGTCTAAGTCCATAACTTATTTGGTATATACTTGACCCGACCCGGCATGGTCCATTTGGGTTGCACTTCACCCGAACTTGTTATGGATAATTTTATGAGAGTTGTATACTTACGATTTATTAATATATTATAAGTTATAATATATTAATATAAAGTCATGTTACTTAATTAGTTTTAATCTTGAATTAATTATGAATTAATTTAGTGATTAAAAGGAAGACTAATTAAATCATGGGCTATTATATTTATATGGTGTGGGCTAACACTCATTTGGAATGGGCTAAGCTTATATGGAAGTCCATGGATGATCCATGGAGCTTTTACCCATGGATCCTTGGAAGAGGAAAAGACATGGGTTATTAGGGTTTCACCCTAACCATGTACACTATATAAACAAGCTTATGTTGCATGAAAAAGACACTAAGTGTGTGTGTAAGTGTGGTGGCCAAAACCAAGAGTTAGAATACTCTCTCATACATTTTCCAAGTTTGTGGTGATTTGTGATTTCCATTTGAGGCATTCACATTATTGGTGCTTGGCTCTCAAACTCCAAGGAATCAACAATCAACAAAAGGTATGTAATTCATCTAGTTCCTTTATGGTTTAAAGTACCCCATGCCATGCTAGATAGGTTATAAACCTTGGAAAATAATATTTTGCATGTATCTTAGACAAACATAGATCCAAGGTTTAATAGGGTTGCATGTACACTTAGGAAGTGTTAGAATGCTCAAAACCCAACAGTGGTATCAGAGCCTAGGCTTGTTTGTTTGATACTTGATGCAAAATAGTGATAAAAGGTCGATTTTTTGCTTTCTGACTGATGAAATCGCCGAGTCCATGGGGGGACTCGCCGAGTTCATGTGTAAACTCATCCTACTCGCCGAGTAGGTTCGTGCACTCGGCGAGTAGGAGCCTCAGAATGCAGATTTTCGACTTTTGCTGCTGGAAATGGACTAGAAACATTACCCTAAACTGTTTTGGTGTTTTAAAACTTGTTTTAGTTGGTGTAATGGTTGTTCTAATCCATTTACAATAGCTTATATCAAAATTTCATGCTTTGTATGTGTTCATATAATTCTTGAAACTTTGATGATCATGTTCATGTTCTTATGAATTTAGAAGATGATAGGAATTATTTGTTGAATTGTTTAGGATTAATTCTTGATCATTTATGTGTTTTAACGGAGTCCATAATTTGTCCTCAAGTTATGGATATCCAAAGGTCACTTCTTTTAAACACACACTTAAAACACATAAGTTACATGGAAATGAAGAGTCTTCATTTTTATGAAACTTTAATTCATAAGTTATGAAATGAAAGGTTTTGAATAGTTTCAAAACTTGTCCTCAAGTTTTGGAATTTGTAAAGTTACACACACTTTAATATACTTTAATTCCAAACCCTTAGAGTTTTAAAAGTTAAAATTCAACCCTTATACTATTTATAACATTAATGGTTAATTATTATATATATGTATAAGATCAAAGTCGTCTTACCGCTAGTACGCCTCATTCACGAAGCCAGTCTATAAGGTGGGTATAAGGTTGTTGCCTATAAAATGGCAACTTAATGGGTGTCCACTCTCACCCACCGCTTGCTTGACTGGTGGAGGGTCGTTAGCCGAACGGGTAGGACAAGGACTTATAAATTCTCATTAAAAGTATGATGAATATTATAAAGTAACTAAACCTTATATAAATTCCCAATCTTAGTTACTTTAGGAAAATGTGAATATGGTGCTAACCCATGAAATTCACACTTTGTACCTTACCAAGTCGTTGGTGGAGCGTGTGTGGTTAACCGGCACATTGATTAGGTGATAATATTAAGGGTACCAAGTGAATTTGCATGGTTATTCACACCTTGTTTTGTGATCCTCGGCATCCCAGTCACAAAACTTGAAGGGCACAATCGAGATTGAAACATGCCATTGAAAATTTCAATGAATCTCAAAAGAATCTAGGAATTTCAAAACCAATTAAACCTAATAATTCATTTCGTTTTCATGGTGGAAATTGGTGAATCGTCATTCACCTACCTTCAAATATATTATAGCTTAGATTACGGCATCCCTCTTCTAAGTTATAATATATTGTGTTGGATCCTAGCCTTAATATTACATTTGGGTGTATTATTAAGGATTCAATATATCTAATCTAAACTTGTTTTCTTCTTTTCAGATGTCTTCCGACAACAAAGCTTCGGGCTCTAACCCTACTGGCTCCTTTTCCCTCATGAACCTTTGTGGGAGGGTAATCTTTGATGGTTCCAACTTTATGGATTGGATCCGGAACATCAGGATGGTTACTCGTTACGAGGACAAGGAATATGTCCTCGATAAGGAGCTAAAGGAGCTTGATGAGTCCACTGCTACTCCTGAGGAGGTCGCTGAGTATCAGGCACATGAAAGAGATGCCACCAAGGTGGCATGCATCATGATGGCCACTATGACAGCTGAACTCCAAAAGTCCTATGAGGACTATTACCCTTTTGAGATGCATCAGGATCTGATGGAAAGGTACCATCAGAGTGCTCGTCAAGAGCGGTATGAAATAATCTCCTCCATGATCACTACCCGTATGAAGGATAGCGAACCAATCACGAGCCACATGCAGAAAATGTAAAGGTATGTGGACCGTCTAATGAAACTGAATGTGAACTTCCCTGAGGAGTTGGCAATTGATATCATTTTGCACTCCTTGCCATCGTGTTATGATCAATTTCGTATGACATACCACATGAACAAGGAGGAAGTCACACTCAGTAAGCTTCAAGGACTTCTGAAGACTGCCGAAAGTGGTCTTAAGAGTAAGTCGGTTGCTACTCCTACTCCTACTACTACCCCTGTTTTGGCTATCGGGCAAGGCAAAGGGAAAAAGAGGAAGCACCCTTCGAAGGGTACCAAGGGAAAGTCCCTTGAAGGCTCCTCATCTGGAACCAAAGGTGGTTCTATCACTCCTTCTGCCATCCCTAAGGATGCTGAATGCTTCTACTGTCAAAATAAGGGGCACTGGAAGCGAAACTGCCCAAAGTACTTGCAAGATGTCAAGGATGGGAAAGTGAAACCATCCCATGCAGGTATTTACACTATATTGTCTAATAAATCACCATATTCTAATTCTTGGGTTCTTGATACAGGTTGTGGTATTCACATCTGTTGTGACTTGCAGGGCCTAAGAAGAAGTGAGGATGTGGAGCACGGAAAGATAAACTTAATCATAGGGAACAAGAAGGTTGCACCTGTTACCAAGATTGGAGTTTATACTTTGTTGCTAGATAGTGGGTTAAAGTTAGATTTGAATAAATGTGTGTACTCGTCTGAAATGGCGAGGAATATTATTTCCTTTCATGCTTTGTACAAACAAGGTTTTACCTTTTCTTTTGATAATGAAGTTGGTAGTATTAATGCTTTCTTTAATAATATTTTTTATTTTAAAGCATTACCTTGTAATGGTGTGTATGAAGCTGTATCGGTTGTAGATAATTTAGGGAATAATGTATTGTGTATTGATTCTTCTACTAGCTTGGATAAAGCATCTTTGTGGCATTGTCGTCTTGGACATGTAAGCAAGAAACGCATAGGCCAGCTCCAAAAGGATGGAGTCTTGGAGTCGTTCGACCTCAAGTAGGATGATAGTTGTGAGTCTTCTCTACTTGGAAAAATGACAAAATCACCCTTCACTGGTACTTGTGCAAGGGGTGAGGGTTTGTTGGACCTTATACATACTGATGTATGTGGACCATTCAAAACCGCCACAAGGGATGCTAATCGCTATTATGTGACTTTTATTGATGATTTTAGTAGATATGGTTATGTCTACTTAATCAAACATAAGTCAGAAACTTTTGAAAGGTTTAAAGAGATTAAACAGGAAGTAGAAAATCAATTGGGCAGGAACATTAAGATGCTTCGATCCGATCGAGGTGGTGAGTATCTTAGTACTGAGTTCCTCGACTATCTTAAGGACTGTGGGATTGTCTCACAATTGACACCTCCCAGGACACCACAGCTGAATGGTGTGGCTGAGAGGCGTAATCGAACTTTGTTGGACATGGTTCGCCCTATGATGAGTCGAGCTTCGCTACCAATCTCTTTTTGGGGGTATGCCTTAGAGACTACCGCCCACATCCTTAATCTAGTCCCTACAAAGAAGGTTGCCAAAACACCTCATGAAATGTGGACTGGGAAGGTTCCCAATCTAGACCATATCAAGATTTGGGGTTGCGAGGCTTTTGTGAGGCGCGAAACGCATGACAAGCTCGAACCTCGAAGTGAAAGGTGTATTTTCATCGGCTACCCACAAAAATCCTTTGGTTACCTCTTCTACAGACCCAGTGAGAATGTAGTCTTTGTGGCTAGGAGAGGGGTCTTTCGAGAGAGAGAATTTATAAGCCAAGGAGACAGTGGGAGGCAAATTGACCTTGAAGAAATTCAAGACTCAATTGGTGAAGGAACCTCAAACACTAGCAATCAACTTGAGGAGGAAATTCCTGTTGATCCAGCTGACGAGTCTGTACTTCCGAGGCGTTCCACGAGGGTTAGGAACACACCTGAGTTTTATTATGGATTTCATATTACTACGGAAGGTGATACATTTATCAGTGACAGTACACTGGTAAATCTGGATGAACCTAACAGTGTTAAGGAAGCCATGGCAGGCCCAGAGTCTGCTAAATGGAAGGAGGCTATGGACAGCGAGATACAGTCCATGTATGACAATCAAGTTTGGAACTTGGTTGACAATGTACCAGGTCGTAAGACAGTCGGGTGCAAATGGAGCTTCAAGAAGAAGACCGACATGGATGGGAAGGTGCACACTTATAAGGCTCGACTGGTTGCGAAGGGGTTTACTCAGACTCAGGGTATTGATTATGATGAAACCTTTTCACCAGTAGCAAAGATTAAGTCTATTAGGGTTATGCTAGCCATTGCTGCATTTCATGATTATGAAATATGGCAAATGGATGTCAAAACCGCTTTCCTTAACGGAAAGTTGGCTGAGGATGTTTACATGAATCAGCCAGAAGGTTTTGTCAGTGCAGAGTACCCCAATAGAGTGTGCAAGCTTGAGAAATCCATTTAAGGATTGAAACAAGCATCTCGTAGTTGGAATCTTTGTTTCGATGAGAAGGTCAAAGAGTTTGGTTTCTCAAGAAGTGAAGATGAGTCCTGCGTGTATGTCAGAGCTAGTGGGAGTATAGTTAGTTTTTTGGTACTGTATGTGGATGACATACTACTCATAGGAAATGACATCCCAACCTTGCAGGAGGTTAAGCCCTGGCTTGGGAAGTGCTTTGCTATGCAGGACCTTGGAGAAGCTACCTATATCTTAGGGATAAGGATATTAAGAGAAAGGAGTAAAAGACTAATTGGACTTAGTCAGAGTATCTACTTGGATAAGGTGTTGAAAAGGTTCAACATGCAGAATTCCAAGAAAGGAGAATTATCGATCCAAAGCAATGCCAAACTGAGCAAGGCTCAGAGCCCGAGTACAGAAGATGAGATAGCTGAGATGAGTCGATTACCTTATGCTTCCGCTGTTGGTTCGATCATGTATGCTATGACTTGTACCCGTCCTGATGTGGCCTTCGCTTTGAGCATGGTCAGCAGATATTAGGGGAACCCTGGCAGGGCTCATTGGACTGCGGTAAAGAATATTCTCAAGTACCTGCGGAGGACTAAGGATTGGATCCTTACCCTTGGTGGGAGTGATGACTTGAGAGTAGTAGGGTATAGTGATGCTAGCTTTCAGACTGATAGGGATAACTTCCGCTCTCAGTCGGGCTGGGTCTTTACCTTAAATGGAGGGGCAATCACTTGGAAGAGTTCCAAACAGGAGACTGTAGCTGATTCGACTTGTGAATCAGAGTACATAGCAGCGAGTGAAGCGGCAAAGGAGGCGATATGGCTGAGGAACTTCATCGGAGACCTTGGAGTTGTACCAGCTATTAAGGAGCCTATGGAGATTTTCTGTGACAGCAATAGTGCGGTTGCCTTAGCCAAGGAACCAAGAGATCATGGCAGATCCCGACACATTGACAGAAAATATCACTTCATAAGACACAAGATAGAAGAGGGACTCCTCGTGGCAAAGAGGGTATCGTCAGATGAGAACCCTGCAGATCCCCTTACGAAGGGACTGACGAGGGTTAAGCATTTGCAGCATGCGAGGCGTATCGGGCTGAGGGACGATATTAGTTTTACAGATTAGATAGCCTTTTCTGAAACTTGTAAAAATGTAATCGACGTTTGATGATGAATAAAATGTGTGATTTATTTATGAGTAAAGTGTTACTATCATTGTCAATTGTTTACTATTGTTTCAGTTTTGCATGTTTTGACTTCCAGAATAATCAATTTATTCAAACCTCCACAATCGGTCATACGTCGGAAGTAGGTATGAATCAAGATTGTCATGAATTGGGTTTGTAGATGGCTAAAGGTGTTTAGACATAGCAATGGTTGCTACAACGTTCATGAGTGCTCATAAGTTATGAGTATTGGAATAAACCCACGCTCACTTGTATCACTTCATGGAATTTATCTCGAGTGATCGTGAGATGGTAATATCATATAAGTCTTCAAACCTAGAGATATGAGTTGTTACCTATGAGTTGGTTGTGCATTGATTGCACGTAAACGCATCAGTAACTTGATGTTATAAAACGTGCCTTTGTGTGCAATTCAATAAGTAGTAGAACAAGCATATGAGTCGAAGTTTATCTGTTCCTTCTAGAAATAGAAGCGATATCTGGGCCCCTCGATGATTTTGTGTTGACCCATGTACCGGGCCCGGTCAGAACTAAATTGATGTGTTCAGTTAAGTTCTTTGTCAAACAAATCGGAAATCGAGAAACAACTGCTAGACAATAAGTAAGACATTGTTCCATGTATTTGTCCGGCTGATATCATGAGAGCAGAGGATTATATGATCACTTATCTAAAATGGCGCTTCATAGTTCACAAGAGTTTTCGAGAGCTACGATTGTCGGTTGGTTCCTGAAGTAATATAGGCAAATACAGTTATTAGACTTATCCAAGTGGGAGTCTGTTGGATAAGGTGTCTAAGTCCATAACTTATTTGGTATATACTTGACCCGACCCGGCATGGTCCATTTGGGTTGCACTTCACCCGAACTTGTTATGGATAATTTTATGAGAGTTGTATACTTACGATTTATTAATATATTATAAGTTATAATATATTAATATAAAGTCATGTTACTTAATTAGTTTTAATCTTGAATTAATTATGAATTAATTTAGTGATTAAAAGGAAGACTAATTAAATCATGGGCTATTATATTTATATGGTGTGGGCTAACACTCATTTGGAATGGGCTAAGCTTATATGGAAGTCCATGGATGATCCATGGAGCTTTTACCCATGGATCCTTGGAAGAGGAAAAGACATGGGTTATTAGGGTTTCACCCTAACCATGTACACTATATAAACAAGCTTATGTTGCATGAAAAAGACACTAAGTGTGTGTGTAAGTGTGGTGGCCAAAACCAAGAGTTAGAATACTCTCTCATACATTTTCCAAGTTTGTGGTGATTTGTGATTTCCATTTGAGGCATTCACATTATTGGGGCTTGGCTCTCAAACTCCAAGGAATCAACAATCAACAAAAGGTATGTAATTCATCTAGTTCCTTTATGGTTTAAAGTACCCCATGCCATGCTAGATAGGTTATAAACCTTGGAAAATAATATTTTGCATGTATCTTAGACAAACATAGATCCAAGGTTTAATAGGGTTGCATGTACACTTAGGAAGTGTTAGAATGCTCAAAACCCAACAGCCATGACTTAACCTCCTGCAAAGTTGGGATGTCATTCCCTATGAGTAGTATGTCATCCACATACAGTACCAAAAACCTAACTATACTCCCACTAGCCCTAACATATACACAAGACTCATCCTCGCTCCTCGAAAAACCAAACTCTTTAACTTTCTCATCGAAGCAAAGATTCCATCTGCGAGATGCTTGTTTCAAACCATAAATGGATTTCTCAAGCTTACACACTCTATTAGGGTACCTAGCATCGACAAAACCCTCTGGCTGATTCATGTAAACATCCTCAGCCAACTTTCCATTAAGGAAAGCAGTTTTGACATCCATTTGCCATATTTCATAATCATGAAATGCAGCTATGGCTAGTAGAACCCTAATAGACTTAATCTTCGCTACTGGTGAGAAGGTCTCATCATAATCAACTCTCGGAGTTTGAGAAAAGCCCTTCGCCACCAGTCGCGCTTTGTAAGTGTGCACCTTCCCATCCATGTCGGTCTTCTTCTTGAAGATCCATTTGCACCCAACTGTCTTACGACCTGGTACATTGTCAACCAAGTTCCAAACTTGATTGTCATACATGGACCAAATCTCGCTGTCCATAACATCCTTCCATTTAGCAGACTCGGGGCCTGCCATGGCTTCCCTGTAATTATTAGGTTCATCCAAATCTATCAGTGTACTGTCACTGATAAATGTATCACCTTCAGTAGTGATGTGATAACCATAATAAAAATCAGGTGTGTTCTTAACTCTAGTGGAACGCCTCGGAGGTACGGACTCATCAATCGGCTCAACAGGAGTTTCCTCCTCAGGTTGGTCGCTAGTGTTTGAGGTTCCTTCACCGCTTGACTCTTGAAGTTCTTCAAGGTCAATTTGCCTCCCACTGTCTCCTTGGCTTATCAATTCTCTGTCATGAAAGGCTCCTCTCCTTGAAACAAAAACCACATTCTCACTGGGTCTGTAGAAGAGGTAACCAAAGGTTTCTGTGGGTAGCCGATGAAAATACACCTCTCACTTCGAGGTTCGAGCTTGTCGTGAGACTCGCGCCTCACGAAAGCCTCGCAACCCCAAATCTTGATGTGGTCTAAATTAGGAACTTTCCCAGTCCACATCTCGTGAGGTGTTTTGGCAACCTTTCTAGTAGGGACTAGCTTAAGGATATGGGCGACAGTCTCTAAGGCATACCCCCATAATGAGATTGGTAACGAAGCTCGACTCATCATGGAACGAACCATGTCCAACAAGGTTCGATTGTGCCTCTCAGCCACACCATTCAGTTGTGGTGTCCTAGGAGGTGTCAATTGTGAGACAACCCCACATTCCTTAAGATAGTCAAGGAACTCAATACGAAGATACTCTCCTCCCCAATCGGATCGGAGCATCTTGATGTTCCTGCCCAGTTGATTCTCCACTTCCTGCTTGAACTCTTTGAACTTTTCAAAAGTTTCTGACTTATGCTTGATTAAGTAGATATATCCATATCTACTGTAATCATCAGTAAAAGTCACATAGTAGCGATTAGCATCCCTAGTGGAGGTTTTGAAGGGTCCACATACATCTGTGTGTATGAGGTCCAACAAACCTTCACCCCTCTCACAAGAACCAGTGAAGGGTCACTTTGTCATTTTTCCAAGTAAACAAGACTCGCAACTATCATCTGATTTTAGGTCAAATGATTCCAAAACTACAGCCTTTTGGAGTTGGCCTATGCGCTTCTTGTTGACATGTCCAAGACGACAATGCCACAAGGATGCTTTATCCAAAGTAATAGAAGATCAATATGAAATACATTATTTCCTAAGTTGTCTACAATCGACACAGTTTCATATACACCATCACAAGGTAATGCTTTAAAATAAAACACATCATTATAAAAAGTATCAATAGCACCAATTTTATTATCAAATGAAAATGTGAATCCTTGCTTGTACAAACTATGAAGGGAAATAATATTTCTCACCATTTCTGACGAATAACAACATTTATTTAAATCTAAAGTTAAACCATTATTAAGCAATAAAGAATAAACTCCAATCTTGGTCACAGGTGATGCTTTCCTATTGCACATGATTAGGTTTATCTTCCCGTGCTCCACTTCTTCACTACTTCTTAGGTCCTGCAAATCAGTATAAATGTGAATACCACAACCTGTATCAAGCACCCAAGAGTTAGTATGCAATGAGTTATTAGACAATATGGTATAAATACCTGCATGGGTGGGTTTAACTTTCCCATCCTTTACATCCTGCAAGTACTTAGGGCAACTTCGCTTCCAATGCCCCTTTTCGTGGCAGTAGAAGCATTGTGCTTCCTTTGGGTTTGAAGAAGGAGGAATGGGACCTTTCTTGGTCCCACTTGAAGAGGAGCCATCAAGAGACTTTCCTTTGGTACCCTTCGAAGGGGTCTTCCTCTTCTTCCCCTTTCCCTGCCCAATTTCCAGAACAGGGGCTGTTGTAAGAGTAAGAGTAGAAGTAACAACCGATTTACCTTTAAGGCCACTTTCAGCGGTCCGTAAAAGACCTTGAAGTTTGCTAAGTGTGACTTCCTCCTTGTTCATATGATAAGTTATACGAAACTGATCATAACTTGGACGTAAGGAATGGAGAATGATATCAATTGCCATGTCCTCAGGGAAGTCCACATTAAGCTTCAGCAACCGGTCCACAAACCTTTACATTTTTTGCAAGTGACCGGTGATGGGTTCACCATCCTTCATCCTGGCTGTTATCATGGAGGAGATGATTTCATACCTCTCTTGATGCGCGCTCTGACGGTACCTTTCCATCAGATCCAGGTGCATCTCATAGGGGTAGAAATCTTCATAGGATTTCTGGAGTTCGGGAGTCATCGTAGCCAACATAATGCAGGACACTTTAGTAGCATCCCTCTCATGTGCAGCATACTCCCGCAATCTCCTCAGGAGTAGGAGTGGACTCATTGATAACCTTAAGCTCCTTGTCAAGGATATATTCCTTGTCCTCATAGCGGGTAATCATTCTGATGTTCCTAATCCATTCACTGAAATTAGAACCATCAAAAGTGACTTTCCCACACAAGTTCATGAGGGAAAAAGAGCCTGTAGGGTTTGAGCCAGCAGCAGTGTTGGAAGACATCTGAAAGAAAAGAAAGACAAGTTTTAATTAGATAAAGAGTCCTTAATAAGTCACCCAAATGAAATATTAAGGCTAGGATCCTACAAACTATTTCATAACTTGGAAGAGGGATGCCGTAATCCAAACTCTAAAATATTTGAAGGTAGGTAAATGACGATTTACCAATTTCCACCATTATAAACAAAATAAATTATTAAGTTTTAATTGGATTTGAAACTCCTAGATCTTTTGAGATACATTGAACTTTAAATCTCGATTGTGCCCTCTCAAGTTTGTGACTGGGATGCCGAGGATCACACACAAGGTGTGAATAACCATGCAAATTAACTTGGTACCCTTAATTTTATCACCCAATCGATGTGCCGGTTAACCACACGCGCTCCACCGATCTATGATAAAACTTAAGTCACCCTTTGCCACTCTTACTAGTCCTTGTTAGTGTGCCGGTTAACCACACACGCTCCACTAACGACTTGGTAAGGTACAAAGTGTAATTTCATGGGTTAGCACCTATTTCACATTTTCCTAAAGTAACTAAGATTGGGAATTAATAAAGGTTTAGTTACTTTATAATTTCATTATACTTTTAATGAGGATTAAGGTCCTATCCTACCCGTTCGGCTAATGACCCTCCACCAGTCAAGGAAGCGGTGGGTGAGAGTGGACACCCATTAAACCGCCATTTTATAGGCAGTAACCTTATACCCCCCTTATAGACCGACTTCGTGAATGAGGTCTACTAACGGTAAGACCGACTTATTCTTATACATATATATAATAATTAAACTTTTAATATTATAAAAGTATAAGGGTTGAATTTTAAACTTTTAAAATTCTAAGGTTCAATTTGGAATTTTAAAGTATTAATGTGTGAGACTTTACAAATTCCAAACTTGAGGGCAAGTTTTAAAACTATTCAAGACTTTTCAACTTCATAACTTATGAGTTAATGGTTTATTAAAATGAGAGACTTTTCATTTTATGTAACCTATGTGTTTTAATATGGACTTTAAAAGAGTGACTTTTGGTAATCCATAACTTGAGGACAAATTATGGATTCCATTAAAAGACATAATTGATCAAGAATTAATCATTAAACATTTCAGCAAATAATTCATATGATCTAACAATAACTCATAAGAACATGAACATACATATCAAAATTTCAAGAATCATATTAACACATATAAAACATGGAATTTTGATATTAGCCATTGTAAATGGATTAGCATAAGCATTACACCATCTAAAACAAGTTTTAAAACACCAAAACAGTTTAGGGTAATGTTTCTAGTCCATTTCCAGCAGCAAAACTCGAAAAACTGCATTTAGGGGCTCCTACTCGTCGAGTGCAAGAACCTACTCGACGAGTAGGATGAATTATCACATGGACTCATCGAGTCCCCCATGGACTCGGCGAGTTCATGCAGCAGATAGCAGATTTTTGAGCTTTTTCAACAAGTTTGCATCAAGTATCAAGAAAACAAGTCTAGGCTCTGATACCACTGTTGGGTTTTGAGCATTCTAACACTCCTATGGTGTACATGCAACCCTAGAAACCTTGGATCTATGTTTTCTCTAAAATACATGCAAATTTGATTTCCAAGGTTTACAACCTAACTAGCATGTTATGGGGTACTTGAAATATAAAACTTTAAGTAGAATAACATACCTTTCTTTTGTGGTTGATTGCTTGGAGTTTTAGAGCCTAGCACCAATAGTGTGGATGCCTCAAGTGGTGTCACAAATCACCCAAAATAACTTGGAAATACTTGAGAGAATATGATGCTCACTAAAATCGGCCCACCCTTGTTTCTCACACACACTAGTGCCAATTCTAGAACCAAGGACCTCTTTATATAGTATGGAGGATTAGGGTTACACCCTAATACCCATGACTCTTCATTTACCTACGATCCATGGGTTAAAAGCTCCATGGACTATCCATGGACTTCCATATACTCTTAGCCCATCCTAAATAAATCTTAGCCCAATCCATATATATGTAAGAGTCCATATTTAATTAGCCTCTTTTGATCATTAAATTAATTCCAAAATCAATTCTTGATCAACACTAATTAAATAATATGATTTCATATTAATATATTATAACTTATAATATATTAATAGATCATAAACATCTTATTCTTAAAAGTATATTCATACAAATTATTAGGTGAAGTGCAACCCAAATGGACCATGCCGGGTCGGGTGAAGTTCATACCAAATATAGTTACGGACTTAGACACCTTATCCAACAAAACCAACACTCCACTAATTATTATCTGATTTTTGGACTATAATAACATATAAAAATAATAGAAATTTGCTTCTCAGGGTTCCGGGTTTATTATTTAATTATTATATTTTAAATGGGATGTTACAACTCTCCCCCACTTAAATTTGATTTCGTCCTCGAAATCGTTTCTTCTCATTCCTTACATGCCAAACAACTTGAACTACAATCCCGAGCATAACTCTAGCCTTTCCAAGGCAACCGTAACCAACCGTAACATGGTTTTTAAAACCCAAAGATAGACAAATTCCACGCATTATGATCACCTCACTCAAGCCGAAATCTGTAGTCTCAAGATGGACTGGATCCCTGACAGATTGCCCATACTGAATCATTATTGTTGAATTTATTGCACTTAGCTCCCAACTGGTTACTCGACTGCTAATAACTTGAGGTTCCCACCCGAAAATAGAATCACAGATCCCACACTACAACCTGTAATTCTCTTCTTGACAATAGATTAGGTACTCCTTCAAGAGAAACTCGTTCTGATAACCAGTTCCTAGTGGTATAATGAACAACGGGACGTAAACTGGGAGATGAATCCCTTTGGATCAACAAGACAATGTTTCCTTTAGTTCCCGAACCACATACATATAATAACTGGCTCATAAGCACAACACTCATACCTGGCCCAATTAGCCTCGGGCTGGAATGCCAGGCATGCCTACGACGGGTCCAATCATCCTCAGGATGGAATACCCTCGTATCCTGCACATGTTTGGCCCAATCAACCCTCGGGTTGGAATACCAAACACACCATATCCAATCAATCATAGGGTCTGGTCATCCTCACGATGGAATACCCTAGCTTGGAATACCACTATATACATAACTCAGGTCTAACCCATAACTTGAAATCCAAGGACCTATCCTTGCATCTCATCCAAAATCCTCTGATTCGTCACAACCGTGTAACACTCATCTGAAATACCGGGTTCCGGCCCGGTCGCGGAGCTAAAGGACTCCCACATAGTTTCCTCACATGACTTCCGAACGAAATCCTTCCCTGGAACTAGTTGCCATTAGTTATCATGCCACTTTGACTCTAGCAACCTCCTGATCCAACCTATCGGATCCATGCGTCAAATCCTGACGTCACCAAATCCAAGGCTAAAAGTGATTGCTACCTGACCAACGGTAGACTTATATCACAAACTTCCTTAAGCAATTCCTTGCTTCCTTGATCTCTTAACTGTAGTGACGTTCCTACAGTCTTATCGCTGGCTTAACCAGGTCTAATCCCTCTGGGGAAACCCATAAACCAATCCGTGGATTTTCATATCCTCACTGCTACACCCGAACTGGTGGGTACTACTGTCCCTTCCACGTCCTAACAACGTGCTCATGCTATCTACCAACATAGTAAATGTTGTGGCTACACCCACAGACTGTTGGGTTTTGAGCATTCTAACACTTCCTAAGTGTACATGCAACCCTATTAAACCTTGGATCTATGTTTGTCTAAGATACATGCAAAATATTATTTTCCAAGGTTTATAACCTATCTAGCATGGCATGGGGTACTTTTAACCATAAAAGAACTAGATGAATTACATACCTTTTGTTGATTGTTGATTCCTTGGAGTTTGAGAGCCAAGCACCAATAATGTGAATGCCTCAAATGGAAATCACAAATCACCACAAACTTGGAAAATATATGAGAGAGTATACTAACTCTTGATTTTGGCCACCACACTTACACACACATTAGTGTCTTTTTCATGCAACATAAGCTTGTTTATATAGTGTACATGGTTAGGGTGAAACCCTAATAACCCATGTCTTTTCCTCTTCCAAGGATCCATGGGTAAAAGCTCCATGGATCATCCATGGACTTCCATATAAGCTTAGCCCATTCCAAATGAGTGTTAGCCCACACCATATAAATATAATAGCCCATGATTTAATTAGTCTTCCTTTTAATCACTAAATTAATTCATAATTAATTCAAGATTAAAACTAATTAAGTAACATGACTTTTTATTAATATATTATAACTTATAATATATTAATAAATCGTAAGTATACAACTCTCATAAAATTATCCATAACTAGTTTGGGTGAAGTGCAACCCAAATGGACCATGCCGGGTCGGGTCAAGTATATACCAAATAAGTTATGGACTTAGACACCTTATCCAACAGACTCCCACTTGGATAAGTCTAATAACTGTATTTGCCTATATTACTTCAGGAACCAACCGGCAATCGTAGCTCTCGAAAACTCATGTGAACTATGAAGCGCCATTTTAGATAAGTGATCATATAATCCTCTGCTCTCATGATATCAGCCGGACAAATACATGGAACAATGTCTTACTTATTGTCTAGCAGTTGTTTCTCGATTTCCAATTTGTTTGACAAAGAACTTAACTGAACACATCAATTTAGTTCTGACCGGGCCCGGTACATGGGTCAACACAAAATCATCGAGGCGCCCAAATATCGCTTCTATTTCTAGAAGGAACAGATAAACTTCGACTCATATGCTTGTTCTACTACTTATTGAATTGCACACAAAGGCACGTTTTATAACATCAAGTTACTGATGCGTTTACGTGCAATCAATGCACAACCAACTCATAGGTAACAACTCATATCTCTAGGTTTGAAGACTTATATGATATTACCGTCTCACGATCACTCGAGATAAATTCCATGAAGTGATACAAGTGAGCGTGGGTTTATTCCAATACTCATAACTTATGAGTACTCATGAATGTTGTAGCAACCATTGCTATGGCTAAACACCTTTAGTCATCTACAATCCCAATTCATGACAGTCTTGATTCATACCTACTTCCGACATATGACCGACTGTGGAGAGTTTGAATAAATTAATTATTCTGGAAGTCAAAACATGCAAAACTGAAACAATAGTAAATAATTGACAATGATAGCAACACTTTACTCATAAATAAATCACAAATTTTATTCATCATCAAACGTCGATTACATTTTACAAGTTTCAGAAAAGGCTATCTAATCTGTAAAACTAATATCGTCCCTCAGCCCGATGCGCCTCGCATGCTGCAAATGCTTCACCCTCGTCAGTCCCTTCGTAAGGGGATCCGCAGGGTTCTCATCTGACGATACCCTCTTTGCCACGAGGAGTCCCTCTTCTATCTTGTGTCTTATGAAGTGATATTTTCTGTCAATGTGTCGGGATCTGCCATGATCTCTTGGTTCCTTGGCTAAGGCAACCGCACTATTGCTGTCACAGAAAATCTCCATAGGCTCCTTAATAGCTGGTACAACTCCAAGGTCTCCGATGAAGTTCCTCAGCCATATCGCCTCCTTTGCCGCTTCACTCGCTGCTATGTACTCTGATTCACAAGTCGAATCAGCTACAGTCTCCTGTTTGGAACTCTTCCAAGTGATTGCCCCTCCATTTAAGGTAAAGACCCAGCCCGACTGAGAGCGGAAGTTATCCCTATCAGTCTGAAAGCTAGCATCACTATACCCTACTACTCTCAAGTCATCACTCCCACCAAGGGTAAGGATCCAATCCTTAGTCCTCCGCAGGTACTTGAGAATATTCTTTACCGCAGTCCAATGAGCCTTGCCAGGGTTCCCCTGATATCTGCTGACCATGCTCAAAGCGAAGGCCACATCAGGACGGGTACAAGTCATAGCATACATGATCGAACCAACAGCGGAAGCATAAGGTAATCGACTCATCTCAGCTATCTCATCTTCTGTACTCGGGCTCTGAGCCTTGCTCAGTTTGGCATTGCTTTGGATCGGTAATTCTCCTTTCTTGGAATTCTGCATGTTGAACCTTTTCAACACCTTATCCAAGTAGATACTCTGACTAAGTCCAATTAGTCTTTTACTCCTTTCTCTTAATATCCTTATCCCTAGGATATAGGTAGCTTCTCCAAGGTCCTTCATAGCAAAGCACTTCCCAAGCCAGGACTTAACCTCCTGCAAGGTTGGGATGTCATTTCCTATGAGTAGTATGTCATCCACATACAGTACCAAAAAGCTAACTATACTCCCACTAGCTCTGACATACACGCATGACTCATCTTCACTTCTTGAGAAACCAAACTCTTTGACCTTCTCATCGAAACAAAGATTCCAACTTCGAGATGCTTGTTTCAATCCATAAATGGATTTCTCAAGCTTGCACACTCTATTGGGGTACTCTGCACTGACAAAGCCTTCTAGCTGATTCATGTAAACATCCTCAACCAACTTTCCGTTAAGGAAAGCGGTTTTGACATCCATTTGCCATATTTCATAATCATGAAATGCAGCAATGGCTAGCATAACCCTAATAGACTTAATCTTTGCTACTGGTGAAAAGGTTTCATCATAATCAATACCCTGAGTCTGAGTAAACCCCTTCGCAACCAGTCGAGCCTTATAAGTGTGCACCTTCCCATCCATGTCGGTCTTCTTCTTGAAGATCCATTTGCACCCGACTGTCTTGCGGCCTGGTACATTGTCAACCAAGTTCCAAACTTGATTGTCATACATGGACTGTATCTCGCTGTCCATAGCCTCCTTCCATTTAGCAGACTCTAGGCCTGCCATGGCTTCCTTAACACTGTTAGGTTCATCCAGATTTACCAGTGTACTGTTACTGATAAATGTATCACCTTTCGTAGTAATATGAAATCCATAATAAAACTCAGGTGTGTTCCTAACCCTTGTGGAACGCCTCGGAAGTAGAGACTCGTCAGCTGGATCAACAGGAATTTCCTCCTCAAGTTGATTGCTAGTGTCTGAGGTTCCTTCACCAATTGAGTCTTGAATTTCTTCAAGGTCAATTTGCCTCCCACTGTCTCCTTGGTTTATAAATTCTCTCTCTCGAAAGACCCCTCTCCTAGCAACAAAGACCACATTCGCACTGGGTCTGTAGAAGAGGTAACCAAAGTATTTTTGTGGGTAGCCGATGAAAATACACCTTTCACTTCGAGGTTCGAGCTTGTCATGAGTTTCGCGCCTCACGAAAGCCTCGCAACCCCAAATCTTGATATGGTCCAAATTGGGAACTTTCCCAGTCCACATTTCATGAGGTGTTTTGGCAACCTTCTTTGTAGGGACTAGATTAAGGATGTGGGCGGCAGTCTCTAAGGCATACCCTCAAAAAGAGATTGGTAGCGAAGCTCGACTCATCATAGAGCGAACCATGTCCAACAAAGTTCGATTGCGCCTCTCAGCTACACCATTCAGCTGTGGTCTCCTGGGAGGTATCAATTGTGAGACAATCCCACACTCCTTAAGATAGTCGAGGAACTCAGTACTAAGATACTCACCACCTCGATCGGATCGAAGCATCTTAATGTTCCTGCCCAATTGATTTTCTATTTCCTGTTTAAACTCTTTAAACCTTTCAAAAGTTTCTGACTTATGTTTGATTAAGTAGACATAACCATATCTACTAAAATCATCAATAAAAGTCACATAATAGCGATTAGCATCCCTTGTGGCGGTTTTGAATGGTCCACATACATCAGTATGTATAAGGTCCAACAAACCCTCACCCCTTGCACAAGTACCAGTGAAGGGTGATTTTGTCATTTTTCCAAGTAGACAAGACTCACAACTATCATCCGACTTGAGGTCGAACGACTCCAAGACTCCATCCTTTTGGAGCTGGCCTATGCGTTTCTTGCTTACATGTCCAAGACGACAATGCCACAAAGATGCTTTATCCAAGCTAGTAGAAGAATCAATACATAATACATTATTTCCTAAATTATCTACAATCGATACAGCTTCATACACACCATCACAAGGTAATGCTTTAAAATAAAGAACATTATTAAAGAAAGCATTAATACTACCAACTTCATTATCAAAAGAAAAGGTAAAACCTTGTTTGTACAAAGCATGAAAGGAAATAATATTCCTCGCCATTTCAGACGAGTACACACATTTATTCAAATCTAACTTTAACCCACTATCTAGCAACAAAGTATAAACTCCAATCTTGGTAACAGGTGCAACCTTCTTGTTCCCCATGATTAAGTTTATCTTTCCGTGCTCCACATCCTCACTTCTTCTTAGGCCCTGCAAGTCACAACAGATGTGAATACCACAACCTGTATCAAGAACCCAAGAATTAGAATATGGTGAGTTATTAGACAATATAGTGTAAATACCTGCATGGAGTTGGAACCATCAAAGATGACCCTCCCACAAAGGTTCATGAGGGAAAAGGAGCCAGTAGGGTTAGAGCCCGAAGCTTTGTTGTTGGAAGACATCTGAAAAGAAGAAAACAAGTTTAGATTAGATATATCGTATCCTTAATAATACACCCAAATGTAATATTAAGGCTAGGATCCAACACAATATATTATAACTTAGAAGAGGGATGCCGTAATCTAAGCTATAATATATTTGAAGGTAGGTGAATGACGATTCACCAATTTCCACCATGAAAACGAAATGAATTATTAGGTTTAATTGGTTTTTGAAATTCCTAGATTCTTTTGAGATTCATTGAACTTTTCAATGGCATGTTTCAATCTCGATTGTGCCCTTCAAGTTTTGTGACTGGGATGCCGAGGATCACAAAACAAGGTGTGAATAACCATGCAAATTCACTTGGTACCCTTAATATTATCACCTAATCAATGTGCCGGTTAACCACACACGCTCCACCGATCTATGATAAACATTAAGTCACCCTCCGTGATCCTTACTAGTCCAAGTTAGTGTGCCGGTTAACCACACACGCTCCACCAACGACTTGGTAAGGTACAAAGTGTGAATTTCATGGGTTAGCACCATATTCACATTTTCCTAAAGTAACTAAGATTGGGAATTTATAAAAGGTTTAGTTACTTTATAATATTCATCATACTTTTAATGAGAATTTATAAGTCCTTGTCCTACCCGTTCGGCTAACGACCCTCCACCAGTCAAGCAAGTTGTGGGTGAGAGTGGACACCCATTAAGTTGCCATTTTATAGGCAACAACCTTATACCCACCTTATAGACTGGCTTCGTGAATGAGGCGTACTAGCGGTAAGACGACTTTGATCTTATACATATATATAATAATTAACCATTAATGTTATAAATAGTATAAGGGTTGAATTTTAACTTTTAAAACTCTAAGGGTTTGGAATTAAAGTATATTAAAGTGTGTGTAACTTTACAAATTCCAAAACTTGAGGACAAGTTTTGAAACTATTCAAAACTTTTCATTTCATAACTTATGAATTAAAGGTTCATAAAAATGAAGACTCTTCATTTCCATGTAACTTATGTGTTTTAAGTGTGTGTTTAAAAGAAGTGACCTTTGGATATCCATAACTTGAGGACAAATTATGGACTCCATTAAAACACATAAATGATCAAGAATTAATCCTAAACAATTCAACAAATAATTCCTATCATCTTCTAAATTCATAAGAACATGAACATGATCATCAAAGTTTCAAGAATTATATGAACACATACAAAGCATGAAATTTTGACATAAGCTATTGTAAATGGATTAGAACTACCATTACACCAACTAAAACAAGTTTTAAAACACCAAAACAGTTTAGGGTAATGTTTCTAGTCCATTTCCAGCAGCAAAAGTCGAAAATCTGCATTCTGAGGCTCCTACTCGCCGAGTGCACGAACCTACTCGGCGAGTAGGATGAGTTTACACATGAACTCGGCGAGTCCCCCCATGGACTCGGCGAGTTCATCAGTCAGAAAGCAAAAAATCGACCTTTTATCACTATTTTGCATCAAGTATCAAACAAACAAGCCTAGGCTCTGATACCACTGTTGGGTTTTGAGCATTCTAACACTTCCTAAGTGTACATGCAACCCTATTAAACCTTGGATCTATGTTTGTCTAAGATACATGCAAAATATTATTTTCCAAGGTTTATAACCTATCTAGCATGGCATGGGGTACTTTTAACCATAAAAGAACTAGATGAATTACATACCTTTTGTTGATTGTTGATTCCTTGGAGTTTGAGAGCCAAGCACCAATAATGTGAATGCCTCAAATGGAAATCACAAATCACCACAAACTTGGAAAATATATGAGAGAGTATACTAACTCTTGATTTTGGCCACCACACTTACACACACATTAGTGTCTTTTTCATGCAACATAAGCTTGTTTATATAGTGTACATGGTTAGGGTGAAACCCTAATAACCCATGTCTTTTCCTCTTCCAAGGATCCATGGGTAAAAGCTCCATGGATCATCCATGGACTTCCATATAAGCTTAGCCCATTCCAAATGAGTGTTAGCCCACACCATATAAATATAATAGCCCATGATTTAATTAGTCTTCCTTTTAATCACTAAATTAATTCATAATTAATTCAAGATTAAAACTAATTAAGTAACATGACTTTTTATTAATATATTATAACTTATAATATATTAATAAATCGTAAGTATACAACTCTCATAAAATTATCCATAACTAGTTTGGGTGAAGTGCAACCCAAATGGACCATGCCAGGTCGGGTCAAGTATATACCAAATAAGTTATGGACTTAGACACCTTATCCAACACAGACTTACAACACTTCTAGCACTATCTGCTGCTAGTGAATGCTACGGCTACCCCCGCAGTCTTACAACACTTTCCATACTACTTGATCGCTAGTGAATTCTACGGTTACCCCCACAGTCTTACAATCAATAACGGTTACTAAAACCACTAAATCCTGACAATGCTGAATAACCATCCTGTGGGACCCTATCCGCAGACCTCCCATATAATACCCTTCTTCCCAAAGTGCTCCAACAAATCTCCTGCCCTCTACTCCAGAAATAATATCATTTAGGGTCTCGCACCCTGACTCACTCACCGGCTCGATCATCCACAGCTGAATTGCAGTAGCTGAAGCAACCTCTGCCCTATACCGGGCTACAAACTACTCCCAAGACATAGTCTCCAATCCCAAAAGTGCAATAGATTGTACAATTAATCCTTACCGCCCGATACAAGAGATCCAAGGCGAACCGGACCTCACAAACTACTTATGTCACATCGCCCCCACCTGCGCTCACCAGCGCTGAGATACTGTCGCCAACCCCTGCAACTAAACTGACCTCAAGCTGGAATACAACTTGATCTTGGGGTCACAAGCCTGCTCACTCCTCGGAGCTCGAAAAACTAGAAGGGCATAATCCTTGCCCTAGAAAACGACATTCCAATCCATCTATTATCCATTATACTTCCAGCTACAAAACTCTAACTGATCATAATCATCACTACCTTCCGAAGTCCCTGCGGCTCAAAATCCGACCTCGAACAAAACCCTCGAAGCCTCAAATCAGGAAACTCATATACCAACTTCTCCCGCTCAACCCGCGGAGTGCAACGAGTACGGAACATTTCCCTGATCCCAAATAACTGCAGCTCTCTGCTCATCAGAATATGTCCCAATAACAAGTCCATGTACTGGAAAGCTTGACCAGCTCCTCCCCTTGCCGTCGTTATAGCTGCTATAGCTGCTGCGGCAGCCGTCTCAGCAATGGCTGCATAACGCTCGTCGAAATACTCAAGCATGGCGGTCTTAATAGACCCGAACATCTCCGGTAACTGTCCCCAGACAAACTCGATCACCTCCTCCCGGATGATCTCACTGACACGGTCCTCTGATAATGTTGGCCTATCCTGGCTGCCAGCTCCCGATCCTAACCTGGATCCGATCTCAAGACGTCTCGTAACCACCATTCTGGTAAGACACCATAAAGATCTCTGATAATCCATATAATGACAGGGGACCAACTCCCAACCCAACCCTAGGGGCTGTGACTTCCTTGCTACGCGTATGGGTCTTGTGCTTTCAGTAGTACGGGCCCATACTACCTTCCACACCGACCAATATTTGTCTCAAGTATCATCACAACGCCTTAACAATATACATAATCATAACGAGTGCTCAATACTCACTCCTAGAGGAATGCTAAATATCTCATAACTGGCCTCCCGGCCTCACACAACCCACCCATCCATGAAACTTCCACCAACCCTGCAGCATTAGTGTATGCTAGCCATACATAACGTTGGAACCTATAGACTTTCGAATATCCAATCCTACCCTAAGCCCCCAATCAAACAAGAACAAAACATAAGGCCAAATCAAACATTCTCAGGCTATAAGATCTTAATTATGTGTAACCGTGATGCATACACTAAGCAACTACAGTAATGATGTCAATCTCATATAAAGAAAACCCTAGGCTAGCAGGCATCATGTAATCAGGCAATTCTATCATGCAATTCTTGAAGATCCCTAGCCTAGCACTAGCATGCTGTTCTAACATATCACATAATCAAATAACCGTATGGTATTTTGAGGTCTACTTACTGGCTCCGGCTGATCGTACACTCTGCATCCTCCTTTAGTATTTTGAAAACCATTTTAAAAAAAAAACCATTTTGAAAATCCTTTCCTTGATTTGAGACTGGATTCACACGAGTGTTCCTCCAATTCACTCAAACCAAGGCTCTGATACCAACTTGTAACACCCATAAAATTCAAGCCAATTTAAAACTTTTTAATCAATTCATAGCCCATTAGTTATTACAATATGTTTTCAAAATAGTTTCATATCAGAGTATCCCAGAAACCATAAGTCCAAAACACGAGGACGTGTACGATCACGCCTTCGCCTTGCCAAGTCATCTGAAGTACCTGAAACAATAAACTGAAACCGTAAGCACGAAGCTTAGTGAGTTCCCCCAAAATACCCATACCCACAACAATACACATATAATCATAAACAGCATACTATGGGTCCAGTCAACCATCGGGTTGGAATACCCCAGGCCCTCAACCATCCGGTTGGAATGCCAACATACTATGGGTCCAATCATCCTCGGGATGGAATACCCCAAGCCCACAACCAACAGGTTGGAATGCCCACATACTACGAGTCCAATCATCCTCGGGATGGAATACTCACGGCCCACAACCTATAGGTTGGAATGCCCAGGTCTATTGGCCTCCGCACAAAGCAGATAAACCTCAACCGCTAAACAAACATGTGCACATATAACAGATAATCACATAACAGTCTATAGACAATACTTGATCTAACGGATCATACCACGTAGCACATGAAACCATCCTACTTACCAGGATGCCGATCTAACAGGTCATACCACATATCATATAATATTATCCTACCCTCTAGGATACCAGTCTAACAGATCATACCACATACCATATAATATTATCCTACCCTCTAGGATACCTATCTAACAGATCATACTAGCATAACATAACCAGATAACAATCCAAAGGGCTGACCTTGGTGCCTTAGACCCTTGAGTATAGTGAGGATAACTCACCCGGCACTGCTGAAGTCCCGCAGATAAAACTCTAGCTGCTGGTTGACAAATTCCCGAACTGCCAACATCAAACAATACCCAATTAATAATTGGGTTCCAAGCCCAAGGTCCAACTCACACTCCAAAGACCCAAAAGTCAAGTAATGGGCCAAAGCCCAACATATGGCCCAATTTTCCAAATTGGGCCCAGACCTCTACATGGTCTTTCCTTAAGGCCCATTCAATTATTCTAGTCCAAACTCTTGGTATTCCCATGGCCCAATATCACATAATCATAAAGGCCCAGATATGGCCCATCTATGGCCCAATTTTCCAAATTGGGCCCAAGTCTCTCACATGGGCCTTACCCTAAAGTACATCCAATTATTTAGGTCCATTTACTTGTTCTTGGATAGCCCTTCAATAGTCCAATCACCAAAGCCCAATAGGAAGGCCCAACTCGAGGCCCAAGTGAAAATAGGGTTTTCACATGAAATGACAAATAGGATTAAGTGTTCCTACTTAACCCATTAAAGACTTAATCTATTAAGTCCAATATTGCCTTAGGTTAATTTGCACATGATTATTAATTATTATTTTAAGTTTATTAAATAATTCCCGTGTGTGTGTGTCCCGATCAATTCCCAAAAATTAGGGTTTTAAGCCATTAGGGTTTTCCAAACCCTAATTAGGGTTTCCAACCCAAATACTAAACCATTAATCAAATGGTTGGGCTTTTAGGCCCATTAGGGTTTCATTGGGCCCACTTTGTCCAAGCATCCCCAAACGAGTCAAAACGCAAACGAGGTACACCGCCACCCAACACGGCGGTTGGTGGCGGCAGCCACCACCTTACGGTGGTGGTTTAGACTTTTCATTATTCCGATACGTTTACGAGTTTTACAATGCAATACCTAGTTAACACACACACACACACGAACTAAATAAACTCACACACACAGCCACCACCCTACGGAGGCCGGTGGTGGCAGAAATGATTTGAAGGCATCAACCACCATGGTTGGCGGCCATGGTGGGTTTATCCCTCATTCCCGACGAAGAAATCACACCCACCACGTTGTCTTGCTCATAGATGCGTCCGACCATTCATCTGGTGGCGTAAGGCGGCGGCGGTGGCACAAAAGAGGGGCAGCAGCGGCGGCTAAACGAAGGAGAAGGTGGCAGCGGTACAACCATGTCGTCGACAGTAGCAACGGAAGCAATGCCAATGTCGGTTGATGATTCCCAGCTTCCACAGCGGATCGGAGGGGTGGTGATCTGGTGACATCGCTGCAACAGAAGAACGGGGAGAAGGGGTCACGACCCCAACTTTGCGAATAGCGACGGCAGTCGGCGACTCGTTCATTGGTTCGACGTCGATGATTATCTTCGCTTGGGCGGCACCGCTGGCTAGGAGACAGTGGTCGGAAATGGCAGAGACGGGAGTGGAGGCTCCGATAAGGTGGTAGCACGGACGTCACTCCGGAAAGGAATGGGGATAGGTGGCAGTCGAACAGCAAGACGAAAATCCGATGGTCTTTGTCGCCGACATCAATGGTCTCGGCGGCCTTTGGTTGATTGGAGCAGGAAGAAGTCGATGGCAGGGGCGGCTAGACGAAGAAAATGGCGGCTGGATGTTTTTTGAGCATCTAGGGTTAGGGTTCGCTGGTTGCTACGTTATATACCGGCTCCCCTTAAAACTTTGAACCATAATGACAGGATTAGTCCCTCCCCCTCAACATTCTTTCAAAACAAATCCTTAATTTCCCTTTTTACCCCTGCCTTCAAAACTCTTTACAAATTGAGTCTGAAATTTACCATTTAGCCCTTAGTTTCCAACATCTCTTCATATTAAGTCCCAATAATTACCCAATAGTCCTTTCCTTCATAAATATTTATGAAACCAGTCCGAAACTCACATTTTTAACCCTCAGAAATAAAAGTATATCATTTGGCACCTTGAAACCAACACTCCACTAATTATTATCTGATTTTTGGAATTTAATAACATATAATAATAATAGAAATTTGCTTCTCAGGGTTCCGGGTTTATTATTTAATTATTATATTTTAAATGGGATGTTACAGTGATATCGTTGATGTAGGGTTTATTCGGGCTTGGGACTCCGGGGCACCCCGGGATTTGTAACAGCTCGATAAGAGGGAGAGAGAGTTGAATTTGAGGGTGTGCAGAATGGGAGTGCAGACCCTGTAATTTATAGCTGAGTTTTTGGAGTTTTCGCGATGTAAATATCTGTGCGCGACGCCTGTGATCATCGTGGCTCCATCCGGGAGTCGCCACATTTCACTCTCTCCATGGGTCACGTCACTCGCAATCCAATCGAATCCAGGTGCACGCTGCGTAATGACGTGCACTTCGCGCACACAAAAGGATTTTTAAAAATCTATATCTTATGCATACAAGCTCCAATCTTTACCCTCTTTATATCTATGTGTGATCTCAACTAGTACTACAACTTTTCTTTAGTTGTTTTAGTTAGTTTTGACTTTCATCTTTTTGACGGGGGTAAACATAAATGATTTTACAAAAATCATATCTCTCTCATACAAATTATGTTTTCGGAATTCCTTTTCCTAAAGTTCTTATCTCGAGGAGTACTACAATCCTCATTTTTATAACTTTAGTCAAAACTTAACCAATCTCTACGTACCGTTTCGACGTCGTAATAATTATTTACACTATTAATTTTACTTTTTACAAAAATTATAACTCCTCCAATTGGAATTAGATTTTTACCAATTTTATATCATTGGAATCACGTCGACGAGTACTTTCCGAATACATTAACCGTTTTAAAAGACGGTACAAATTTTTGGACGCTTATTTTTTAGTCTAAACGTTGAATTACTTCTAAATGTAACATCATATTTGATTATATTTATTCATAAAATCGAACATTACAATACTAAGTTATTACATTTATCTATCCCTACTATTTTCTAATGGTGGTTGATGACGTAAATTTTCTTGGTTGTCACATTAAAGGACAAATTGTGTTATCAAACTGAAACAAAAAATAAGATCATAATGGCATGTTGTATCCTACATAATTTCATAAGACAAGAAATGGAAGTAGATCCATGTGACAACGATTGTGATCGGGAAGAGGGACCATATTTATAGATAATTTAGCCGAGTCTATGTTTGACTTTAGGGAGCAACCAATTAAATTGACATTTTGCTTATCGATTTATAATGTATTGTTGATGCTGGAAAAATTGTTCCTTGCTTATCGTTACGTTGGAAAATTTGTTATGACAAATGTTGTCAAAATTATTGGGATGTGAAGTGGAATGACTTTATTAAGTTATGATGTTTATTAACATGATTTTCGTAATATATTGACATGAACACTTAATCAGTAAAATGAAGTTTACTACTTTTATAATTTATATAATATATCTTTACATATTGTTGTTTAAATGCATAATCCAAGATCAATTTATATATAAACATGAGTAACCTTAAATCAATTGAGAAATACTTACTTGGAGTAGATGATATCTTATTGATGTTGAAGATGATAATTCCATATTGTGATTCTTTTCATTTTCCGTAATGGTGGTTTATGGATCAATTTCGATGGATAAAATCACACACTTGATAATGGTGTTAAAGAGGAATTTTGGAGTGTGAAAGAAAGAACCCGATGAAGTCTCAAAACATACACCCCTCCTCATATATATATGTTTAATCTATCAGTTATATCATATAAAAAGTTTAGAACCACATAGATTTGGTCCCTCAACTAATGGAAAAATATCATATCCATCATACTACATATAATAAATCTTAGGACCTGATATGTCTAATGACAGATATTATGGTACACAATATAAATGTACCCAACACATAAAACATTATATAATAATCCGATGACCACATTAACCCGTTATTTTCCAACACATATAAGTTAGAAAACAAACTAAATTAAACAAAACAGACAATAAAAAATATTGTCATTTTACATGAGTTCTGATTTCATATTCTACAAATCAAAGAGAATCTGAAATTAATTCCAATTATATTTCATGTCAACCAAAAAAGATATATAATTAGATTCAAATTCCTTATAGATTTTTTTTTCAATTTCAATTTCAATTCCTTAAAAAACATTATGCGAACCAAATATCACCTAGATTTTCGTAAGCGTAATCTGTGAAAATCTACATAGATTTTCATAGTTAACATGTCTATATGAGTCGTTTTGGTAAAAAAAAAAAACCGTAGATGATCAAAATTCGTAGATGATTATCTATGAACATTGTGACTATTTGGGTCATTTTTCATTTTTATGAATATTTATTGGGAATTTTTTTAAAAAACTAGCTATAATAATTATTCTAATTTAAATTTATTATGTATGTTGAAAATTAAAATAACCAACATATTCAAGACGCTTTTGACCCATGTTATAATTTGGTAATTAAATATTATATATAACTATTAAATCATATTATATATAACTATTAAATCACAGAAAAATCTTTAAAAAAGAAAACAAAAAACAAATCCAGGAAAAAATATAATGGGTTTTCTCACAATCAAAATTCAAAACCCAAACTGTATAACCTAAAAAAAACAAAAATAGTGCTTGCTTCACCGTGAAGCACTCGATTTCGGTTTTACAGAGATACCTACGTATCTAGTAGTCACACACAAACACAATCCAACATATTTCATCGGATTATTATTGCCCATTATAAACATCTGTTTTGAAATTGAAATTGAAATTGAAATGGAAGAGGGATTAGGTAATAAAAAGAGGGAGAGTCAGATGTTGCGGCGAATCCATCTGGTTAACTGAAAGGTCGTCGTTCAGACCTCCGCCTCCAATCCCAAACACATGCTCCGCTGGTGCAATCTGTAAGCCAAAGATCCACTTTAATTTTTTCAATTTCATTATACTTAAAACTTTCAATTCATATAACCATATTTGCAACAATAGAAATCGCAACACATGACAGAACTACTACCACACTCCAAACACAATCACAAACTGTATGCAGCAAAGCAAGAAGACATCAACTTTGTCTTTCTTTTAAAAACTAGAATACTTGAAAAAGAAGCTTGGAAATATTTGATTATAAAGGCAAGCAAGATCTGATAAATTATGCTAGTTTTTCTTTAGTTACAAGAATCTAAATGATCATATACTTTTTAGGCATCATGGTAAGCAAATAATCGACTAATTTCTCCCCTTCAATGGTAAAAAAAAAAGAGGGTATTTGGTAGCCAAAAGCATTGTGATTTTGTAAATTCTAGCAACTTAGAACATTTCACCCTCAAATCTTTAAAAAATGAAACTTGTTTCAATTTCCAAGGGTAATAGATTTACCTGTTGTATGATTTCTTCCTTTTCTTTGATTAAATCCCTTTTCTGCTCATAATCACAATGATAAATGTAGATTAGACTGATGTTGTGTTTATGCAGGTTCTTACTTGGTATGATTGGTATTAAACATACACAAACAGAAGAAGGAGAAGGAGAAGGGGTGTATCATGTATGTGTATGATCTTAACGACCTTGCAGTTAACCAGATGAATTAGCCTCATCATTTATACGAACAATAAAGACATTGGTTGGATTTCAGTAGCAATCCAGTGAATACAACTTTCATGATTCGGACAATCAAGTGGTATTGTATGAGTAAGTGCCTCTATTTGTGTAAGACTCTAAAAAGATGCATGATTGTTTTCTTTATCTATTTGGTCATGCAGCAAGCAACCAAAGGAATGTGGCATCAAGGTGCAATAATGTGTCTTCAGGTTCTTTAATACAATTAGCAGAAAATAAAATTGATGTCTTTTAGTTATGTAGTTCAAATTGTTGCATCTTTATATACCTGTTGTTGGAGGGTGGATACGTACTCCATCATCAACTGTGTCTGCATCAATCATCAACCATAATCACTGTCAATATATCAATATCATAATAAGATCCTACTAATCAGTGACTAATGCAAAACATGATGAAAATAATTCAAAAACTAAAATAGATAGGTAAATTTTGAACAAGTAGCAGCAAATGAAAAGGATCACCTTTCTTGACCTTGTTTGCATAAGAGCAGCATCAAGTTCTTCTTCAAGTTGTGTCATCTCAACCAAAGAGAGCTCCTTGTTATTATTATTATTCTCTTCAACAAGCCTGTGCAAAGAGTTGGGTATCATTAAAATCATTATCTTCTAACTTACCATTGTGTGTGTGTGTGTGTGTTGTATGTTTACGTATTACCTGTCCACCATTTGTAGAAGCTCTTTACATGTTCTGAATTTTGTGCACTTCAATGGAAGTTCCTGTAATACATCTCAATTAACTCATATTTATACAAAATATATATATATATATATATATATATATATATATATATATATTATGAAAACAATGAATTAAGCTCATTAAGAAGTTGTACGTATGAGGGAGGCTTACTGAATCTTGGCCATCTCCTTTCATGCTCCTGCCTTCTGCTTCATACCTAGCAAGAATATGCTCCACACTGGAACATATATATATATATATATATATATATATATATATATATATATATATATATATATATATATATATATATATATATATATATATATATATTATAGGTATACGTACAACATTTAAACAAGTCATTAACAAGCATGAAATGTAGAAACCAAAGAAATTTAAAAACCCATGGAGGTTTAGATACATTGATTTGAACTTTAGAAGGCAACAATTTCAGAAATCTTGAATCAAAAGGACTCATAATTGGATTATATTTTGGAGGTACTAAAAAGTAGGTGTATATTTAATATTCACAAGCAAAAGTGAACATGTGTGTGGATGTCTTGTACAAGGCATGATACAGTTTAGTTATCTATAATTTATATGTATATGTAATATGTTTGGCTTGGACGATTTTACCCCTGCTTCTTGTTGGTTGCTGGTGTGTTGATTTTGGAGTGGACCATTTTGCGCCTGTTGGTTCCTACTGTTGTTCACATTTGGTCTACTTGTTTGTTGGTGTGGTCGATTTTGCCCTTGATGATCACTTCATTGTTTTATTTAGCTTTGGTAGCTTGGTTTTTTATCCTTAGTCTTTTTTGTTAGCTCGTTTGTTTCTTCTTTTGTATTTGCTTTATTAATTTATTTTAGTTTACTTGCTGTTTTTTTTTAAAGCATTGTGTCATGGTGACAATTGACATGGTGACCACTTACTTTTAAACCTCAGTTCACATAACAAAATTCTAACAAGGTCAACATATATATAAAGGGTAATTTTATCCGCACGAATAGAATTCTAATCACAAGAAAAGGAAATTGAAGCTAGAGGAAATTTATGTTAATGTGAAACTGATTTTTTACAAGTGTCACATCAGGATAGTAAAAACTGTAAGGTGGTTTTTCCTAGCTCGAATTTTCAATTCTAGCCCTCCCATTTTTATTAAGCTTACAAAATATATCCTTGGCTTTTTTTTTTATTATATCTTGTATTGCTATATTTATTTAATTATATATATATATATATATATATATATATATATATATATATAAAATTACAAGAATGGTCCATATGGTATGGCATAATAGTCATCTATAGTCCAATTTCAATAAAATAGACAAACTTGGTCCTTGTATTATATGTATATTACAAACATGGTACCTAAATCGTTAACTCTAACTGCAGAGCCCGTTAAATACAGTAAAATTTTTACCCTTATTTTTTTATTCATATATTTGTCTTTTATTAAGATGTCATATAGTTACAAAAATGGTTCCTCTCACCCATATCCACCCCACCATCTCTAGTTCAAATATACGACAACCACCATCACATTCGGCACTCCGGCCACCACCATCACCTCCGACACTCCGGTAATCACAATCACATGGCGTTAAAGTGTATTGACTCGATGGAGAGAGACTTTATACTAGAACAATGCGCATAGGATTAATGTTGAATATCCATTTTAGGATGTTATTCTTGTAGTTTTTTTCGAAAATATTTTAATTTTCTATAAATTAACATATTATCAAAAAAAATTACGATTTTACCTATAAATACAATTCTAATATTTGAAATATAAATCTTTTTAAATTAATATATTATTCAGTATTGTCAAAATCATGACTAGTCCCTAGACGATACACGTCGAGTAGGATGCGCTTAATGATTAATCATTGTCTATACAATGATTGAAGCTATATAAATGTTGAATTTTTAACACTTTGTTTTTTTTTTCTTTTATCTTAATGAAAATTATTTGAAGAATGAGTAATGTGGTATTAATAATATTAACTTATAATGTTCTAATATTAATGGTATTTACAAACTTTGTTATGATATTAACCATATTTAATCATTTAAAATTTAACGGATTTACAATATAAAGTCTCCGACCGTCGCCTAGTAATCCCCGACTAGGCGGACTAATGGCATGATGGTAAGTATTGGGAAAAAATATAAATTGTTTTCTTTATTAAAAAACCGGCAATGATAAATTAGACAATTTGTTTAGCAACTAATTAGGAAAACAAATATTAATTTTTATAAAATATAACGGAAATCTTTTTTTCTTCTCTAAGTTGAAAGAAAAGTTATGAATAAAATTGTAAACGAATTGAACGTTCTTGATTCAGTCGTGGCCATTTATTTGTTCAGTTAAAATAAACGAACTAATATGAACAAATTTTTGTTCGTATTTGTTTCATTCATTTACAACTTTTGCTAAAAGGATTTTCATTTTACTATTGTAGAGTTCGAAATATATTTGTTATGTTTAACAAATTATCAAACAAACTTAACTTTATCAAATATTAAACCAACTAAAAATATTTTTACAATACTAGTGTTATTTGTATGTATGTGAACGATCTTATTAATGATGTGATTTTTTTTTGGCTAAGATGTAATTTTTATTTGTAATTTCATTATGGTAAATTAGTAATGACAATAGATTAAACATAAATTATAAACATTAAGGTATATATTTTGAAGATTGTATCCAAAATAAAAGGGAAAAATGAAAACAAGTGACTTTGATGAGACTTGACTCTTGAGCGTTAGTCAAAAACAATCATAAGACGTATTTAAGTTTTTTTTATAATATTATTTTATTGATCTTAAAGTAATACACGAATTGATTCGTGTATATAGGAGTACCTATATATAAATTATTAATGATTGATTCATTTACAATCATATTCATACTTGTTATTTTTTTGTAATGTCAGATTCACCAACTGCAAAAGTTTTGTTTTGGAGTCCTTAATTAGGTGTTGTAGTTTTTTGGTGCCATTTATTTTTGGAGTTCTTAGGTGTTGTGGTGTTTATTAAGATTAGCTTCTATATTTGAGTTTTAGGTGAGGTAGTGTTTATTAAAAAAATAACCCGATCTTGAAAACTTTGTTTAAAATCATTTCGACCTGACCCAAAAATATTATTTGATAGTTTTATGCCCCCAACATATTGAAATCTTGGATATACCATTTGTTATGTACAAAAAAACAAAATTGTGCAATCCATCAATATTCTTTCTAGGTTTGCCCCTGAAAACATATGTAAAATAATGAAATCGTTTTACAACTTTATACGAATTTATGAAATAGTTTAAAAGAAATATTCGATATAAATTCTTAAGAGAAATATTCGATATAAATTCTTAAGTATTTTATATAAATAATAAAATAAAAAGTGTCTTACAATATGGGTATGTGTGCATTGAGCATTTTCAATGGTTATACTATGCTATGCTATGACATAAAATAAATGTCACATCGCCATTTCATTAATCTTGACCTCTATATAAATGATTATTTTAATGGTTAAGCTTATTTAAATAGTTTTTTTTCATAAATTTAACTAATTTGTCTTCATTTTCTAAAATATTTTGTAAAACCTCCTCATTTAATTAGTCTTTTTGTAAACAAAAATAATTATTTACTATAAATATATAAATAAAAGTATACCGGTTCATTATTTATGTACGTAAAATACGAAAAGTTATTATGATATAGTTAATAAAACAAAACATTGATAATATTTATATTATCGTCATAAAAATTATATTTTATAAATAAGATGTTATTTAATCTTTAATAAGAATACTTGATTAGTAAAGAAACCAAACATATTTAAAACTAAGTTATAATTAAAAGACAAAATTGCAAGAATGGTCCGTGTGGTATGTCCAAAATTGCTACTTTGGGCCAAACAGGTTTGGACTAGCACTAATAGTTCCAAAGTTTTCATTTTGTTGTGGTTTTGGTCCAAATCAGTTTCAAAAATCTAAAAATGACGGATTTGCCATTTTCCATTTGTTTTTTGCTTTTTCTTTTTGTTATTTAATTATTTTCTAACTAATAAAATAAAATAAAATAAAATCTCTCTCTCTCCACTTCTACAACCTCTTCCCCTTCTACCACCTCCATCATATGAGTTCAAAGAACAGGGGATTTTCCGGCAACCACCAACACCGGTCAGATTTTTCGGTAACCACCAACACCAGCCGAATTTTCCGGCAACCACTACCACAGTCTGCCACCACCACCGTTCGCCACCACCCACAGATGAACAAACATACACGAAATCAGATGAACACACAAACACATGAAATCTGAAGAAAACATAAACAAATCAACACAAACATTCATCGATTTTTCAACAGATTCAACACAGACACACAAAACCCAAAAATCGATTCTCTCTCTCTCTCTCTCTCGCACGGATCTGAAACGCCATTTTTCTTCTTCTTATTCTTCTCTCTCATAGAACAGAATCGCCGCCTCCTGAGAATCGACAAGATGAACAGAACACAAGCCCTAACACCGCCGGAGTTCGTGGGTAACGAGAGTTTGCAAATGATGGTTTCAGATCTGCTTTACAAAACTCAAGCCCTACCACCGTTTCAAACCGTCCCCACTGTTTCTCGACCCTCTTGGCTCCATCAAACGACCCTCAGGTGAGCTTCAATCGAGTTTGAAGAAGGAAAGAATGAGACCCTGAGGTTTTCAGAGGCTGCCACCATTCCCGTTTTTTGAAACCCTACGGTTTTCAGAGGTTGCCACCGTTACAATCCCTAGCTTCGATCTGTGTGTCGCAGCCTGGAACTTTTAGGGTTAGGGTTTCGCTGCCAGAGCTTCGATCTCGTGGCGCTCATCTCTTCTGCCGGTGTTGTTCAATCTTTCCGGTGAGAGTGAAGCTTGGGGGAAAAAGTGAGGGTGGTGACGTTCTCTTAGAGAGAGAGAGAGAGAGTGAGAGAGAGAGAGATTCTCTTCTTTTATTTTATTTTTATTTTTTAGTTAGGAAAACAATTAAATAAAAAAAAGAAAAGCAAAAAACAAATCAGAAAGGGGTAAAATCGTCATTTTATAAAAAATCAAACAAAAATAGACCAAACTCGCAACAAAATGAAACGTTTTGGACCATTAGTGCTAGTCCAAACCTGTTTGGTCCAAAGTGGCAATTTTCGATATACTACATGGACCATTCTTGCAATTTTGCCTAATTAAAAAGGGGTAAATTAATATATTGTTAAAATAGAAGGGGTTACATGTACAGATAAAAAAGATATATTGAATGTTCAAATGGTTAAAAAAAATCTATCTTTTTTTTAATGATATTAAATGGTCATTTAAAAAAAAAAATAATAATAAGCCCCCAATTAGAAATGGTCTCAATATCTTATATATGTTTATTAGTTAAACATAAAAATGGTTAAATCTTTTAAAGATCTGTTAAAAGGTAAGAGATTAGTTAGCTTTTTTTTTTATGGTATATGTCTGATTTATTTATTTATTTTGTAATTTTTTTTTAATCTTTCCATTCTAATAAAAGAATAAGTTTATTCTCTTATTGACGAGTGTCATACTATTAGAACTTTTTATTAATATTATGTGTCACCTATCATGCCACTTGTCAACCTATTAATTATCAATTTCAAATTTTAAATTTTAAATTTTAAATTTCTCAATCTAATTACATTAAATTAATAATTGATTATCCATTTTAAATTTTTGCACTCTAATTATATTAAATTAATAACATTAGATTAAAAAATAAAATAAAATTAATACAAATTATAAAGATTATAAGGTGATACAACTTCACGTATTTATTTAAATAAACGATTATAATTTTATATAACTAAAAAAAATCTCTTAAGTAATAATTTATTTAAAATAATTGATTAATAATTTTGATTTTTTAATATGAAAATTTAATTAATTTTATAACCGTGGTTGTCACGGGTTATAAACTAGTTCGTATATAAAGCGAAGGGTATGGACTATCACTTTCGTTTATTTTTATTTTATTGTTACATTAAATTTTTTATTTATATTTTACTGTGTAAATATGTAGTATAATAATTATATAAAGTTAATAAAAACAAGTTGAGGCTAGTCTACTTGGTTAAAAATGAGGTTTTAAGTTCTATTCGAAGCATATACTAACCTGCCGTTTAAAAAAATATAAAGTTAATAAAAAGAAAGCTATTTCATTAATTAAAATTCAAACGAAACTAAAGCATATTAAAATAGTACGTCACAAATGTCGTTAACTCTAGATATATCCCCGCCAGTGAGGTAGTACTCATGCTTGTATGGTGTTCCATTCACTTGCAACGACAAATCATACAATTTTTCAAGGTAGATATCGTTGAATATCGATAATTAGAACATTGATGTTGTTCGTATCCGGTGCACCTAGAGATGCAAACAGGGGCGGATTTAGGCGGGGACTGCAATCTTCGTACCCGTACCCGAACTCCGATACCCACATCCATCTCCGCCCCCGCCCGACTTAATCCCCGACGGATTCGGGTGAAAAAATCCCTGTCGGGTACGGGGAATCCGATGGATACCCGTTTGATAAATAAATTCTGATATTTTTCTAATATCTAAAAAATATATAAATAATACTAAGCGAAACTTGGAAAAGCACACGAGAAGGAAAACAAAGCCACAATATGTCAATATAGACTAGCCATTAACAACGAAGAATACTAGCTAAACAAAATAAAAAAAAAATAAACTTGGATTGCTAAATTATAAAATTTATGACAACAACAAAATGGGTGTGGCCAAGGTTGCATCAACCAAAAAGAAATTAACACTTTGAATATGAAGAAAAGCAAATCGCTGAAGGTAAATACTCATTGGTTTTAGGAAATTAGAAAGGACACTAATGGTATTTAACGAAATTTGGATTTTCGATAAATGCTCCAAGTAATTATAGCAGACGGTTCAATACTCTAACACATTTAATAATATTTAGTAAAACTTTGAATTCCAATATATATATATATATATATATATATATATATATATATATATATATATAATCGGGTTTTAAACGGAGCGGATAGTAGCATAACCGTCCCCGCCCCGTCCCCGCTTCGGGTAGAAAAATCAAGACCCGTCCCCGCCCCATTACCCGTTATAACGGGCAATACCCGCCCCGTTAGGGTCGGATACCCGCGGGTACCCGAATCCGCGGGTCAAACTTGCATCCCTAGGTGCACCCAAAATTTCATGCCATATCCAAATATCATGTGAAGCCACTGCTTCTAAAATTATCGCCGACTGTTTCTTATCAGCTTACATGAACTGATAGGGCCACACATTATGGCATATTGCACACCTTCAATGCATACAATCAATATTACCAAGTATTCCATGGAATCCATGGTTGTTTTCATGTGTCGTATACAATTGGTTGACGTCGTTAATTGTACGTTTGTGCAAATATCAGTCACGATAAAGGATAATTAAAGCTTTAGCAAACTTGTAAAGACATTCACATGTAGTTCACTCTGACATCTACAGATACTCATCCTATGAGTCATCTTCCATGTCGAATAATAGGTGACGAATTGCCAATGTACATTTTTGAATTGGAGAGAAACTTTTTCCTGACTCTCGCATTCCATTTCAATTGAAAAATATGGAAATTGATTCTTCATATCATTAACTATGCATAGGAATAATTATTTCCTCATCCTGAACCGATGTCTAAATTTTGTAGTGTAGACGACATTATTGGCAAAATAGTCTTGTACAAGATGATTGTGCCCAACTACATGATTTCTCTATAAATAAATTTTTTGGTTTTTGAATGTGAACTTCCAACTTCGTTTTTTTGTATATAAGTGGGTGTTGTTTGCATAATGTTCCCATTAAACACCGATTCACAAAAAACCAACTTATCCGACGAAGTGGAAGATGAAGATAACATTTTGAATTTCATATATAAACTTTATAAAGAACACAGAGGTTTTGGATGTTTGGGTTGTAGTATAAACTGGTAGGTATATTTTTTATTTATAGTGGAGAAAAAGATGAAATATAAAATAAAAATAAAAATTTATTAATTCCAACGGTAAAAAAGAAAGGAGAAACATGTGGTGGAATCACGTGCAGGGGGTTCACCTCATACCCGTATACCACCGGGAGTGGTGTTTCCCGTACCCCGCACCGGCTACCTAAATCCCTTGCAATATGTGGTGTAAGTACATATATTTATCAAGTTATGAGTATAAGTCTCCCGGTGACTGGTGAGTAACATCCATTCATCACGATATACATGAATAATTATAAATTTAATAAAACAGTAATAAATTATGAAATAGATGAAACATTTCAAAAAATAAAAATAAAAACTAAATGAGTATAAACATGTAAGTTTAGGACTCTGTACGGAAGGTTTTTATTTTTCCGTGAGTTACTCCTGTAATATTATTTTTTTCCCAAACCTGTTACTAAAAATTATAAAAGAAAGAACAATAATTTTATTATTATTTAATTTAGATAGTGTTTAAAAACAATTTCGTTAGAAGTTAATATCATCAAGTTACTAGGAATTACTTGTTAGCCTATATATTATTAGCTCACTTGCTTATGAGCCCTTTAGTCTTTAGCTCATTAGGGTTTTGTCTAGCTAGTATTTATATCCGCTTTTTTCTTTGTAGTCTTTATGCTTTTCATTGAGAACCCTTGTATTATTCTCTTTATTATAATTATATGACAATGTTATCATGGTATCAGAGCGGATGTTTGATACGTTGTTAGAAGCCTTTATAGGGTTACTGTAGCAGATTCGTTCGTAGCAGATTGATGTGTTGATTCGTTGTTGTTGTTGATTCGTTCGTTGTTGTTGATTAATTCGTTCGCTGTTGTCAGTATTCGTTGTTACGTTGATTCGTTGTCGCTGTTGATTCGTTGTCCGATTGATTGCTTCCGCTGGTTTGTTACTCCTTTCATTCTCAGATTGTTATACTGTTATTGTGATTATTTATTCGCTGCCAACATGACTGGAAAGGATGATTCCCTTCAGTCAATTAGTACTCGTCTAGATGGAAAGAATTATACGTATTGGAGTTACGTTATGAAGAACTTCCTTCGTGGGAAGAATATGTGGGGATATGTCACTGGGACTAAAGCCAAACCCTCAGTGCCTCAAACTGAGAATTTTGATTTGTTGCTTGATGCTTGGGAGACTGATAACTCCAAGGTTATCACTTGGATTAATAACTCGGTTACTCAGTCCATTGGTATGCAGTTGGCTAAGTATGACACATCAAAGGAAGTTTGGAATCACTTGGAGAGACTGTCTACTCAGTCCAATTTTGCTAAACAATACCAGTTAGAATATGATATTCATGCCCTTCAACAGAATGACCGGAGTATTCAAGATTTCTATGCTGCTATGTCTGATCTGTGGGATCAATTGGCTCTTACTGAATCTAAAGAGTTAAAAGATTTTGAGCCTTACATTGCTAGGAGGGAAGAATAACGCTTGGTCCAGTTCTTGATGGCCTTGCGTTCTGATTTTGAAGGTCTACGTGGAACAATTCTTCATCGCTCTCCTCTTCCCTTAGTTGATTCTGTTGTCCATGAGTTAATTGCAGAAGAGACTCGTATCAAGTCTCATGCAGATAAAGGGTTTAAAGCAACCTCTATTCCTACTCCCGCTCCTGTTGTGCTTGCTGTCTCCTCAAATCAGTCCTGACAAACTTCAAGGGTTGCTTATGATGAGTGTGCATTATGCAAACAGAAGAATCAAAGCTCAGTGTCCATTGTTAGTCAACAAGGGTAAATCTGGTCAACCTCAGTCGGGACAACAAAATAGGTCTGGTCAACAGAAGTTTCAGCCACGTTCGTCTGGTACTCCTCCATGGACCCCTCATCCTCCACAGTTTGCTGTTGCTGCTATCCCACCAGTTGATACAGATTCTGTTGGAAACATGCCCCCATCTGCATTGGATCCCAAGGTGTTTGAGAGCTTAAGACAATATTTAGCTTCTAATCCCACTGCCATGTCTGCATCTATGTCTCACTCTGGTCCTACTTCATCCGGTACATCAGGTATTCCCTCATCTTTGTGGATTTTAGATTCTGGTGCAACCCATCATATGACCCCTCATTTATCATCATTTACTTCTTTGTCGAAAGTGTCATCTATTTCTGTTAAGTCTGCTAGTGATACATCTATGCTAGTTGAGGGTGTCGGGCCTGTCTCTATTTCTCATATCACTCTCCCTGATGTTTATTACATTCCCAAACTTACTTTGAATCTCGCCTCAGTCAGTCAGTTATGTAAGTCTGGTAACTGGGTGTTTTTTTCTGATTCTGTCTGTGTTATACAGGATCAACACACCCAGAAGGTGATTGGGATCTGCCGTAGGGTGGGGGAACTGTATGTCTTGGAGGTTCTCAAAGTGTCTGCTGCTGTTGCCTCCAACATTGATTTATCTTCTTTCCGTTTGAGTCGTTTGTCGTCTGAGTTTTATCTTTGGCATTCTCATTTGGGACATGTGTCTGTATCACGTTTGAGTTTTTTTAGCATCTATTGGTGTTTTGGGTCATTTAGACACTTGTGATATTTCTGATTACAGTGGTTGTAAACTGGCAAAATTCTCTGTTTTACCTTTCAATAAAAGTATGTCTTGTTCTACTGCTCCTTTTGACATTATTCATTCTGATGTATGGGGTCCTGCACCAGTATCCACAAAGGGTGAGTCAACCTATTATGTATCTTTTATAGATGATGATACCCAATATACATGGGTTTATCTTATGAAACGCAGATCTGATTTCTTTGATATTTACAGTAATTTTAGAGCTCTTGTTAAAACTCAACATTCGGCTGTGATCAAGTGCTTCAGGTGTGACTTAGGGGGTGAATATACCTCTAATGATTTTACTCGGTTACTTGCTTCTGATGGTACCATACACCAGTCCTCGTGTATTGACACACCTCAGCAAAACGGTGTGGCAGAACGAAAACATCGTCATATTGTTGAGACTGCCCGTTCATTGCTCTTGTATGCGCAGGTCCCTAGTGCCTTTTGGGGAGAAGCAATCCTAACTGCTGTGTATGTGATTAATCGTATTCCTACTTCATTGAATTCAGGATTGTCTCCTTTTGAGAAGTTATATGGTCATCTACCATACTATTCTTCCTTACGAGTTTTTGGATGTACTTGTTTTGTTCTTCGTCCTCATGTTGAGAGGAACAAGTTGGGGCCGAAATCTGCTATTTGTGTATTTTTGGGGTATGGTATTGGACAGAAAGGATACCGTTGCTATGATCCTGTGAGTCAGAAGTTATATGTTTCCCGACATGTCACTTTTTTGGAACATATTCCTTTCTACTCAATTCCTGCTACAACCCACAATATAACGAAGTCTGATCTTCTACATATTGATCCTTTTAATGAAAAGGTTTATATGAATCCTCCCCCAGGAATTCAGCACCGGCCGGGTGAGGTTTTTCGAATTCGCAAAGCTTTGTATGGTCTCAAGCAAGCCCCTCGTGCTTGGTTTGAGAAATTCTCCACAGTGATTACCTCTCTTGGATTTGTCCAGAGTAATCACGATTCTGCTTTGTTTGTTAGATGCTCGAGTGCAGGTCGGATTCTTCTATCCTTATATGTGGATGACATGATTATTACAAGTGATGACCACGGTGGTATTGAGTCTTTGAAGCATGATCTAGCTCATCGATTTGCTATGAAGGATTTGGGCTTGCTGCGTTATTTCTTGGGTATTGAGGTAGCTCAGTCTAAGAAAGGGTATCTTCTTTCTCAGACTAAATATATATCTGACTTGTTTACACGGGCGGGCCTCTTTGACAATCGGACTGTTGATACTCCCCTTGAAACCAATGCACACTACTCTCCTACTGATGGTGTTCCTTTGTCCGATCCGAACCTTTATCGCACTGTTGTGGGAAGTTTGGTCTATCTCACAGTTACTCGTCCAGATATTGCACATGTTGTTCATGTTGTCAGTCAGTTTGTTACTGCCCCTACCTCTGTTCATTGGGGAGCTGTTCTCCGTATTCTGAGATATCTTCGTGGTACTCAGTTTCAGACCCCTCTTGTTTCCCTCAACGTCTTCTCTTGAGTTACGTGCATATAGTGATGATGATTAGGATGGTGATCGCCATAATCGTAAGTTCACCACTGGATTTTGCGTATTTCTTGGAGAGTCTCATTTCGTGGAAGAGTAAGAAACAGGACGTTGTCTCTAGATCTTCCACGGAGGCTGAATATCGTGCTGTGGCTGTAACTACATGTGAGATTATCTGGTTACGGTGGCTGCTTGCGGATATGGGAGTTTATATTTCTTCATCTACTCCCTTGCATTGTGATAACAAAAGTGCGATACAAATTGCAAAGAATTCTGTTTTTCATGAGCGGACAAAGCACATTGAGATTGATTGTCATTTTACCCGTCATCACCTGCAGCTCGGGACCATATCGCTTTCGTTTGTTTCATCAACCTTGCATATTGCGAATATTTTTACGAAGGCTCTATCGGCTTCTTGGTTTCGGTTCTTATGTGACAAACTCTCAATGCTTATTGCTGCGACATTGTGAGTTTGAAGGGGGATGTTAGCTTATATATTATTAGCCCACTTGCTTATGGGCCCTTTAGTCTTTAGCCAATTAGGGTTTTGTCTAGCTAGTATTTATATCCGCTTTCTTCTTTGTAGTCTTTATGCTTTTCATTGAGAACCCTTGTATTTTCTCTTTATTATAATCATATGACAATGTTATCATTACTAATGCTCGGATTAAAACTCAGAACCTCCGATCTAAGAGTGGCAACTAAACGTAACTAATGTTTAGTCTTATGGTTTGGGCATTCCTTTTCTATAAGTTGCAGATGATGGAAGTGATTCATTTAGAAAAAGATAGGTTTAGGGTAACAACTTTCAAAAGATTATATGAATTAGTTCATGTTCTATTTTAGTCCATATAGTTTTAGATTTTATCACTTTATTAAACCACACTTATTTATTTTCTATCTTATTTTTTTAATAAACTGTACATATTTTATTTTAAATTATATGGTATATGATATATGATAAAGTAAATATTATAAATCTTTTTAAAATATGATAAAGCAAATATTATAAATCTTTTTAAAATATGATAAAACATATTTTAGCAAAAGTTTATTTTAAAGAAAAAATATTATGTTTTGTTTTATATTATATAATTTAATTAAATAAAAAATAATAATGTGGCAAGTTGGTTGGAAAAAATAAAGTTTTTATTTGTTGTGGGTCGGGAAAGATGGAAAAGAGAGAAGAGAAAAAAAAAACTAATGTGAAGCTTATGGGTAGTGGGTTGGAACTTGGAAGAGAAATAGAGAATAACTCCGCCCACCTTAAAAGAGAGCAAGGTATATGAATCTCTTTCGGCATTCCTTTTTTATAAATTCCCCGTAGCTTTTACTTATTATAAATTTTGGCTGAAATTTTAGTGAATTTTACAAATTTGCCATAAAATTTTCTTGAAATTTATTTTTACAAAAAAGCTTATTTTTTTTTTTGAAAAAAAAATTATTATAAAAATATTTTTGCAACGTCGGTTACATCTTTTTTAAAAGGTGTTATTTTCTAAGAATTCGTTTACAAAATTTTCCCAACTTTTTGAATAACTTGTGCTGATTTATTCGGGTATCGGGTAAATCTGATCGGATAAATCGGGTATCGGGTAAATTTTTTCGGGTAATCGGGTAACCCGATTTTTTTTCAGGTCGGGTAAAGGGTATGTTTGTTGGTTTTCGGGTATACCCGAATTACCCGAATTATTTAATTTTTTTTTCATAAAGCTTGTACTCTATAGCAGGTATTTGATCACGCTTAAACTATCATTATTGTAAAACATGAATATCTTTTATTATGACAATATGACACTAACAATATTAAAAGTAATTGTTTATATATCATCATGTTCTTTAAATTTAATTGTTTTCTAGATTATAGTTTTTATTGCAACTAACAAACACATTATCTTGACGAAACTTCAGAACATAGCAAAAATTATGGCTACAATTATCTTAAACATTTTAAACTTTTAAATTAAGATCTTTAAGTATTTGTTTTTTTTCATAAAGCTTGTACTCTGTAGCAGGTATTTGATCACGCTTAAACTATCATTATTGTAAAACATGAATATCTTTTATTATGACAATGACACTAACAATATTAAAAGTAATTGTTTATATATCATCATGTTCTTTAAACTTAATTGTTTTCTAGATTATAGTTTTTATTGCAACTAACAAACACATTATCTTGACGAAACTTCAGAACATAGCAAAACTTATGGCTACAATTATCTTAAACATTTTAAACTTTTAAATTAAGATCTTTAAGTATTTGTTTTTTTAATATCATATTAGATTAGATTAAGTTGTTAAAAAATTACTTGATATCGGTATTATTGACTAAAAAATCTCAATGTTCAAAGTCTGAGTAACTTCGTTTATGTCTCGTTTGTTTATATAAACAAGACTAATAAAACACGACGTATTTATTTCATTAAATTTATTAGGTGAAATTCAATATATATATATATATATATATATATATATATATATATATATATATATATATATATATATATATATATCGGGTAATACCCGAATTACCCAAACCCGACCCGATACCCGAATTATCCAAACCCGAATTACCCGAATTTAATTTGAGTCGGGTAACAGGTATTTTTTTAACATAAAAAACCCGAATTACCCGACCCCAATTTCCCGAAACCCGAAAAATTACCCAATCAACACCCCTAGTTCTTTTAGCATTTTTTTTCGTTTTTACATTCTGACACCTATTTCCCACTAACTTTTTCATTGAAAACTTTCCGCAACAACATACGGAGGGGTCTCATCACTAACGATTATACGGAGGGGTCTCATTACTAACAATTATGAAAGAATGAACCTAACAATTATGAAAGAATGAACCTAAGTTTTATTATATTAAATTTCAGGTAGTGATTATAATAAAATTATAGGAAAAATTCAATGAAGTTGATGTGTGTTTTAAGTTGAACAACTTTTTTTATATATATTTTTTAACTCTATTTTCTAAAGAATTTTACATATTTGTTTTTTCATGGTTCTTTTAAGATTTTTTTAACTTTTACAAATTAACACCATAATTCTTTCCAAAAAAATTTACACAAAAAGTTTTTTGCGGCAATTCACGAAAGTAAAAGGATCAACCAACTCGTTAAACTACAAAAGAAACACATATTGGGAAAACAAATTCAAGGCCTAATTGTCCTTATAAACATTTATGATTAATCCTATATTCCTATTGTATTAACCCCTTACCGGGTATTGTCAAATTGACACCCCTTAGACATCCTATAAACACTTTTAGTAAAAGTCAACCTATAATAAACTATTTATAATTTACTTTTTCAAAAAACAATACAAATTTAACCGATAAAAAAACCTTAAAAATCAAATAGGGTGTCTAAATGGAAAAATAGGGTGTCTTTTCAGCCAACCCTTACCAAAATAGATAAAATAATGGACAAATTATGTGGGCCAGACGTCTACTATTGGGTTACTTAGTTACATAAAAATATACGTTTTAGAATAGAAAATAACTTAGGAGACCATTGAAGTTTTAAATTTGTTCAAAAAACACCATTCAAGTATTATTACATGTTTAAAAAAAACACCATCAAACTAAGACGTATGTTTAAAAAACACAAACGAAATACATGTTCTATTCAAAAACCATAAACTCTATCCTTTTAGGTATCTTACATGTTTGGTATCTAACATTTTTTTTTAACTCGAACGGTCTATAGTGTTTATATTTATTTTGTCTTTGGACTCTGATTGAGTTAAAAGACTAATATACCCTTATTACTTTCATTTATCATATATTTTTATTACTTGTTAATTATTTATACAATTGATATATTTATAATAAATAATAACATAAATTGAATAAATAATTAATAAATAATAAAAATAATGTTAAATAAATTAATAAGGTTATATTAATCTTTTAACTCGATCAGGGTCCAAAGGCAAAAACAATTTTAAATTACAGGGACCATCCGACTTGAGAAAAAAAAATTAGGGACTAAACATGTAAGTTACCCCAAACCATAGAGATGATGTTTTTTGAACATATCATGTACTGTGCTGATGTTTTTTGAACATACATCTTAATTTGATCGTGTTTTTGAGCATATAATACTTGAATGGTTCTTTTTAAACAAATTTGAAACTTTGATGGTCTCCTAAGTCAATTTCCCTTTTTAAAAGACAATGATAGTGCCACGTAGCTCTTCCTTACAAATAAACTTTTGTCTTACTTTCAAGAAAATATTTATAAAAAATGGATATTATGTTTTATTATCAACTGACAGTTTAATAAAGTTACATGACTTATATATATATATATATATATATATATATATATATATATATAATACCTGTCTTTCGTGACCATGTATCACTTCAGAATATATAAAATGATATGAGGCGAGTAGGAGAAATAGAGCATGTAGTTACTTTAAAATGAAGAATTCTATTTAGCAAAAGAAAATTGAGGAATGTTGTAGAGCTTGTTGAAAGGATTCTGTGGATATAAAGATCGTCGAAAATTGAGTTCGTATGAGAAAGTTATGGCCATTTGAAGTTGAGATGAAAGTACGTTGCCATTTCGAGAAAAGTCAACAGAAATCAAAGTCAATGGTCCACTTTTGACAACCACGGTGTGGAGGTATATTTGCCACAACATGGCAATGAGTGAAACACTGTGACACGTGTCAACCGGACAACGACACGTGACAATTTGATTCCTACGACGTGGCACAAGTCGAGTCACCGAGACACGTGACGGGAGGGGTGGACATGTGGAAAAAAATAGAGTCTATTGATCACCACGACGTGGTGAGTATATGGACACGACGTAGCAATGCCCAAAGTATAAATATAAGTTTTTCGTGTCATTTGCACGAGAGTTTGGCATACGCGACCGAAGATGCTGCTCGGGAGTTGTTCTCGGGAGATTTTCGCAGAAGAGATATACCATTATACAAGTGATACAAGGTCGAGTACGAGATTCGTTAAGGTATATTTTACCCCGTTAATTTGTAATTCCGATATATGATAATTTATAAGATTTAATAGATCCGAGTATTTTACGGGAATTCATGATATGGTGTTGTTACGATCCCGTTGGTAAGATTTAGTCGATACTATGAGGGTTATAAACCCTAATATTTTAGGAATACGTGTTATGAAAGATTTAGCTAATGGCTTACGAGTTAATCCTATTATGATTATATTATGAGATTTGATTAGTTTAGTGACAAGAGGTCCCAAAGGGTAGCTAGTAGCGAGTTATGACAAGTTTTGAGAAACTTGTTATTTGATGATTAGGTTCTACCATATGACCAGCTGATAGGCAATGAAGGATTGAAACCAAAATTGGAAATAGTCTGCTAACTAACTTGGTGAGAAATTAAATTTTTAGGGTGTACATGGTATGAAAATCTGGGCCGTACAAGTTGGTATCAGAGTCGTGGTTTAAGTGAATTAGGTTCTTATAGTAGATTCCTAATCTTAAGCCATAGAGTATAAATGATAATTGATCTGATATGATAATTATGAGTTAGATATATTAATTAATGCTTTGGGAATTTCAAGATAAACAAATAAATATATTATTATTTTCCTATAAATTATGTTGTGATGTATTGCAGAGAGAGTTGTGGAGTATGATTGCGAGACAAAGATATATGTGTTTGGTTCCTTTAGCTGACTATCTAGAGACAAACATAATTCACTTGGGGAATGAATGAATGAAATATATGGTAGTATGGTAATAGATATATTCATTCTCTTATTGATAAAACATAATTGTTTTCGAATGTTCTTATTACATTGTCATGTTGGTATGATTATAAATATATTATGAAGTAGGGAAATAATTTTACATGCAGATGGAACATTAGACATAAATGTTGTATTCTTTTTTTTTTTGTAGTTTTGGTATAATATAAAGTAACACTCGACTTATCATTATATAGTATTGTTGTTTCTATGACATTACAGTATAACTGAGTATCCTTTTGTTAGTATTAAAGTACACCAATTTGTATGAATGATGTTTTGAAAATGAAAATTATTTATGCATACTTTGTATTGATATTGGATTGTTACAAGTTAAAGTTGATATGGAAGTCGTAGGTTAAGAGAAATATGTATATCCTATGTGTGAGAAGTTTTCCCTGGAAATCCCCTTGTGGGCTGAGTTTGCCCTATAAAGGAGCTCGAACTCGGGATCACAATTGAAATATTGTGGTAAGGCTTCCGCTGAATCGTTTTCCATTTCCAAAAAAATAAAAGTATGCATATGAAGGTTGATTCTTAGACTTAAATTGTCATGAGGTAAGGAGGAATAATAGTTGACTAGACCTTTTTAGTCGTAGATTAGCCAACTATTAGACACATCCTAAAAATAAATAAGTGGCTACTGGTGTAATATGGTATGTAAATGAAAAGTATACATGTTTTGTTTTAGAAAACAGGTTGTAAATATGAGAAAACTTTAACAAAAATTGTGGAATTATGGGAGGAAAAAGAGTGCAACGATTATGCTCCAAGTTTACATGTTTAAAGAAACGTGTAGCCTTGAAGGGTCTAAGAAGAAAGAGACAAACATAAAGATGAACTGATGTTTCAAGAGGTTTGACCTTTTGTTGGGGTGCAAACCCAATCCCACATTGATAAAATAAGAAAGTACATGCTAACATATAAGGCAATGGATAATCCCTTCTATCACTAATTGGTTTTACAAAATAGAACCTCATTGTTCTTCTATGTTGGTATTGTTGGACTAGTAGCGTTCCTAACAAGTGGTATTAGAGCTATGGTCGTAGTCCAAATAATATGGTCGGCGCAGGTGGCAGAATCCCCAGTAATTCCCGGTCCAACGAAGTTGATCCTGAAGCCTTGTATCGAAAGTCTTCCTGATGACCCAGGTCAGGTGAGCGTGTCCCGAGAGTGTCAGCGGTATGAAAAAGTATTGGATCTGATGAACAGTCGTTGAGGGGAGGCCAAGGGCGGAACTTGGGTTTGAGGCGAGGATTGTTGGGGTGCAAACCCAATCCTACATTGGTAAAATTTACAATGAGTAATCCCTTCTATCACCAATTGGTTTTTAGAAAATGGAACCTCATTGTTTTTCTATGTATCACCAATTGGTTTTAGAAAATGGAACCTCATTGTTCTTCTATGTTGGTATCGTTGCTCTAGTAGCGATCCTAACACCTTTAACATTTTCTAAAGTAATAAAAGGGTAGTGAAGACCCCTTGTGATGGCATTAAAAAGGTTGATGGGTTCCGGAAGGGGATTCAATACATTTCATTCATATTAACCATGAGAAGGCATATATATGATACATGTATAAGATGTGTATCTAGATTGGCTGACAGTTGAGTGTCTTAGTTGATAACAACACAAGTATGATATATATTTGATATATATCTAGTAAACTTTACCACCAAGAGGATCCCAATTAGAAATGGGTGTGAATTTCGAGGCTAGTATGGACTTTTTATGTTTATTATATGGAATGTGAGATTTCCTTGGGATACCAATTTGACCGATTTTCTTATCATGTTTGTATCTATTTTAGTTTTTGTTCTGACATGATGCTTAATCAATTTAGATTCTTATATAAGTTTTTAATAAAACATAAAATGAAAAATGACATTGTCATGAGAATGATAGATGTAATTTCACATAGCACGAACCATTCTCTAAGAATGAGAATCACATTCCAATTGATCTCCTTATCATTCTTATCATTATGGAGTATCATTCCAGTCGATCTTCTTATTGTTCTTATCATTCTATGAGAATGAAGAATAAAACTGAAATCATATTTGAGAATGTATATCTTTGAGACTTAATTATTTTGGTGCTAATATAATTCTAGAAAGCATAAAAGACATTCTTAAGAGAATAAGAGAGATTATTGAAAGAATAAGACATAAATTAAATGTATAGAACTTGCATTCTCATCATTCTCATCATTGAAAGAATAAGAGACATTCTTGAAAGAATAAAATAGGAGTTACAAGTGCAAAACCGATATTTAAAGAATAAGACATTCTTGATAATTCTCATCATTTTTCCCTTTCGATACTGATGCATATGTGTCTTCTACAACAACAACAAACAAATTGCAACCCCTCCCTATTTTTTAATGAATACTAGGTAAGCCTCAAGTAAGATGGAGACCCACCACTTCATTATTTCTAATAAACCAATAGGTCTGGAAAAGAGAATAACCATGAATAGGGTATGAGTGTTTAGTTTGAGTTAAAGATGAAAATAAAAAATAAAGAACATATTCTTAACCTCCTTCATTATAATCAACATGAAACTCAAGTTTAACTTTTGAAGTTTCTGATTTTCGCAAAATTTCATCTTCTTGCTCGTTAGCGTTGTACTCAACAATTGTTACTTGATCTTCCGTTACAATTATTCACCGATCATTATTGTTGATTTGACATTTAATTCGACATACGAGTTTGGTAATATATATGAGCCTAACGATATGATGGAGAAGGAATTAATTGCCCATGATCTTCATATAACCGATAAACTCAATTTTTTCAAAATTCCTTAATTAACTGTTTTTATTTTAGGTTATTAGAATAATATTATACAATTTCCTATGTGTATATATATTTCTCCTAGAAATAGACAACTATAATACCAATATGATATCTAGGGCATGATATATATGTTGAATTTAATTAAGAGAAACTAAATATTCTTTCTATTTTTTGTTAATTTCTAGTTATCTTCCTACTTAATAGGAAGCGACACTCGTTGTATCCTTATATTGCTTAAGAAAGAGATGCTACAGTACCAATTTGATAGATTAAAATGATGTTAAAACAAAACACAATGGTTGGCCATTTTTTGGGATCTCTCCTAAGAACCCTACAAAACTAGTATTGAATTATTATTATTATTATTATTATTATTATTATTATTATATACTTTTTCTTTTTTTGCATCTCCCTACTAATCCCTTATTATTACACTTGTTATTATTATTTAAGTATTTCTATAGGGAATAATCCCATATTATTAAAATCTAAATATTATATTGGAGAGAGGCCCACACAAGTCTAAGTGATATTGGTCCATATAAAATCCGAAGGCATTTAATATTACACTTGTTACAAATCTTGAAGATTTTGAGATATAAAGGTTATATCCACTTGTATGATAAGAATGGTTTTGCTTCGTATCATGAGATTGGTTTTGCTGAAAACCTAAAGTAAGAACAGTCTTTACAAAATTTCTATTTTCTCCATTCAAAGACAAAAACAAGTCTGAGGAAAAACGTTAAGAATCATGTAATTAATTTATAACAATGAACCAAAATAGCTTAGCAAAAATACAATTATAAACATTAAAAAATGTGTTGTTAGTTATTATCATGACAGAAATGGAAACAAGTAGGAAGCAAGCACAACTTACTTTCAGGCACCACAAACGACTTGAAACTCCCCATACCACCAAAAAATTGAAACCTAAAAATGGAGCCTTCGACCATATTGTGGTTGCGTGTTATGTTATATATGCATGGTTAGACATAAAATCATTTGTTTATGCCCTAAAATCTCGTACACTGTGCAAAGCACAGTTTATATAACTAAAGGTGATGCTCAGGAAAACGAGTACACATATATACGAACAGATTTTCAGAGAGAAAATCGAAGTAACATACAAAACGATGAAAGTCACCTGTTAGCAGTACGGCCTTTGCAGAATTCATATAGCTTGCCGCGGGCGGAGAATACGATGACGGCGACATCGACGTCGCAGAGCCCGGAAAGCTGTCGTGCTTTCTCAATTAAACCTGTTCTCCGCTTCGAAAACGTCACTAGCCTGCTACTCTTATCTTCGATCCGCTTTATTTCGAGCTTCCTCCGCCCCATTGTTTCTCTCTCGGCGAGGCGAAGTTTCTAGACCTAATTTCCGTCGACTTCTCTCCTTATATCTATCGTCTATAAATATCTCATATGTGTTGAGTGCTAACTAATCGCGTGTGTTTAACGGAGGAAGCATAGACCAGTAAAGTATGACGATGACTGCTACAACTTCTGATTTAAATAAATATTTTCATAATTCTATTTTGTCGTTTAATGTCGGCAAGGAAATACCATTAATTGTGTGATCATGATGCACCTTTCCTTTTATTCAACATTATTTTCTATTTGTCTAGTTTTTCAACGGCTTCGATCTATAAGGCTATCCGTTATAACCATCACTAACCATTATAGTGGTAGGTGTCATATCATCACTACTAATTACCACTAAAAGTTTGGGATACTCAACACTATATCCCTTTTATTTTTTTATTATTAAAATAATATATATATTTTAATTAATTAAATTGTAGAGAGAGGTGGAGAAAGGTAGAGAGAGATAGAGAGAAATAGAGAGAGAAGCAAGTTTATTGGTTGTGATGTTCCGTTCTTCCCACCACAGATGACAACGAAATAGCTCCACCACTAAAACCTTGGGATGGTGTTCACATCCGTGGTTAGTGGCCATGTAGATTACGAACCCTCTCGTGATGAGCATATCAGAAGGCCTAAGGCGAATCAGTATACTCTCGTGGTCAGTTGGTCGCAACTGTGGTTTGTGCACATTAGTTCGAACCATCGTGGTTCTCTGTGCTCGTGGTCTTCAGACATCACGAATCGAAACGACCAATAGCATTTCTTCCTAATTCTTTTGTGAGTAACGGCTGTGAACGGCTAGTGCTTTTTTTTTAACCTTCCAAACACTCTTAAAAATCTTCTATAAATACCACAACTATTCTTTCATTTTACTTACACAATTCCTCTCTCATTTTATTCATAATCACACACTTGTTTTGTTTGATCATTCAAAATCAATGGCGCCTAAAATGATGAATTTGTCAGAAAATAAAGAATAGCACTTAACACTAGCTAGAGGTGTTGATCGGATAAATTTTTCGGGTTTCGGATAATTCGAGTTTTTCATGTTAAAAAAATTACCCGTTACCCGACCCAAATTAAATTCGGGTAATTCGGGTTTGGGTAATTCGGGTATTACCTGATTTTTTTTTTGTTTTTTTTTTTAATTTTTTTTTGAATGGCGTCGAAAAATAAATTTAATGAAATAAATATGTCGTGCTCAAACTTTAAACATTGAGATTTTTTAGTCAACAATATTTGAGATATCAAGTATTCGTTTAACAATTTAATCAAATCCAATAAGAATAATAAAAGGAAAATGATATGAATGAAAAAGGTTAAAAAAATTAATATAAATATGAAGTTTGATCACAAATCTATATAAATAATATTATTTGTGACAATGAAAACAAATAAACGAGTTATCAAAATAAGTTCATCATAGGAGATTTGAAACATAATATGTGAAAATTTCATTAAAGAAAAAAAGGGAGCTCATTTGTATGTCTAATAACCTTTGAGGTGAAAAAAAACTTTGTTCTCAATTGATTTGGAAATAACGAGGAAAGAAATATGTCATTTGGACGACTTGTCATTCTTCCATGTATATACACCATAATTTTGACCCAAAACCCTACATAATTTAATTTTACAGACATGCAATATATGATCCAAAGCGCAACTATTTAACATAGAAAACGATAGAAAGCAAATCACGAGATTCAAGCTGAAAGTAGTAGACTTTAAGAAGTTGAGAATGAATTGGGTGGTTATGAGAATGAATCATGCACAAAGAAAAGGAACAAGCTAAATATAGAAACGAAATTGATAAACAAGAAAAGAAGCTTGTAGAGAAGAAAAATAAAATTGATAAACATATTTCAGGTACTCGGGTATACCCGAAACCCAAAAAACTTACCCTTTACTCGACCCGAAAAAAAATCGGGTTACCCAAATACCCGAAAAAATTAACCCGATACCCGAAAAAAATTAGGCGGGTAATTCGGGTAACGAGTATTTTCGACAGGGCTAGCACTAGCATGAATGGTGGTTTCAGAAAACCCAAATGCTATAATGACGGTTGATTTTTGGATAAAAGTTGGAAACGTTTTCCATGATTTAATGATTGTTGAAGTCGTAGTTTTGATCAAATATGTTTGAAGTTTCGCGATATGCGAGTTAAATGTCTTGAGTTCGATGAAATTTATAACTTTGTTATAAACAACGTACACTAAGACAAGTCGTTTGTTGTGACCATGCATTAATATGAAGACACAAAACACATACCGTTTAAACACGTCAAAGCTTGGCTAAAATTGAGGGAGTGCCTAAAATCCAGCCATTAAAAAAAATAAGGTTTAAAAAACTAGTTTAAGTTGTTTGTGGTTGCATTTTTGTGTTTTTTTTGTGTTTTATTTTAAGTTGTGTGTTTTAAATTAATGTAACATGGTATTTTAATTTAATGAAAAACAGTGTGTGTGTGTATATATATATATATATATATATATATATATATATATATATATATATATGTGTGTGTGTGTGTGTGTGTGTGTGTTATTAATGTATTTTTGAATTAAATTTAATTAAAAAAATGAGGCGGAGTGGTAGGTATCCAATGGTTAGTAGTATAAAGTGTGGTGATGATGTGACACCCACCTTAGTAGTGGGTATAACAGATGACCTAAGGCTGTGACGTGTCCTATAATTTTTACCATGAATATATAAGTTGATGGTGACATTTTTATCATTTTTGTCATTTTTAAAAATGGTTAGAGTGTGGTGTTTGTGTGTACCACCGACAAAAGAAGAGAAAGATGACGGTGAATTTGATTTTTGCTATCGGTGAACATGTACTGCGCATGTATTACCACCGGTAAAAAAAACCACCGCAGGGCGGTATTCACTTCCAATAAAAGCTGCCAACTCAACTTGCCAGCGGAATAAACATTACCACACCCCACAGCCAAATCATGTAATTAAAAATAAAATGTTTCAAAAAGTGGTTTTTTGTATGCACCCCCTAATTCCCGTTCTTACACCTCATTTTTATGTTTTTGCTTTTTTTTTTTTTTTTGTCTTTTTTTGTCTTTTTGTAGTTTTTTTTTGTTGTTAATATTTTTAATAAATACATACTATAATTTTTTTCGTTTGGATTATCTTTGTGTTATTTTTTTCATTCAAACTATCCATGTGTTATTTCTTTCATTTTGACTATATAGTGTTATTATTTTGTTGTGATTTTAATAGCTGTTAAATAAAACTCACAAACAAACATAGATATAATTGTTTGTAAATTTTTTTTAACACAAAGATACTCCGGACGAAAAAAAAAAATAAAGTTAATGAAACATCAAATCAAATCAATTATTTTTAAATAATAATAACAACAACAACAACAACAACAAAACCAACAACTAATATAAGACAACAAAAAAAAAACAAAATAACACAAAACACAAAACAAAAAAACAACAAAATAACAAAATATGTAAAAAAAAAAAAACCAAAACAAAACAAAAAAAGAGAGTACAAGGAAGAATTTCAAGAATTAGGGTTACATATAATAATACCCTTTAAAAAATGTGGTACTAAAAAACCTCATTTTGAGAGTTTTTGTCCATAATAACATGATTGAAAAACTATTTCCGATTCTAATGTACTTTCAAAAATGTTTACCATATTAGTATTTTTTTCATTTTTCTTTACTTTTCAGTTTTTCTTAATGTGTTTTTATTTTACATATCCGATTTTCCTCCCTTTCTCTTTTATTTCACATTTTTATTGTTTTTTATTATTGTTTTTAAATAACATTTTTTATTTCATTTTTTTTACCTTCTTTTGTAACATCCCAAAATTCAAGACCAAAAATTTCATTTTTAATTAAGTTATTATAAAACCAACAGTATAAAAACATCTGTAATAATATCTCATGTCAAAACCAAAGTGTCAATCATCAAAACATGTTATCATAAAACAATATCAGAGTGTAATCCCCAAGATCTCATGTGCGGAAAACATAGTATTATGCGCTGCGATCGAGCCGACTTCTTTCCTTTGAAAACGAAGTACCTGAAACCAAAACTAAAAATCGTAAGCACGAAGCTTAGTGAGTTCCCCCATCATACCACATACCATACCAAACACATACTGCCAGGCATATCTGGGTGCCCGGCCTACCTTGTCAGGCATATCTGGGGTGCCCGACCTACCCATGTCAAGCATATTTGGGTGCTCGACATATCCTGTCAGGCATATCTGGGGTGCCCGACCTACCCATGTCAAGCATATATGGGTGCTCGACCTACCCTGTCAGCCATATCTAGGGTGTCCGACCTACCCATGTCAAGCATATCTAGGTGCTCGACCTACCCTCTGGTTTATCTCAACCGGCTACGGGGACTATTTCACCCCTTACCACTACCACATAATACATAATATTGTTGGATTTGGTGTCTAAACCCATAACTATAACTGGTATCTACTTGACCCGATTGTAGCATGGTCCTTTTGGGTTGCCTTCACCAGTGCAATTTGATAGGATGGATTTTGAGAATAAGGTTATTTATGGTTTATTAATGTATTACAAGTATAATATATTAATATGAAATTATTTAATTAGTATTGATCAAGAATTATTTTGGAATTAATTTTGTGGTCAAAAGAGACTAATTACATATATGAGGATTGATTATGTAAATCAATGATTCTTGTGGTGTGGGCTAATGATCCATAATTATAAAGATGGGCTAAACCAATAAGTTAATCCATGGAGGTTAAACCCATGGAGCATAAGAATGTGGAAAGTCATGGAGCATAAGAATGTGGAAAGTCATGGAGCATTAGGGTTTACAAAGTGTAACCCTAGCATGTGCAACACTATAAATAGAACCCTCCATGAGCCAAAATCGGTTACACCTTCTCTTTGAGATAAGTAGTTTATTCTCTTAAGTCATCCTTTTTCATATTGGTGTTTGTAAACCATTAGAGGCATCACACTTGAGGTGCTCAAGCTTTCAAAGGTCAAGAACTACTAGTCCTTCTAAAAGGTATGTCATCTATCTAGATGTATTATTCATTTGGCAATTTGTATGCTAGTTAGGACAATGCTTTGGAAAAATTGAAAATATGCATGTGTAATAGAGAAAACATAGATCCAAAGCATTTAGGGTTGCATGTGCACCATAGGAGTGTTATAGTGCTCAAAACCCAATAGTGGTATCAGAGCCTATGATTGTTTTCTATTATATTTGATGCTTACTAGTTTTTCAAAGCTGAAAAAGTCAAAATTTTGGCCTCTGACTGGTGAACTCGCCGAGTCCATGAACAGACTCGACGAGTCCACTCAGTAACAGAGCAACTCGTCGAGTCTAGTTCATGTACTCGACGAGTTGAAGACACTATTTGTAGAATTTCGAGTTTATGGGCATGGTTTAGATTGGGAACACTACCACAAACTGTTTTGGATCATTGAAAATGTTTTTTATGATATGGTAGTGCTTGTACTCATCCAACCACAAGATAATTGTCAAAGTTTTAAAATAATTTTTGTTTTATATGATAAACAAAATTGCTTTCAAATTATTGACTAGAAATTATCTTGATTATGAGTTTAGTTAGTGTTGGATTAGTGTCTAAGCCCGTAACTATATTTGGTAAGTACTTGACCCGGTTGTGCATGGTCCTTTTGGGTTGCCTTCACCAAAGCAACCTGATAGGATGATTCAAGGAGAAAGAGAGGTTATTATGGTTTATTAATATATTATATGAATAATATATTAAAGGAGAAATCATATAGTTTAATTAATATTAGACAATAATTAATTTTGTGGCTAAAAGACATTAATTAAATAAAGGGGACTAGAACTATCAATTATGTGATAGTTGAATATTGGGCTGAGAAGCCTTATGGATTAGGCATTGACGAAATTAAGGATGTGTTTATCTTAATTTCGGCCATAGAGGCCTTATTCCATAAGATTCCTTGGACTGCTTAAGGCCTAAGCTGTCCATTAGGGTTTTGACTGAAACCCTAGCGACACAAGTATAAATAGACCCCTAGGGCATCGGTTTTCGGCCACTGGAAACCCTAGAAGAGTTCATAGCCGAAATTATGCCTCCTCTCCTCTCTCCAATATCATCATCTTGCTTGTGGTGTTTGTAAGCCATTAGAGGAGTGACATTTGTGACTCTAAGCTCCAAGACAAGAAGATTCAAGCCATTCTTGAAGAGTTAATCATCTAGATCTGTTTTTATATGATAATTTCGAAATATGTATGCTAGATCTAGGGTTCATAAATCTTCGATGAATTGCATGTACAATAGAGAAACTTAGATCCAAACTTTAGGGTTTGCATGAGCACATAGGATGTTCTTTTGTATAAATCCCAACAGTGGTATCAGAGCCTAGATTGGTTTCAATTGTATTTAATGCTCATTAATTCGTCCATAGCAGAAAAGAGAAATCGTTTTTGAAAAAAAACCCAACTCACGACATGACTCACTGAGTTCACGACGTGAGTTCTGTCTGCCTGGCAGACTCGCCGAGTCCAGTAGGCAACTCGACGAGTCAGTGAGTCAGTTGGCACAAATCTCGGATTTTTGGGTTTATTTTGGTTTGGATAATTACCAAAATTGTTTTCGGTTAATAAAATCTGATTTTCATATATAATATGTGATTATCCTTGCCAAAATAAAAGATAGTTTCAAATTAATTAAATAATTATTTCCTTATATGATAAAATATGATTATTTGAATAATTTGATGAATTATCTTGTGAATAAAATGGAATATGTCAAATTCAGATAATCATTAAATTAAATGTTTGATTTAAATTATTTGTTATTTGATCCTATGTGTTTTGAAAAGTTCAAAACTTGCCCTCAAGTTTTGAAATTTCATTTTTTAATTAAAAGTTTAATTTGAATTTTTTAAATTTCAAACGCTAGAATTTTACAAGTTTAAAATTCAACCTTATACTTTATTTATTATAAGATTAATATATATATATATATATATATATATATATATATATATATATATATATATATATATAACTTAAATGCTAGTCTTACCGTTAGTATGCCTCATTCACGAAGCCGATCTATAAGGTGGGGTATAAGGTTATGGCCTATAAAATGGTCGTTTAATGGGTGTCCACTCTCACCCATCGCTTCCTTGATTGGTGGAGGGTCGTTAGCCGAACGGGTAGGATATGGAAACCCCTTCCTCATTAAAAGTATAATGACTTAATAAAGTAACTAAATGTTTTTTTTTCAAAATTCCCAATCTTAGTTACTTTAGGAAAAAGTGAATTGATGTAATTCCATGAAATTACACTTTGTACCCTTGCTAAGACGTTACTGGAGCGTGTGTGGTTAACCGACACACTAATTGGGCTCTAAGCATAGGTGGCAAAGGGTGAATCGATGTTTGTCATGGTTCGATGGAGCGTGTGTGGTTAACCGGCACGTGGAATAGGTGACTGTAACATTGAGGACACCATGTACATTTGCATGGTTATTCACACCCGCTTTGTGATCCTCGGCATCCCAGTCACAAAGTTAAGGGGCATATCTGTTGGGTTTTTGAGCATTCTAACACTCCTAAGTGTACATGCAACCCTAAATACCTTGGAACTATGTTTTCTCTATTATACATGCAAATATGAATATTCCAAGGTATTACCCTATCTAGCATACAATCCCTGATACTTGGGTAATATAACAAGTTAGAATACATACCTTTTAATGAAGCTTGAAGTCTTGAACTTTAAGAGCTTAGCCCCAATAGTGTGGAAGCCTCAAGTGGAATCACAAATCACCAAAACACCTTGGAAAACCTTTAGAGAATATGGATACTTGGCTCACACTTATGAAATCGGTTATTGCCCTCTTTAGTGTATCCACACTAGCCACTAGACTCATTTCATGAACCATAAGACCCTTTATATAGTGTGGAGGATTAGGGTTAAACCCTAATACCCATGACCTTTCATTTCCTAGGATCCATGGGTTAAAGCTCCATGGACTATCCATGAAGACTTAGCCCAACCTAAATGAACTTGGCCCACTACACACATATATCTAAGAGTCCATATTTAATTAGTTCCTTTTGATCACTTAATTAATTATAAATTAATTCTTGATCAATACTAATTAAATAAGATGATTATATATTAATATATTAGAACTTATAATATATTAATATAAATCATAAATATACTATTCTCAAAAGACTATCCATATAAATTATGTCGGTGAAGTGCAACCCAAATGGACCATGCCGGGTCGGGTCAAGTACATACCAAATATAGTTATGGACTTAGACATTAATCCAACAGTCTCCCACTTGGATAAGTCTAAAACTATTATTGAGTATGACTTCAAAAACCAACTGGCAATCGTAGCTCTTAAAGCCGCTGTCAAACTCTGATCCTGTCAACGAACTCTGACCTTTGTCAATGACTTGTCCATTAGATAAGGGATCATATATTCCTCCATTCTAGATATCATATGGACTGAGACATGGATTATAATCATTCTCTCTGTCCATTTGTTGTTTCCCGATTTCCGATTTATGATGACTGACTGATTGAACAAATCAAATCAGTCCTGGCTTGGCCAAGCACTCACATGTGTCATCATTAAATCATCGAGGGGCCCACATATATCGCTTTTATCCCGAAGGTAAAAGGAACGGATAAACTTCGACTCATATGGCTTGTTCTACTACTTGTTGAATCATACACAAAGGCACGTTTTATAACATCGATTTACCAATGCGGTTTCGTGCAATCAATGTACAACCAACTCATAGTAACAACTCATATCTCTAGGTTTGAATAATATAAGATATTATCGTCTCATGATCACTCGTGATAAAATCCATGAAGTGATTCAAATGAGCGCGGGTTGAATCCAATACTCAGAACTTATGAGCACTCATGAGTGTTGTAGCACAACTTTGTCCACCAACTTGGACCTCTACAAGCCAACCCATGACAGTCTTGATTCATATCTACTTCCAACATATGACCGACTGTGGATGGTTTGAATAACTTAGTCATTCTGGAAGAATAACCTAGTTATTATGGAAGTCAAAACATGCAAAGTGAAACACAAGAATAAATTAATCAAATATGGTATCAAACCCTATGAATATAAATAGACCACTTTTATTTATCACCATACTGATTACTCATTATTCATTGTTTCGGTTTTATCAACTTTATACCTGAATTAAAAACACTAGTTGTCCCATGCTCCAAGCATGTACACTATGTTTTTCTAAACAATAGCTTTGCCATACACCAAGTATGCACTCTATGTTTGTCTATGATCCTTTTCTTTGTGAACTAGATCAATTGAACATAATTTCAATGATTCTCTTTTCACACTCCCAAATCCTTGTCTTAAATGTAAGAATTCCAAATTCCTATCATTTATCGAAATCTGTTTAGATTTTAAACTTATATGCACTGTTCCTCTTGTAATGATTATGCACAAAGCCACAAAGACTTGGCAACAATCATTACAGAGTATTCCAATGGAGAGCAATTCCACGGAAACGATGTTTCAAATTCAAAGCGCATTGCTTTGAACATGCTTCTTGCATTAAGTTTCTTTAACCTTACACAGATTGCTTGCACCTATGAAGACAACTCTATATTCCCATTTTGACTACCACTTCTGAACAAGAGTTGCCTCTTTTCAGACTATGTCATAATGGTCCTTCCAATATTAACAGTATACTTCCAATTGTCCTTGAGCAATGAATCTTTGGTAAACCTTAGATTGTCCTCGACAATTGCTTAGTCACTTTAGTCATATCCAATTCTAGACATTTTCCTCCTTAATGCCCTAAGGCATTTGGAAAATTCAGAAAGAATAAATATTATAGCACATGAAATCGATCTTGTACCCAAAGTAAATGGGACACGATTCATGATGTTTCACATAAAGACATGGTTCTAGACCAGTCTTTTGCCATAATAATTTTTTGTTTGCCATATTCTCAAAATTTGACTATGAAAAGGGATGTCGTAATCATAATTGAATTTTGAGAACACAATATATAGAATTTTCTTAAGTTGAACCAATCCAGCATGAAATTCATATATATATTCTTGACTAAAGGTGATTAAAATCTCAATATAAGCTCTTTAGAATGATTATAAACTCAATCTAAGCTTTTTAGAATTGAAATGAAGTATAATTTCCTCTCCCTTAATTATAGCAAAACAACTTTTTCAACCCCTGCAACCTCACGAATTGAAACTTTTGTTTTCTATAATTAACATTGCTAACTTGCAATACTTATCATAATTATCATGCTCCCACTAACATGATGATTATTAGCATAACACTTATGCTCCCACTAGCTTTGACATGTATCCAGAAAACAGCTGGACCTCTAGAAGTCAATACTTTATTGACATTCTTACCAAAGTTCAGATTTCTGATACTAGATTGCTTTGATAAGACTTTATCAAAATCATACACCTTATCTTAGATAGATCATAGGTGCGTCTAAACAATTTCAGAACTATGAAAAGGGATGCCGTAATCATAGTCTCAATTGTTTAGACCTTTTTCCATTTCTCATAAGTCAATGTTAGTGTGCCGGTTAACCACGCACGCTCCACTAACGACTTTGAGAACTGCAAATATCACAATTGATATCTACTTAAAATCTACTTAGTGAAAGAATTTCCTCACCATCATTTTCATGAATCGGAGAGAAATCTTATGACACTTAGATTTTATGGTGTATGTGTTCTTATCCATGTGAATTTGTCAAACCATAATCACAAGACTAGGTTAGTGACAAATCCTAACTCATATGGATTGAACTTGTGCAATCTTAACTTCTTGCCACCTGGCAGCTCAAGGGTCTGCCATTGCTTCCAAGTAGCTATGCAAACAATTGAGAACATGTAGAACTCAAATGTATAGCCAACTTAACTGGAATGGGCACAGAAATGTCAACACGATAGGTTATAAACCTCTAGTTGTGTGCTAGTGATGAAATACAGGTTTTATTCTTGATTACTTCTTGAAACCCTTTCAGGATCTTTTAGACTCCCACTGTCTCCTTGACCTATAAGACTTTCTTGCCAAATATTCAAGAGATAGTGTGGATTCTAATCAAGACAAACACTTAACACAATTGGCCTAAGTTGGTCTCTGTTTTATCCAAAACATCACAACTTACCAAATTCAAATGTACAAGAGTAGAAAACCTTTTACTCTTACATTTCACTAGTGTTAATAAACCTTCTTTAAGATATGTCACTCAAGTTACATTTGTGGTGGGCTTGATCAGTGCACAAGAATGTGTACTCGATCCCTTAGTCCTTTACTTGACTCACACATCCATGTGAACAAGTAATTAGTCTTAATTTTCCAATGCTTGAAAGTTCTCATTCATCATACCATACAACTTGCATGATTCCAAGTTTCTATCCAACTGAAACTTGGGTGATGAGAATCTTTCCTTATTTGGAAAATTTAGACACTACCACAAATGAAAGAATCAAATTCATATTTCCACTCTTGCTATTAATGGAATCATATAAGCAACAATTTTTTTTTTCCTTTTCACAAATGCCATTGTAAGGATATTTTAAAATAAATAAAATCAATTTTTTTTTTCTTTTATTTTAAAAACTTTGCGGAAAAATTATCCTTACAGTGCAAAAGCACATGAAAAACTTTGTTGTTATCTATTCCTAAGCAATATATCATAACTCCTAAGCAACAGCTCAAAATTCTGATCACAGAACCATGCGATCGAGATCCATCTTCGCGATCAGAATCAGCATATACTTCCTTTAAGTTTCTTCACTTTTCTTTGATTCTTAAAACATCAGCATGTGACCCAGTCACATCATGTAAAAAGAATCTCAGAATAGAAACTTAACAGAGTTAGATAGTGGGCTTTACCTGAAGTAGAGTCAATCTTCTTGACTTGATCAACCTTATGATCTTTCAGGTAAATAGGCCGCTTCTCAATCAATGCCCCTTCCTTTGGCAAGAGAAACATAGGGACTCTTTGGGAATGGTACATGGGACTATCGCAGACTTAGCCTTTCTCTTTACCATTTGGTCAACCTAGTTGACTATGGTCAATCCCTTTACTTAGGAAGAGAAGGCTTTTCTAGATATTCGTTACCATTGTCAATGTCCATGGTAGTTTGGGAAGTTGATCTACTAATCAAATTTGCTCTCCCAGTGCTCCAAATTATTGCTGATTCAGCAGCACCAAGCAAATAGATAAGATCATTAAGGGTCATGTCATAGTCTGTTTCATAGTAGTCCCAAAGGAATTCACTATGTGACTTAGAAAGTGATTGAACCACCAACTTTCTCAAGAGTTTGACACCCAACTCTCCCGGCTTGTCAATATGTGACTTCATCTCCAAGATGCGATCACACATAGACCTTGCTTGCCAATAGGGCTTGAGTGACCTTGAACTTGTGGGTTAGGGAGAATAGTTGGAGGATGTGGAGGAAGTGAAGTTCCAAGAGATTTGGGAGGATCATAGATGTCTGAACCAGACATCTTTTTGGGAGATATTCAAGATAGTTGATCTAAAGTCCTTAATATAAAACCCAATATGAAATATCAAGGCTAGCACCCAGCAAACTATTTTATAACTTGGAAGAGGGATGCCGTAATCCAAGCTATAAAATATTTGAAGGTAGGTGAATGACGATTCACCAATTTCCACCAAGATAAACGAAATATATTATTAGGTTTTAATTGGTTTTGAAACTCCTAGATTCTTTTGAGATTCATTAAACTTTTCAAATGCATGTTTCAATCTCGAGTGTGCCCTTCAGGTTTTGTGACTGGGATGCCGAGGATCACAAAACAAGGTGTGAATAACCATGCAAATATACTTGGTACCCTTAATATTTACCCCTCAATCGATGTGCCGGTTAACCACACACGCTCCACCGATACTATGATAAACATTAAGTTACCCTTTGCCTACCTTGTTAAATCAAGCTAGTGTGCCGGTTAACCACACATGCTCCACTAACTGACTTAAGCAAAGTGCAAAGTGTAATTTCATGGGTTAGCACCAAATTCACATTTTCCTAAGTAACTAAGATTGGGTATTATTAAGAGTTTAGTTACTTAGTATTTATCATTAATACTTTTAATGAAGGGAGAATTATAGTCATTGTCCTACCCGTTCGGCTAACGACCCTCCACCGGTCAAGGAAGCGGTGGGTAAGAGTGGACACCCATTAAACTGCCATTTTATAGGCAGTAACCTTATACCCCCCTTATAGACCGGCTTCGTGAATGAGGCCTACTAATGGTAAGACGACTTTACTCTTATACATATATATAAATATTATTAACTTATAATATTATAAAGTATAAGGGTTGAATTTTAACTTTTAAAATTCTAAGGGCTTAACTTGGAATTAAAGTATTCAGAAGTGAAAACTTTACAAATTCCAAAACTTGAGGGCAAGTTTTTGAAACTATTCAAAACTTTTCATTTCATAACTTATGAGTTTAATGGTTCATTAAAATGACGACTCTTCATTTTTTATGTAACCTCTTATTCTTTAATAACACTTTTAAAGAAGTGACTCTTAAACATCCATAACTTGAGGACAAGTTATGGAGTCATAATACTATTTAATGAAAAAGACTCTTCATTTTTTTTATGTAACCTATGACACTTTTATGAGTTTTAAGATTCATAAATGTGACCTTTTATGTAACTTGAGGACAAGTTACAAAAACACATTTTATGAACTACCTCTAGATTAATTAGGATTGAAAACAACTAAAACACAATTTTTTTTTTCATTAATCTAAACTAACTCATAAATCAAGGAAACATAAAACTTTTGGTAATCCATAACTTATGGAGGTTTCAAAACACTTAAGATCACAACTTTAAAAAAAACTTTTGAGCTCCAAAATTTTATGACAAAATTTGTAACTCCTTAAAACATTTAGATCAAACTTTTAAAACTAATAAAATAATCATATCATTTTATCTTTTACTAAATTTGACCTAATTCAACTCATATATCAAATTATTCAAATTTTACAAATAATTAGTTTTTCACAAAACAAGTAATTATTTTAAAATTTGACAAACTTCATGTTTTTTTTCTTTTTTTTTCAACTTTGAAAATCAAACATTTGCATGAATATAAAAGAAAACAACCCATGGCTCTGATACCACTGTTGGGTTTTTGAGCATTCTAACACTCCTAAGTGTACATGCAACCCTAAATACCTTGGAACTATGTTTTCTCTATTATACATGCAAATATGAATATTCCAAGGTATTACCCTATCTAGCATACAATCCCTGATACTTGGGTAATATAACAAGTTAGAATACATACCTTTTAATGAAGCTTGAAGTCTTGAACTTTAAGAGCTTAGCCCCAATAGTGTGGAAGCCTCAAGTGGAATCACAAATCACCAAAACACCTTGGAAAACCTTTAGAGAATATGGATACTTGGCTCACACTTATGAAATCGGTTATTGCCCTCTTTAGTGTATCCACACTAGCCACTAGACTCATTTCATGAACCATAAGACCCTTTATATAGTGTGGAGGATTAGGGTTAAACCCTAATACCCATGACCTTTCATTTCCTAGGATCCATGGGTTAAAGCTCCATGGACTATCCATGAAGACTTAGCCCAACCTAAATGAACTTGGCCCACTACACACATATATCTAAGAGTCCATATTTAATTAGTTCTTTTTGATCACTTAATTAATTATAAATTAATTCTTGATCAATACTAATTAAATAAAATGATTATATATTAATATATTAGAACTTATAATATATTAATATAAATCATAAATATACTATTCTCAAAAGACTATCCATATAAATTGTGTCGGTGAAGTGCAACCCAAATGGACTATGCCGGATCGGGTCAAGTACATACCAAATATAGTTATGGACTTAGACATTAATCCAACAATATCGAGATTTAAACATGCCATTGAAAAGTTCAATGAATCTCAAAAGATCTAGGAGTTTTCAATACCTTTAAAACTTAGCTTTAATTTGTTTTTCATGGTGGAAATTAGTGAATCGTCATTCACTTACCTTCAAATTATTTGTTGTTTAGATTACGGAATCCCTTTTCTAAATTGCAAATAATGTTGTTGGATCCTAGCCCTAATTTATCATTTGGGTGTTTAATTAGGGATTAATTTCTAATCAAACTTGTCTCTTTTCTGTTTCAGATGTCCAACGTCAACAACAACGCTTCCGGCTCAAATTCCTCTGGCTTGTTCTCACTCATGAACTTGTGTGGGAGAGTGATCTTTGACGGGTCCAGTTTCAATGATTGGATCCGCAACATCCGAATGGTCACTCGTTACAAGGACAAAGTGTATGTCCTCGATGAGGAGCTGAAGTAAATCAACATCAACACTGCCTCTGCTGAAGAGATCGCGGCCTTTGAGGCCCATGAGCGTGATGCTACGAAAGTCAATTGCATCATGATGGCGACTATGACTGCAGAAATCCAGAAGTCCTATGAGGACATGTATCCCTATGAGATGCATCAAGTTCTGCTGGACCGGTACCACCAAAGCGCTAGGCAAGAAAGGTACGATATCATCACTTCGATGATCACTGCTAAAATGGGTAATGGAGAGTCCCTTACTGCTTATCTGCAAAAGATGCAGAGATATGTCGATCGCCTGCTAAAGTTAAATGTTAACTTTGATGAAGAGTTGGCAATTGACATCATCCTTCACTCCTTGCCTCACTACTACAACCAGTTCTGCATGACCTACCACATGAACAAGGAGGAGGTCACTTTGAGCAAGCTTCAAGGCTTGATGGGGACTGCTGAGAGAAACCTCAAAGACAAATATGTTGCATCAACTCCTACTGCTGCCCCAGTCTTGGCAATTGGGCAAGGAAATGGTAAGAAGAGAAAGGCTCCCTCAAAGAGCCACCATAAGGGAAAGTCCCATGATGACACCTCTTCTATTGGGACCAAGGTTGGTTCTGATAAACCCAACTCCAACCCCAAGGAGGCAGAGTGTCATCGCTGCCACGAAATAGGACATTGGAAATGAAGCTGCCCGAAATATATGCAAGACATCAAGGATGGAAAGATCAAGCCATCCTACGCAGGTATTTACACTATTAAATCTAATGATTCATCACATGTTATTTCTTGGGTTCTTGATACAGGATGTGGTTTTCACATTTGTTCTGACTTGTAGGGCCTAAGAAGAAATAGGGATGTGGAGCATGGGAAGATAAACTTGATCATGGGGAACAGAAGATCGTCGCCTGTCACCAAGATTGGAGTTTATTCTTTAGTGCTTAGTAATGAATTAGGATTAGATTTAAATAATTGTTGCTATTCGCCAGATCTGGCAAGAAACATCATTTCTTTTCATGGTTTGTATAGACAAGGGTTTAGATATTCATTTGATAATGAAAAGGGTTCTATTAATGCTTATCTTAATGGTGTTTTTTATTTTGAAGCATTGCCTTGTAATGAAATATACGAAACTGTGATGGTTGTAGATAACTTAGGAAATGATGTGTTGTGTATCGATTCTTCCAATAGTTTGGATAAAGCATGCTTGTGGCATTGTCGTATTGGACATATCAACAAGAAACGCATAGCCCAACTCCAAAAGGATGGAGTGTTGGAGTCAAGTTATGGAAAATAAAAGGTCGCATACATTAAAATCCAATTAAACTCATACGTTATGAATGTGAAGAGTTTTGACAAGTTTCAAAACTTTCCCTCAAGTTTTGGAATTTGTAAAGTTACAGTAATGAAACTTTAATTCCAAACCCTAGAGTTTTAAAAGTTAAAATTCAACCCTTATACTTTATATTTATAATATTATAAGTTTAATAATATATATATATATATATATATATATATATATATATATATATATATATATAAAAGACAAGTCGGTCTTACCGTTAGTAGGCCTCATTCACAAAGCTGGTCTATAAAGGGGGGGGGGTATAAGGTTACTGCCTATAAAATGGTAGTTTAATGGATGTCCACTCTCACCCACCGCTTCCTTGACTGGTGGAGGGTCGTTAGCCGAACGGGTAGGATATGACATTAATTCTCCCTCGATAAAAGTATAATGAAAAAAATATAAAGTAACTAAACTTTTATTAAAATTCCCAATCTTAGTTACTTTAGGAAAATGTGAAAGTGGTGCTAATCCATGAAATTACACTTTGCACATTGTTAAGTCGTTAGTGGAGTGTGTGTGGTTAACCGACACACTAATTTGGGACTGATAATGTGTGGCAAAGGGTAACTTGATGTTAATCATAGATCAATGGAGCATGTGTGGTTAACCGACACATTGATTAGGTTATTTGTAACATTGGGTGTACCAAGTTAATTTGCATGGTTATTTATGTTGGGTTTTGGTATACTACAACATCCTATGGTGCACATACAACCCTAAATGCCTTGGATCTATGTTTTCTCTAATTATACATGCAATATGTTTCCAAAGCATTAAGCCTACAACTAGTATACAATTTGACATATGAATCATAAAAGTAAGTTAGAAGATTACCTCTTTGTTGTAGCTTGTAGACATTGGCCTTTTAAGAACTTAGTGCCTCAAGTGTTGCACCTCAAATGTTTCACAAACACCATGAACAAAGGAATACTTTTGAGAGAGAATATCCTTGCATACAAACATTAGGGTGGTGATTTTAGCTATGGGGTGCTCTATATATATGTTAGGAATCTAAGAGTCATGGGTAAACCCTAATCCATACTCTTGGGCTTATTATCCATGATTCATGATTCGAGTGGGCTAACTCTTTATGGATTCTTCCATAAACTTAGTCCATCATGTATCATAAGCCCAAAACATATATATATATATATATATATATATATATATATATATATATATATATATATATAACTAATTTACACAATTAGTTCCCATTAATTCAATTAGTCTCTTTTGATCACCAAATTAATTCTTGATCAATATTAATTAAATCATATGATTTCATATTAATATATTAGAATTTATAATATATTAATAAATCATAAATAACCTTTTCTCAAAAGTCCATCCTATCAAATTGTCCTTGTGAAGGCAACCCAAATGGACCATGCTACTCTCGGGTCAAGTACATACCAATTATAGTTATGGGCTTAGACACCTAATCCAACAGTCTCCCACTTGGATAAGTCTAATAACTATTATTGCAAGTATGACTCCAAAATCCCGACTAGCAATCGTAGCTCTTAAAAGTCGTTGTCGAACTCTAAACAAATCAAATGACGCGTGCATTAGATAAGGGATCATATATTCCTCCATTCTAGATATCGTATGAACTGAGACATGGATTATAATCATTCTCTCTGTTCATGTGTTGTTTCCTGATTTCTGATTTATGACGACTGACTAATTGAACAAATCAAATCAGTCCAGGCTTGGCCAAGCACTTAGGTTGTCATCACTAAATCATCGAGGGGCCCACAAATATCTCTTTTATCCCTCTAAGGGTAAAAGGAATGGATAAACTTCGACTCAAATGCCCGCTTGTACTTACTTATCAAATCACACACAACGATATGTTTTATAACACCAAGTTACTGGTGCGTTTACATATGTCAATGTGCAACCGACTTGTAAATTACAACTCACATGTCTTGGTTTCAAGAATATAAGATATTATCGTCTCATGATCACTCATGATAAAATCCATGAAATGATTCAAATGAGTGTGGGTTGAATCCAATACTCAAATCTTATTACAGGAGTACTCATGAATACTGCAGTAAACTTGTGCTATGTCTAACACCTTAGACAATTCTACAGACCCATTCATGACAGTCTTGCCTCAATACCTACTTCCAAAGTATGATAGACTGTGGATGGTTTGAATAACCTAGTTATTCGGGAAGTCAAAACATGCAAAGTGAAACACAAGAATAATACTAATCCTATATGGCCCCAAAACTTTTGAGTGCAAATAAAATACCTTCTATCTAATCGCCATATTGATTACTCATTATTCATTGTATAATGTTTCGAATAATCAACTTAATACTTGAATTAAAACAATAGTTATCCCATGCTCCAAGCATGCACACTATGTTTTCCTATGGTCCTTTCTTTGTGAAATAGATCAATTGACAACATTTCAAGGATGCTCATTTCACAATTTCAAATCCTTATGATAAATGTAAGAATACCAAATTCTTGCCATTTACTGAAATCTTTATATGCAATGATCCTCTTGTAATGACTATGCACAAAAGTCATAGAGACTTGGCAACAGACATTACAAAGTATTCCAATGGAGAGCAATTCCATGGAAACGAAGTCTCACATTCAAAGTACATTCCTTTGAACATCCTTCTTGCATTAATTTTCTAATCTTACATAGATTTAAAGAATAACTTCCACTTATAGAAACATTTCCATATTCCCATTTTGACTATCACTCCTGAACAAGAGTTACCTCTTCTCAGAGTATGTCAATATGGTCCTACCAAAATTCAGAATATACTTCCAACTGTCCATAAGCAACCAATCTTTGGTAAACCTCAGATTGTCCTCGACAATTGCTTAACCATTTTAGTCATATCTCGTTCTAGTCTCTTTTCCCTCTTAATGCCCTATGCATTTGGAAAATTAGAATAGATAAATATTATAGCATATGCAATCGATACTATACCCGAAGCATATGGGATACGATACATAATGTATTACATAAAGACGTGATACTTTACCAGTCTCTTGCTATAACATTTCCATATACATAATTTCCTTCTGTTAAATCTTTTCAACATTACATTCATATATATACTTGACTAAATTTGATTAAAATCTCAATCTATGCTTTTAGATTTGAAATGAAGTATGAATTCCTTTCCCTTAATTATAGCAAAACAACTTTTCAAACCCTGCAACTCTGTGAATTGAAACTTTTGTTTTCTATAATTAACATTGCTAACTCGCAACACTTAACGTAATAATTGTGCTCCCACTAGCATAATAATTACATTCTTATCAGCATAACACTTATGTTCCTACTAGCTTTGACATGTACCCAGAAATAAGCTGGACTTCTAGAAATCAATACTTATTGACTTTCTTACCAAAGTTCAGATTTCTGATACGATATGCTTCGATAAGTAATTATCTATGCTTCTCAAACTCATACACCTTTCCTTAGATAGCTCACATGTGTGTCTAAACAATTTTAGAACTTACAGCAATAAGTCTCAAATGTTTAGACCTTTGCCATTTCTCACAATGCGAACTATGAAGAGGGATGCCGTAATCATAATCGAATTTAAGAATGCAAATATTACAAACGCTATCTCCTTAAAATCTACTTAGTGAAAGCGTTTCCTCACAATCATTTTCATGAATTGGAGAGAAAACTTATGACACTTAGATTTTTATGGTGTATGTGTTCCTATCCATGTGAATTTGTGATAACCATAATCACAAGACAAGGTTAGTGACAAATCCAAACTCATATGGACTGAACTTGCTCAATCTTAATTTCTTGCCATTTGGAATGGTCACAGAAACAAGAATATGTCAACACGATAGGTTGCAAACCTCAAGTCGTGTGCTAGAGATAAACAATCGTTTTTATTCTTGATTAGTTCTTGAAACTTGTTAAGATCCTTAAGACTCCCACTGACCTCCTGACATATAAGACTCTCTTGTCAAGAACCATTCCTTGACAAACAAATATTCAAGAGTTAGTGCGGATTCTTATCAAGACAAACACTTCACACAATTGGTCTTAGTTGGTCTTTGTTTTATCCAAAACATCACAACTTACCCATTTCAAATGTACAAGAGTAGAAAACATTTTACTCTACATTTGATAAGTGTTATAAACCTTTCTTAAGATTATATCACTCAAGGCACAATCTTGGAGCATGACTTTAAGACTTGATTTTGGAACGAAGTATGACTCATCTTCTTGACTTAACCATTTCAACAATTCACGATTCCTCTTCTTAGCCATACAAATGCACTAAGATATCCTTAGAGGATCAATTGTGATATGGTTTTCCATAATCATTAAGATGATCATAAAACACGATACTAAAGTACTCTTCCATCTTTTCAGGTTGGAGAAACTTTTATCTTTCTGCCTAATTTGATTCTTCTCATTCGTTCTACCAAACATCGAAACTATTCCAATGTTTCAGAATTACACTTAAAGTTGTAAGCATAACCATATTTGCTAAACTTTAGTAAATTATAACGAATAGTCTTACCGTTCTTTGTGGTGGACCTGACCAGCGCACAACCAAGTGTACCCAATCCCCTAGTCCTTCACTTGACTCACATATACATGTGAACAAAGAAGTATCTTATTTCCTAAAGATGAAAATTCTCATTCATCACACAACGCAAGTTGCATGATTCCAAGTTTCTATCCAATCGAAACTTGGGCGATGGTAATCTTTCCTTATTTGGTAAATTATGACACTACCACAAACGAAAGAATCAAATCCATTTTCCAATATTGCTATCAAATAAACAACAATTTTTCACAAATTCCATTGTAAGGAAACTTAAAATAAGACAAAAATAAAAAACTTTTCTTTATTTATAAAACTGCGGAAAAACTTTTCCATACAATGCAATTACAAATGAAAACTATGTTCTTATCTATTCCTAAGCAATCTATCACAACTCTTAAGCAACAACTCAAAATTCTGATCACTGAACCATGCGATCGAAATCCATCTCTTTGCGATCAGAATCAACTTATTCTTCCTTTAAGTTTCCTTTCTTTTCTTCGATTCTCCAAAACATCAAAATGTAATTACATTACATCATGTATTAAGAATATCCAAATAAGAAGTTAATAGAGTCAGATAGTGGACTTTCAAGTTAGTTGATTTAAGTCCTTAATATAACACCCAAAACAAAATATTAAGGCTAGGACCCAACACAATATTCTATAATTACGAAATGGGATGCCTTAATCCAATTGTAGAATATTTGAAGGTAGGTAAATGACGATTTACCAATTTCCACCATGAAAAACGAAATAGATTATTAAGTTTTAATTGGATTTGAAATTCCTAGATCCTTTGAGATTCATTGAATTTTTCAATGGCATGTTTAAATCTCGATTGTGCCCTTCAAGTTTGTGACTGAGATGCTGAGGATCACAAACAAGGTGTGAATAACCATGCAAATTAGCTTGGTACACCCAATGTTACAAATCACCTAATCAATGTGCCGGTTAACCACACACACTCCATTGATCTATGATTAACATCAAGTTACCCTTTGCCACACATTGTCAGTCCCAGATTAGTGTGTCGGTTAACCACACACGCTCCACTAACGAATTAACAAGGTGCAAAGTGTAATTTCATGGATTAGCACTATTTTCACATTTTTCCTAAAGTAACTAAGATTGGGAATTTAATAAAAGTTTAGTTACTTTATATTTATCATTATACTTTTAATGAGGGAGAATTAATGTCCTATCCTACCCATTCGGCTAACGACCCTCCACCAGTCAAGGAAGCGGTCGGTGAGAGTGGACACCCATTAAACTGCCATTTTATAGGCAGTAACCTTATACCCCCTTATAGACCGACTTCATGAATGAGGCGTACTAACGGTAAGACGGACTTTATAATTATACATATATAATATATTAGACTTTTAATTTTATATAGTATAAGGGTGTATTTTAAACATTTAAAATACTTGGTGGTTTAATCTATTAATTAAACTAGACTTTTAATTTAATTAAACTCAAACCATATAATTATGGATTTATTAATACTCTTTTAATTAGTTATCAACAAAGCCATAATTAAAGTTTTTAATTCCAAACTTAAGTTATGAAGTCAAAAGGTTTAGTATTTAACATTTCACAATTAAAACATTTTTAATCAAATTTTAAACTCCAAAACTTGAGGGCAAATTTTGAACTATTCAAAAACTTTTGGTTTCCATAACTCATGTGTTTAATGTGGTTTTTATGGAAAACTTTTCATGTTCCATAACTTGAGGACAAGTTATGGAAGACTTTAAAACCATTTTAAAATGACTCTTAAAAATGAGACCTTTCATTTTCCATAACCTATGAGTTTTAATAAGCTTTTAAAAGAAAAACTTTTCACTTTCCATAAATTGAGGACAAGTTATGGATTTCATTAAGGCAATCAGATCATATTTTTAACTAACAAAATATATCAAATAATATATTCATGATCTAACTAAACTAATAAGAACAAGATAATTCATATCATCAATATTCAAGAAATTAGCCTAATCATATAAACTAATACAAATCTTGAAATTATGACAATTATCTTCAAATTGGACAAGCATGATCATTACTTTATGAAAAATAATAGATTTCATGGTTCAAAAAAACAGTTTGGGGTAATGATCCTAATCCAATTTCTGGCCAAAACTCGAAATTCTGCACCCTGGCGCACCTACTCGACTAGTTCATGAACTGGACTCGCCGAGTTCATGCTTTACTGAGTGGACTCATCGAGTCTGTTCATGGACTCGGCGAGTTCATCAGACAGAATGCAGAAAATCAATTTTTCAGCTTTGAAAATTAAGCAAGCATCAAATATAATAGAAAACAACCCATAACTTTGATACCACTGTTGGGTTTTGGTATACTACAGCATCCTATGGTGCACATACAACCCTAAATGCCTTGGATCTATATTTTCTCTAATTATACATGCAATATTGTTTCCAAAGCATTAAGCCTACAACTAGTATACAATTTGACATATGAATCATAAAAGTAAGTTAGAAGATTACCTCTTTGTTGTAGCTTGTAGACATTGGCCTTTTAAGAACTTAGTACGTCAAGTGTTGCACCTCAAATGGTTCACAAACACCATGAACAAAGGAAGACTTTTGAGAGAGAATATCCTTGCATACAAATCGCCTCATATGAACTCATAGAACATTAGGGTGGTGATTTTAGCTATGGGGTGCTCTATATATATGTTAGGAATCCAAGAGTTATGGGTAAACCCTAATCCATACTCTTGGGCTTATTATCCATGATCCATGATTCGAGTGGGCTAACTCTTTATGGATTCTTCCATAAACTTAGTCCATCATGTATAATAAGCCCAAAACATATATATATATATATATATATATATATATATATATATATATATATATATATATATAAAACTAATTTACACAATTAGTTCTCATTAATTTAATTAGTCTCTTTTGATCACCAAATTAATTCTTGATCAATATTAATTAAATCATATGACTTAATATTAATATATTAGAACTTATAATATATTAATAAATCATAAATAACCTTTTCTCAAAAGTCCATCCTATCAAATTGTCCTGGTGAAGGCAACCCAAATGGACCATGCTACTCTCGGGTCAAGTACATACCAATTATAGTTATGGGCTTAGACACCTAATCCAACAATTTACACCTTGTTTGTGATCCTCGGCATCCCAGTCTCAAACTTGAAGGGCACAATCGAGATTTAAACATGCCATTGAAAAGTTCAATAAATCTAAAAGATCTAGGAATTTCAATCCAATTAAAACTTAATAATCTATTTCGTTTTTCATGGTGGAAATCGGTAATCGTCATTTACCTACCTTCAAATATTTTACAATTGGATTACGGCGTCCCTTTTCGCAATTATAGAATATTGTGTTGGGTCCTAGCCTTAATATTTCATATTGGGTGTAATATTAAGGATTATCATCTAATCTAAACTTTGTTCTTTTTCTTTTACAGATGTCTATCCCAAACAATGCTTCCAACCCAATCCCTTCATGCTCTTTCTCCCTCATAAACCTATGTGGGAGGGTCATTTTCGATGGCTCGAACTTCAATGACTGGATTCGAAACATCAGAATGGCTATTCGCTATGAGGACAAAGAATATGTCCTAGATAAAGAGCTTAAGGAGATTGATGTCACCACTGCTACTCCTGAAAAAATCGTTGAACATACTACTCATGAGAGGGATGCGACAAAGGTGTCGTGTCTTATGATTGCAACCATGACTGCTGAGCTGCAGAAGTCCTATGAGGACTACTATCCTTTTGAAATGTATCAAGATTTGATGGAAAGATACCATCAAAGTGCTCGGCAGGAGAGGTATGAGATCATTTCCTCCATTATCACAACCAAAATGAAGGATGGTGAACTCATCACGGCCCACTTGCAGAAGATACAGAGATTCATGGACTGCTTGCTTAAATTGAATGTCAATTTTGATGAAGAGTTGGCCATAAATATCATTCTACACTATTTACCTTCATGTTATGATCAGTTTCGTATGACTTATCATATGAACAAGGAGGAGGTCACTCTTAGCAAGCTTCAAGGCATTCTTAGGACTGCAGAAAGCAACCTGAAAGGCAAGTCGGTTGTGTCTACTCCTATTACTACTACTTCTGCCCCTGTTCTGGCAATTGGGCATGGAAGGGAAAGAAGAGGAAGGCTTCCTACAAGAGCCGCAATGGAAAGTCTCTTGATGAATCCTCTTCAAGTGGGACCAAAGTTGGTTCTGCTAATCCCTCTTCCAATCCGAAGGAAGCAGAGTGCTTCCACTGTCATGAAAAATGGCACTAGAAACGAAGCTGCCCCAAGTACTTGCAGGACATAAAGGATGGCAAGATTAAGCCCTCCTTTGCAGGTATTTACACTATTCAATCTAATAATTCCTCACATTCTAATTCTTGGGTCCTTGATACAGGTTGTGGTATTCACATTTGTTCTGATTCGCATGGACTAAAAAGAAGTGGGGATGTGGAGCACGAGAAGATAAACTTAATCATGGGAAATAGGAAAGTGTCGCCTGTGACCAATATTGGAGTTTATTCTTTATTGCTTAGTAATGGTTTAAATTTAGATTTGAATAATTGTTGTTACTCGGCCGAGATGGCGAGAAATGTTATTTCCTTTCACAGTTTGTATAAACAAGGTTTTACCTTTTCCTTTAATAATGAAAATGGTGGTATTTATGCTTATTGTAATGGTGTACTTTATTTTGAAGCATTACCTTGCAATGGTATATATGAAACTGTGATGGTTGTAGATAACCTAGGAAATAATGTGTTGAATATTGATTCTTCCAATGATTTGGATAAGGCATGCTCGTGGCATTGTCGTCTTGGACATGTCAACAAGAAGCGCATAGCCCAACTCCAAAAGGATAGAGTTTTGGAGTCATTCGACTTAAAGTTGGATGACACTTGCGAATCTTGTTTACTTGGAAAGATGACCAAGTCACCCTTCACTGGTACTTGTGAAAGGGGTGAAGGTATGTTGGATCTCATACACACTGATGTGTGTGGACCATTCAGAACCGCCACAAGGGATGCTAACCGCTTCTATGTGACTTTTACTGATGATTATAGTAGATATGGGTATATTTACTTAATCAAGTATAAGTCGGAAACTTTTGAAAGGTTCAAGGAGTTTAAGCAAGAAGTGGAGAATCAATTGGGCAGGAAGATAAAGATGTTGCGATCCGATCGAGGAGGAGAGTATCTTAGTATCGAGTTCCTAGACTATCTTAAGGAATGTGGAATTGTTTCACAATTGATGCCACCTAGGACACCACAACTTAATGGTGTGGCTGAGAGACACAATAGAACCTTGCTAGACATGGCTCGTTCCATGATGAGTCGAGCTTCATTACCTATCTCATTCTGGGGGTATGCCTTAGAGACTGCCGCCCATATCCTTAATCTAGTCCCTACCAAAAAGGTTTCCAAAACACCTCACGAGATGTGGACAGGGAATGTTCCCACATTAGACCACATCAAAGTGTAGGGTTGCGAGGCTTTTGTGAGAAAAGAAACTCACGACAAGCTCGAACCTCGGAGTGAGCGATGTATTTTCATCGACTACCCACATAAATCCTTTGGATATCTCTTCTACAGACCGGTTGACAATGTTGTCTTCGTTGCGAGGAGAGGAGTCTTTCGCGAGAGAGAATTAATAGGCTAAGGAAACAGTGGGAGACAAATTGACCTTGAAGAGATTCAAGAGTCAAGCGGTGAAGGAACCTCAAACACTAGCAATAAACCTGAGGAGGAAACTCCAGTTGATCCAATTGACGAGTCCTTACCTCTGAGGCGTTCCGGTAGAGTTAGAAATACACCCGATTTTTATAGTTTCCATATTACTACTGAAAGTGATACATTTATCAGTGATAGCACACTGGTAAATTTGGATGAACATTACAAGGAATCCATGGCAGGCCCCAAGTTTTATGGTTTCCATATTACTACTGAAAGTGATTCATTCCATCCATAAAGGAGCCTATGGAGATTTTCTGCGATATTGAAGGGGCGGTTGCCTTAACCAAGGAGCCGAGAGATCATGGAAGATCCAGGCATATCGACAGAAAATACCACTTCATAAGACATCAAGTAGAAGAAGGACACCTTGTGGTAAATGGGATATCGTCAGAGGACAACCCAACAGATCCTCTTACAAAGGGACTGACTAGGATTAAACACTTGCAGCATGCGAGGGGCATTGGGCTAACGGACGATATTAGTTTTAGTAATTAGATAAATCGAAACTTGTAATAGCTAAATTGTAATTGACATTTGATGACTGAATAAAATGAGTTTTATTTATTAGTAAAGTTACTGTCTTGTGTCAATTATTTACTATTGTTTCACTTTGCATGTTTTGACTTCCAGAATAATTAAAATTATTCGAACCACCCACAGTCGATCATACATTGGAACTAGGTATGAAAGAAGACTTGCATGAGTTGGATTGTAGATTGTCTAAGTAGTTAGACATAACAAAATTTTGCTACACCATTCATGAGTGCTCCTGAAGTAAGATTTGAGTATTGGATTCAACCCGCTCTCACCTGAATCACTTCATGGAATTTATCACGAGTGATTGTGAGACGATAATATCATATAATATTCAAACCAAGATATATGAGTTGTTGACTACGAGTTGGTTGTGCATTGATGGCATGAAAATGCATCAGTAACTTGATGTTATAAAACGTGTCGTTGTGCATGATTTGATGAGTAGTTAGAACAAGCATATAATGTCGAAGTTTATCTGTTCCTTTTATCCTAAGAGGATTAACAGCGATATCTTGGGCCCCTCGATGATTCTGTTTTGACTATGTGTCGGGCCCGGTCAGAACTAAATTGATGTGTTCAATTATGTTCTATGTCAGACGAATCGGAAATCGGGAAACAAATTGCAGGACAATAAGTATGACTATGTTCCATGTATTTGTCTGCATAGATATCTTGAGAACAGAGGAGTATATGATCCATTATCTGAAGGACGCGTCACTGACTAGGTCAGAGTTCGACAACGACTTTTTAAAGCTTACGACTGCTAAGTCGGATCCCCATGTTTTGAAAACCGGACCGGACCGACCGGTTCAACCGGGAACCGGTCCCGGATCCGGTTCTTAAAGGCCAAAAACTGGTATTCGTGTGAACCGGTGAAAACCGGTCCGGTTGAACCGGTAAAACCGGTCAAAACCGGAAATTTTAAAAAATATTTTTTTTTTTTCATTTTTTGTATTTTTTATAAAACTAAATATAATTATGACATCATCCGGTTTTTGAGACCGGTCCGACCAGTTGGACCACTTGAACCATCGAGCGAGTAAGACGACCGGTTCGGTCTCTGGTCCGGTTTTCAAAACCTTGTCGGATCCTGAAGTGCAGTAGCAGTAATAGTTATTAGACTTATCCAAGTGGGAGACTGTTGGATTTGGTGTCTAAGCTCATAACTATAACCGGTATGTACTTGACCCGATTGTAGCATGGTCCTTTTGGGTTGCCTTCACCAGTGCAATTTGATAGGATGAATTTTGAGAATAATGTTATTTATGGTTTATTAATATATTACAAGTATAATATATTAATATGAAATTATTTAATTAGTATTGATCAAGAATTAATTTGGAATTAATTTTGTGGTCAAACGAGACTAATTAGATATATGGGGATTGACTATGTAAATCAATGATTCTTGTAGTCTGGGCTAATGATCCATGATTATTTAGATGGGCTAAACCAATAAGTTAATCCATCGATAGTCCATGGAGGTTAAACCCATGGAACATAAGAATGTGGAAAGTCATGGAGCATTAGGGTTTACAAAGTGTAACCCTAGCATGTGCAACACTATAAATAGAACCCTCCATGAGCCAAAATCGGTTACACCTTCTCTTTGAGATAAGTAGCTTATTCCCTTAAGTCATCCTTTTGCATATTGGTGTCTATGAACCATTAGAGGCATCACACTTGAGGTGATCAAGCTTTCAAAGGTCAAGAACTACTAGTCCTTCTAAAAGGTATGTCATCTATCTAGATGTATTATTCATTTGGCAATTTGTATGCTAGTTAGGACAATGCTTTGGAAAAACTGAAAATATGCATGTGTAATAGAGAAAACATAGATCCAAAGCATTTAGGGTTGCATGTGCATCATAGGAGTTTTATAGTGCTCAAAACCCAACAGTAACATACTGTCAGGCATATCTGGGGTGCCCGACCTACCCTCCGGTTTATCTTAACCGGCTACGGGGTCTAACCTACCCCTACCACTATCACACAATAACATAACATACTGACACATAATCATAACATATAGTGGCACACCAGACAATTATCATACATACAATCATCTACTACATACTCCTACTAGTGGGCCGACCTTGGTGCCTTAGACTCACTGCTACTGGAATGTAACTCACCTCGCACTGCTGAAGTCCAAAAACACACCAAAATCACTCAAAGGATCAATAATCTTTCAAATGGGGCTAGGGTTTCGAATTTAGGGTTAGATGAGATGGAGGCTGAAGGTAATAAGGGTTTACAATAAGATAAGGCCTTTAAATAGGGTCCAAGACCCAAAAATTAGGGTTTGACCCTGGCTGACGTACGCCCGACTTATGGGGAAGAACTCCGCGATCACTTAAGCCTAGCACGCCTAGCGTACTCCGTGTATGCCCAACGTACTAGCTTAAACCCAAAACCCTCCCAACTTCTATTGGTTATAACTCCCGCGTCCCAAATCCGTTTTCCACGTTCTTTATTTGCTCAGAAAGGTAATGAAAGGCCCTACAATTCCGTTAAGTCTCCTTTGACTCAAAACCTTCCGAACTAGAATCCTTAATTCAATAAAAGGCTTAAATCGCCACTTTCACCCTTATAACCTTGGGCTCCAAAGCACAAACCGAAAGCTTGACTCGAAATCTATATGTATAATCCACTCCCAAATGGGCTTAGAACCTAAACCCTTTGAAGTCCAGGGCCCTAACTTGATCCATTAATGTCCATAAATCCCGGAATAGGAATCTTCTCGAAATCGGATGTTACAAACAAGTTGACACCTTCTTAGACCGGAAAAACCTACCATTTGAAAAGTTTTACATGTTAAAAGTTTTCAAAGAGTTACAGAAAGTGTGTTTTGAAAACTATATTGGTGTTCGAAAATGCCAAAAAAAGAAGTTTTTAAAATTATTGTATGTCAAAAAATAGATTTTTGAAATTCTGTGACTTCTTAAATTATGATATGTATTCAAAATTTACGATAAAGTTATTTTTGAAATAACTTTACATCATAAAATCATATTTTGAAAACCATAAACCAGTTCGACACAACTTATTTCTGAAATGTATTCGAAAATTACATGTTATCTTCAGAAAATTTCATTTCGAAGTATCTTATTATAAAGTATATTATTATAAAGAATCAAATATTAAGAAATGACATTCTGGGATCATATTCTAATATTTCCGTGAAAGGTGGTTATAGTGTGAGATATGTTGTGTTTTTGCCGTCATTGATGTCAATATCTATTTTCTTTATTATAGCATGATATTTGGAACAATTTAGCTATTATAACAAGTTACCACATGCCTCAGTATATATTAAATGACATGTATACTAATTCAATAAGACATGCCACATTAAGGGTCATGTAACATCCTATGCCAATATCTATTTTCTTTAATGTAGTTTGCAAATAGTTGATCGACCTCGAATTCTTTGATTGGAGTAGTCATACTACAATAGAGGGATTGGTTTATGGGATTCAATGAAAATATCCATAAGTAGGTTTTATTTTTCATAGACTGAAATTTATGAGTGAAGTTGAGGTTATAGAGAACATAAGATGGGTAGTGTGACTCGTGTGAAAGAGACGATAGGGAGGGTAGAAAATATGTGCAGTGGGACTTGTGAAATCTTAAAAATTTGTTGTAAATGTTTATGTGAATGGTGAGAACAATGGCATGTGTTGACGTACTTTGTCGTTACACCCACATCTTCAAAATAAACATTATAATAAGCATCAACGTTTGAGTTTTAAAAACTATACAAAGATGAAAATCATTTTGATATAATTTACTTGATTATGATTTTGTTTTTGGTATTAAAGTTTCGACATAATTTACTTGATTTACCTCATAGTTTTAACAGTCGGGTTGTCAGCTTAGATGGCAAAACCTTTTTTGAACGACAAATATAATCTATTCCTAAACTATTCCTTCACTCCACCTATGTCCACGACGAGTCTTGAATCCTTGACCTCAAAAAGGGAGAGCAACATATGATACCGCTGAGCTAGAGGTCATTTGATTTTCTCGCACCAGAGGCGATGGAGCTCCTCAACAAAGTCCAACGGGTTATGCATTCTAATGTCATATCTCTTCGATCCACAAATGTTGTTTTCAAAAGAATTGGTTTTGCCATCTAGAAAGGGCTAGCGGCGCAGCTTGTTGCCCGTTTGCCTTCAATCGATATGTATTTAACTATATTAGTCGGAAAAAAGAAATTCTAAACCAATTTATATAAATAAATGACATTACAAATACAAAATCATGATCTCCTTCTAAATGTAATAATATTTCTAGTTAATTGTCTTAAAAGAACAATTAAACCAAACATAAAGGTCATGATGAGTGTAAGTTTGTACCAAATTATGATAAAACAAAAGCATAATCCCATTTTCAAATCTCATCGATCTAAGTAGTTATATTTCTTTTTATGTATCACTTAATAATTTTAAGTCCATAAAAACATTTGCATTATAAAAAAACCTTTCAAAGTCCTATTAAATACTTGAAAGTTAACATATATTAACTTTACCACATGCGATATAGCTGCTACATATAATTATGCCCCAGAAATCTTTCATTACGATCGTTTGCACATATATATACAGACACAGTTCTATATATTACTAAAGCTTATTGCTTGCTCCGTACATGATTGACAGCATACACCCACAGATGGTAAAAACAAAACATAATACAAAGCAATGCCTGACCTTTTCGTACTACTGCTGCAGTATTCAAAGTGCCTCTTTGCCACTAAAGGAGAAGACGACAACGGCGACGTCGACATCGCAGAGAACGGAGCGGTTTATTGTTCAACCCTAATCTCCACTTTGAAAACGTAATTTGTCTGCTATTCTTCTCTTCGAATCACTTCATCTCCAACTTTCTCCTCCCCATCCTTCAAACGTTAATTTTTCAGTTCCGATGGCCACTTCAATTCTATGCGATATATATCTCTATTCCTCAATCTCTCTCTCTCTATATATTTTTTATTTCTTTTATATAAAAAACAATACTTTCTTTAACAGAAGGGTGCCTCGTCATGGATAATTGAAAGCCTCGATACTCTTGTATCTTGAAGGAAAAAAAAACCAAAAAAAAGTAAAAGGAAAGGTTTGTGGGGACTATTTTGTAGAGTGGTCTGGTCGTATCACTTAATGCACATGTTGGATTTGACTTCACGGTGGTCCTTCATAGTTCATAATTACGTATATATCCTTATTAACCTATTAAAATCACATTTATATCAAATCTTATAATTTAATGAGGTATTAATCAATTTAATACCAAAAAATATATTTAAAAATCAAAATAAAAGGTGATTGTACTAAATTACCCTTTCAAAATTATTAATAGTAGAACTAAATAGACTTAATTAGCATTAACCCTAATTAAATATGTCAAAACCTCAAACACGTCAAAACTAAACCTCAAAAACGTGAAATCTTCAAGGCTTTCATCACGTTGTTTTCTTCTTCAAGCCGTGAGAACTTTTGCCTTCGTTTATTCAAATATCGTTGCTACAAACATAGTAATAAATCACGTTATTTCATCACAACAGATTAATCTTGTTCTTAATTCAATTAATTTTGGTTTTTGATTAACTTTTTGCATTCGATTAATTCGATTAATTGTTGGCTCTGCATTCAATTATGTTTGGTTTGCAATAGATAGTTTATTATCCTCCTCTTTGATGGATAATGAGGTTGATGCACCGAGATGGGACATAAGTGCTCATTCGCCCATAATTGAGTAAGTTTTTATCAACAATGAATGATACTTTATGTTTCCCTTCAATGTTATTAACTGTTTTTTTTTTTTTGCGGTCATCAGACAAGTAATATCGGAATTCAAGTTTAAATTGAAATATGAAGGCTTCTTTCGATTAGCTAGGAACTCATGTAGGCAAGTGTATTGCTTTGGATCTACAAAATGTCTCTATATAGACACATTTTCATACGACTTAAATCATCTAGTTGAAGAGGTGAAAAAACACTATCCATCACAAAGCGATATTGTTTTGTCAATAGTATTTGTTGACAAATATGCAAAAGAGCAATGCTTTATTGAACTTGATAATGATAAGAGCTTCATGGTGATGCTAAACATGTATGATAAGGAGAAAGAAGTAACAATTTATGCGACAACCGAAAAATTAAGGTATAACCCTAAACCGTTAAGTTGCCAAGATAAAGTTATTGATGAATCTGATGATGAAAATGAGACAGACTCAGTTTGTCCAAGTCAAGAAAGCTATCATAGTCCTCATAGTTCCGATAACGAATATGAGCTTCTAAATTATGGGGAAACTTATGCATATAGTAAGGTGAATCCATTTATGAAAGTGAATTCTAAATTCCCAAGTGTAATTGCTTTTAGAAGAGCATTAAACCATTATGCACTAACAAATGAATTTTAGTATGTCATTGAGAAAAGTGATTTGACAAGACTTACAACATGTTGTGGAGATAAAAAGTGCAAGTGGAGAATTCATGCTTCTCTTACACAAGATGGGGTTACTTTTGAAGTAAGTATAAATTTTGAGAAATACTACATTCGTCGATATTGTTATTATGTTAACATAATTATATGTTTTTTTTCAATTTTGTAGGTAAATTTTTTTATAGAAACTCATTCTTGTACTCGAAGCAACAAGAGTGGTAACAAACATGCCACTCAAGGATGGATTGCTGATGTTGTTACCAACAAGTTGAAATCTGAAGGCGATGTCTCTCCTGCCGACCTAAAAAAGTGGATTATGCATACCTACAATGTTGAAGTACCATATATGAGAGTCTTTAGAGGAAGAGAACAAGCTTATACCGATATGTATGGCAAGTGGGATGACTCTTATGCATATATATATGATTTCAAAAAAGAACTTGAAAAAAGAAACCCAGGAAGTGTGGTGGAGATTGATTTACAGACAGTTGGTGAAAAGAAACATTTCCTACGCTTTTTTATATCATTAACAGCATGCTCTAAGGGGTTTCTTGCTGGTTGTCGTCCTTACATTGGGCTTGATGCTTGTCATTTGAAAGGGAAATTTAATGGTGTGTTAGCCGCTGCCACAAGTATCGACGGTAACAATGGTATGTTTCCAGTAGCCTATGGTGTGCTTGAGGCAGAGAATACAAAATCATGGACTTGGTTTCTTGCGTCACTAAAAAAAGCGATTGGTACACCAAATGGTCTTGTTATCTCTTCTGACATGCAAAAAGGCTTGGAATTAGCTATTACATAGGTTTATCCTAATATTGAGCATCGAGAATGCATAAGACATTTATGTAGCAACTTCAAGAAACATTTTCGAGGTGACTTTTTCATGAGCAAACTATGGGAGGCTGCAAATACCTACTCTGTTAGTAGGCATGATAGATTATTAAATGAAATTGCTACTAAATGTGCAGATGCAATTTCATATTTGAATGAGAACCATAAAAAGATATGGAGTAGAAGTAAGTTTGGCACACTTGTCAAGTGTGATTACATTACCAACAACATTTCAGAAACTTTTAACTCTTGGGTAGGTGACATACGTTATAAACCGGTGCTTGATCTCCTTGATGCAATTAGAGAAAAGCTTATGGAACGATTTGACAAGAAAAGGAGTAAGGTGCAAAAATGGAAAGGACCACTACTTCCAAAAGCAAATAAGTATCTCAAAACAATCACTAAGGCAAGTTAACGAACTATATATATACATAATTGTTTTTGCATTAAACATATATATTTTTCCTGATATTAGTTTGTTCTTTTTTTATTTTCTCATGTAGAACTTGGGTGAATATCAAGTTTGTAGAAGCAGTGATAATAAAGCAGAAGTGAAGTACAAAGGATATCATTGGGATGTTGTATTGGATGAGAAAAAGTGTAGTTGTCGAAAATGGCAAGTTACAGGCCTTCCGTGTGTGCATGCAGTTGCTTTTATTGCTTTCACAAGGGAGCCTAATTGGGACAAATATGTTGATACATATTTCACAGTCGACAAGTTTAAAGAAGCATATGCTTTAGAAATTAGTCCGATGCCTGGAAAAGATCAATGGGTGAATATAGAGACAGTCGAAAAAATATACCCTCCTATTATAAAACGACCGCCTGGACGACCTAAAAAGAATAGAATTATACCACATGATGAGCCCAAGAAAAGACACAGATGTCCGCGTTGTGGTATGTATGGACACCATCAAAGGACTTGCAAAAATCCCGCGTCTCAAGGTTTTGATGAAGCATCCTCTAGCAAGAGGAAAGAGCACAAAATATCATGAGTTTTTGTTATGATGTTCATTACATTTTAGTACTTTAATGCTTTCTGCATGGATTTTTTATTTTTATTTTTAATTTTGGAGCATGTTTTTAATGAATTTATTCCACATGGATTGTTTTTGTAATGTATTTTCTCCAACAAGGACCATTTATATAAACATTTTCTGCTATAGGGACTGCATCTGTCATCTATTTCTGTCGTAGGGACCATTTTGTAAATATATTATGTCATAGGGGCTGTTTATGTAATGTATTTCTCCAATGGGGGACCATTTTTATTGGGCACAAGGACCATTTTTTAATTTTTTCTGAAACGAGGACTGTATTTGTAATGTTTTTTCTAAAACATGGACCAGGTGTGTATTTTTTTCTAAAACATGGACCAAATCAGTAATGTTTTTGTGCAAAAGACCATTTTTAAATGTTATTCTGAAACAGGGACTATATCTGTAATGTTTTTCTGAAACAGGGGCCATATGTGTAATGTTTTTTCTGAAACATGGACCAAATCTGTAACGTTTTTGTGCACAAGACCATTTTAAATGTTTTTCTGAAACAGGGACTATATATGTAATATTTTTCTGAAACAGGGACCATATGTGTAATGTTTTTTCTTAAATATGGACCAAATTTTTAATGTTTTTGTGCACAGGAACCATTTTGTCAATTTTTTTTTTTTTTTTTTTTTTTTTTTTTTTTTTTGCCACTGGGACCATATCGGCAATGTTAACATGCTACAGGGACCAATTCTGTTTTTTTTGTGCCATAAAGAGCAATTTTGTAACTTTGTTTTTGAAACAGGGACCATTTTGTATTGTAAATTACTATTTCAGTAACCATAGAACAACAACATGAAATATATGAATTTGGAGGGTAAATAATGAAATGACACCAAACTTAATTTTTGAATGGCTAAAATGCATTAAGTATTAACAACAACAAGAAAGTTACAATACAGAGATAACAAAAAGTTACATAAATGAGATGAACATAATATAAAGAATCTTTAAGAAAAGACCAGCAACAACACCAACACTTTAGCATCATCCTTTGAAATAAAAATCCTTTGCTTGCCTTTTATTATTTGGATTTTCAAAAGAAGCAGTCTACTTGTATTGGTGTTTCCAATATAGCACTCTACTTATGATACGGTTTCTTGATCCGGATAGAATTAGCACCCTACCTCAAAAGCATCACTTTTTTGCATCAACTAAGATTGACATGTCATGATAACAATCTACTTGTAGCTTAAAGTGCAGAACTTGCACATATAATTATAAAGTACCTGCATAGGGATGGAAGACCAGAATTATAGCTAGAGTTAACTAGGTAGCCACTTGAAACAATGTAGATTACGTATTAACTTTTAAACAACACATCCTCTTTATAGACAATAGATGGTTAAAAGGTTAAAAACTCATTTTTCCATTGTAAAGAGATCAACAATATATGAATATAAAGTTTTATAATTGGATGATGTAATGACAAAGTAATACCCTTTGGCTAAGTAAAGAAAGTGAAGAAAATGGAATTTATTTATCTTTTCAATTCACACCAAACAATACCAAATTTTTTTGACCGGTTCACTTTACAACAGGCAATATGGTTTGTTAATCGATTGTACCACACATATTGTAACATAACATTTGAGCAAAATATAAAGAAAAGAAAAAGATTCTATCTTTTTCTCTTACCTGTGTAAAACTGAAAGCATGTTGAAAAAATTTCTTACAACAGGAGAAATAAGGGAGGGGCAGTTTAGTCAAATGTGGGTTCCACTATGAATTCCATTCAATTCAGCAAGTGTTCTTTCTCATAATGTCTATTTCACTTTATTGTTGGTTATTGCTTATGAGGGTGTACATCTTATGAGCATTTAGAAGAGAAGAATGAATAATCACCTGTAATCCAACTAACATACAGTCTCCAACTTCAAAGATAACATTAAGACCTCAGGGTGAAAACTTTTTCCGTGTCAGGAATCGGGGATCCTAAGCTAATATATACCCTAAAACATTCAAACAATAATTTTGATATTTTGAAACCAGGAAAGACGATCCAAACCAACAAAGTAGGAAATTGGGTACAAATGCAAAACCTTAACAACACCAAATCACAGGGAGATCAGAATCCGAGTTTTGCCTTGGGATTTTATGTTTACTGCAGCAGGGGAAGCCGACGAAATTGGGGTTGAGACACATCTTCGGCTAAGGGGTGACGCTTTAACTGGTAGTAATCGGTGACAATAGGAGGGGGGAAATCGTGGGTTACAGTGATTTTGTCGTGAACAGAGGAGGTTGTGCCTAGCTCACAGCGATGAAGAGTTGTCGTCGAATTGGATTTTCAAAGTATCTTGGCATGAAGGCAACAATGGTTTACAGGTGATGGTCGTTGATAGAGGGTATATGAGAGAAGAAGGTGAGGTAAACGGTGAAAATGATGGTGTATGAATCGATTGAGTAAAGAGAAAGAGGCCTTGAATTGAATTATTAGTTACACGTTTAATTGATCAAAATTATTTTGGATTTAATTGTAAAGGATATTTTGGTAAAGTTATATATAGTTTTGAATTTTATATAATTTTTTTAATATTAAAATCCTATAATTCTATTTAAAAAATAGGGTTGGATAAATACGTAAATGTTATATTTTTTAAATGACATATACGTAATTTAATATTTTATAAGGATATTAACGTAATTCTTAAAGTTTGGAAGGATATATATGAAATTTTCCCTAATCCCTTTATATCAAAAGTTACTATTTTTGGTTTGGTTTGTTTTTTTCTATGAAAACTTACCATTTTAATTATTAGTCAATTTTAAATAACTTGTAAATTTAAATAATTCTCAAATTACATTTGACCAACAACATATATTTGTACAATTTGATTTTGGACAATAAATTTGAGATAATTTTAAAAATGATTAAAATGGATGTGTTATCAATATAAAGAATTTCAAACTTGTTATTTTCGAAACTTTTATTTTTAACCTAATTGTAATACATTATGGGATACTAATGAATTGATATGAGATTGTGTTACTAAGACCCTTTTGTAGACAAATAATGCTTATAAATTGAAGTTTTATTGTAACCCTTTTTATAAAAGTATTTGAACCAAGTTTGTAAAATAAATTGAAAATTAAGCCAAAACTGTAAAAAGATAAAAGGAAAGCTAAATGGGGCACGTAATTCGGGCTATGGGTGGGGCGGATATGAGGATTCCGAGTTTTATAACCCGCGCAAGAAAAAAAAAGACAAAATTACAAAAATGGTCTCTGTGGTTTACCAAAAGTCACAAAGTCAGTCTCTATTAATTTTTTTGATGCAAATGGTCCTTGTGGTTTGCGAAACTTGCAAAGTTGGCCCTTTTTACTAACACCGTTACTAAACGTCGTTAGGGACTAATTCTGTAAGGGCATTTTCGTCTTTTCAAGTATAGAAGGACTGAATTCGTGACATTTGAGAAACCCCAGGGACCATTTTTGAAATTTGTTTGAAAATATAAATTATTTTTGCTGAAGGTAGGGGGGAAGGCTCGAACTCACGACCTCCACCCCCTTTTATTTGACCAAAACCTTAACAAGTTGAGCCGATTGCTCAGTTGGTTATAACACCCTAAAACTAATTTATATAATAACAAAAACGTTAATATTTAAATAAAAAATAAATTACAAAAAACACTTTTTTTACATAACTTTTTTTTAAATAAAACAAAAAGTATTTTAATCGTATTATAAAAAAATTGTTTTTTACAAATAATTTGTATGTATTTTTATGTATTTATTTTACGTAAAATATATTTTTTTTATTTCTTTACAAAATAAGTTTTCGTATAAAAAATATGTTTTCGTATATTATGTTTTTTATGTCTTTGAAATAATAATAATTAACACTATTCATGACATAAAAAATGTATAAATTCTGTTGAGCCGCTAGTTCTAAAACCATTTTTTCGGTTATATGTATTAAAAACAACTTAAAAACGATTATGTTATGTATCTAAACAATTTATACGGTTTTTTTTTTATGTCAAGAGTACTATTAATTATCGTTATTTTAAAAAGATATATCACTATTTCTTTTCACTTCATTTCAATCATACGATATAGAACTTGCAATTAAGATGAAATACGTATTTTAAATAAGATATATAACCGAATAGGTTTTTTTATGTTTTTTTTTAATACATATAACCGAAAAACGGTTTTCAGAAAACTGATTGGTCCAATCGGTTTTCTGAAAACCGTTTTTCGGTTATATGTATTTAAAAAAAGATGAAATACGTATTTTAGAACTAGCGACCCAAAAGAACTAATATATTTTTTATGTCATGATTAGTGTTAATTATTATTATTTCAAAGACATAAAAAAATATAATATACGAAAACATATTTTTTTATACGAAAACTTATTTTTTAAAGAAATAAAAAAATATATTTTACGTAAAATAAATGCATAAAAATACATACAAATTATTTGTAAAAAACAATTTTTTTTATAATACGATTAAAATATTTTTTGTTTTATTTAAAAAAAGTTATGTAAAAAAATGTTTTTTGTAATTTATTTTTTATTTAAATATTAACGTTTTTGTTATTATATAAATTAGTTTTAGGGTGTTATAACCAACTGAGCAATCATCTCAACTGGTTAAGGTTTTGGTCAAATAAAGGGGGGTGGAGGTCGAGCCTTCCCCCTACCTTCAGCAAATTAATTTATTTTTTCAAACAAATTTCAAAAATGGTCTCTGTGGTTTCTCAAATGTCATGAATTCAGTCCTTCTATACTTGAAAAGACGAAAATGCCCTTACAGAATTAGTCCCTAACGGCGTTTTACTAACGGTGTTAGTAAAAAGGGCCAACTTTGCAAGTTTCGCAAAACACAATGACCATTTGCATCAAAAAAAATTAATAGGGACTGACTTTGTGACTTTTGGTAAACCACAGGGACCATTTTTGTAATTTTGTCAAAAAAAAGTAGATATTATTGGAAATCAAAAATTAAACCTAACATTGAATAAAACATGCTTAACCACTAAACCAACAAAGCCTTTGGTTAATGCAAGACTCAAAATACTTATAAAAATAATATTAAAAATATATTTATAAAAATATCATTAAAAATATCCTTATATTTTTTTCTTCCCATCGTATCTTTCTATCATTTTTAAATGATAACAAATGTAAACATTAAAAATATTCTTCTATTTTTTTCTTTCTACACACCCTCCTATCATTTTTAAATGATAACAAGTGTAAACATTAAAAATATCCTTCTACTTCTTCTTTCTATCCTTCTTTCTATCATTTTTAAATTATAACAAGTGTAATAAAATTTTATTAATTTTATTAAATATCATAAATGTCACAATCTTAAGCGTGTAGAAAGATAGTAGGAAGAAAAAGTAACATATATTTGATTTCTTTTAAAAATATTGTACATGTCAAATAAATATTGAAAATGTATGAGATATATAATACAATGTAACATTTTTTTACATATCTGATTGTCAACAAAGGGCTTCTAGCCCAACTGTATCATGTGGTGACTTCTCTCATTGAGATCGCGGGTTCAAGTCCCATCGTGGACATATGTGAAATTAGATGTTAGTTTAGGTGTATATTATATATTTATATTTGTCGGTTCAAAAAAATCTGAATTACCAAATGGATAAAACTAAAAATTTATTAAAATAAAAACGTGTCAAAAATATTCAAAATCTTTTCAAATATATAAAAAAATTTAATCGAATAATTAAAATTAGATTGTGTGAACTAATTTTTTTTCATAATATTTCATATTTAATGAAACTTATTACTTATAAACTTTGATTATATCAAAAAACTAAAATTATTATACCTTGTAGGTATTGTATTGCAATTAAAATAAATCATTATTTTTACTATATGATATTATATAACTCAAACAAATTGCAAAACGTAAATTGTCATTTTATTTTTTTTCTTAATACTTTTAGATGATGTTTATACCACTATGTGTCTTATTTGTCTCTATCCTACCAGTTAAAGCATGGCCGATTTTGGAACTTAGAAGCATAAGGTTCGACTCCCTTTAACTTGTGGATATGTGGGTAACGAAATATGATTTGTGCTTGTAATACCCGTATTTTAGCGCTATTAATTTATAACATTTTTGGTCAAAATAAATTATTTGAAAATATAAATAAAAAGAAAGTAAGTTAACTAAATAATAATAAAAAAAAAGATTGAAACAAATAAAACAATAAGACTGAAATTAAAGTTTTAAGGCTATTAGGACGCTAATCGTGGGTTAAAATAAAATTTAAGATAAACGGAATAAAACTGTTAACTTTTGAAAACTTTATTTGACCCTTTCGTGATTTAGGATATGGACCAAAATGTTTAGGAAAATATTTAAGTGCCGTTAGTTTTGAAGATTAGGTAGTTGCTGAGAAATGAAAGAGGTTAACATTTTTAAAAGCCCAAACTTTGAATATGTCGTTTCTTCCCATTCCTCATTTGAACACAACGATGTAGTGTTAGATTTTTGGGGTAAGAAAACACTTGGAATTTTAAGAATCATGTGGGACGACGAATTCTTACGTGGAAAAAGGAAATAAAAGGTCCGCTTCCACGATTTCCTCTATATTGAATCTCTTAAGAATAGCTTATATAGTCATGATTCAATTCAGATCCACTGACTTTTTATTTATTTCTCATTTTTCGGATCTGATTGGAACAATTGAGAAGTAGGAAGACTTTGGTCATTCATATCATAATAGGTAGAATATTTATGTGCCAGCACATAAAAGATGAATAATGAAACATGAGGAAGAGTATACCCTTTAGTGACATAGCAGTTCTCCTAATCAACTACTTATCATAATGAACATTCCAAAACTAAAAAAAAGACCTTTCTCGTGAACACTTTCAAATTGAAGTATTTGAGTGATATTCTCGAATATTCAATTGGATAAGACTCAAAAGTTTGAGAGACAAGAACTGAGAATGTTAGATAATATATTTTCGTGTGTACCCGAAAATGATGAACAAAAAATGGTTATAAACCACCTTTGTCTGAAAGTTGTCCAAACTGCCACAAGACGGTTTGCAACAGTCATAAACTGTCACAAACGGATTTTAAATAAGGTTAAAAACAAAAGTCAAGATCAGGTTCATTTTCAAGAATTTGAATTTTTGATGCATTTTGAGCAAAACAATATATTCCAGGGGCTCTGCCCCTTGGACCGTGCTCCTAGGAGCGCTTCCCCCATACCCCCGTTCGTTTAGGGGTTTCGTCTCTAAATGACAATCTATTTTGAATCTTGAACAAACTCAAACAAATGTGTACTCCGCATCGCTCTTACTTACTTAATGTTTATCAAGATTATATTTTGTCAACAAATTAATCCATTACACTTATATACATATTGATAATACAAATTATCAAAATAAAAGAACACTATATAGGAGATCATGGTGACTTTTAAGAAATTAGATAGAGATTAAAGAGATTTTTAGAATATCTTTAAAGATCGGTGATCGAAACATCCATAGGAAACCTTTAGAAAGTAAAAATCCCCCTTCTTATTCTCCATCTAATATGTAGGGTTTTTACTTCTTGCAAAATCGAAATTATACGATATAATTGATGGTAAATTAAGTTTCAAACTTTGATTCCATTATTAGATTACAAATTTATGAGTGATTTAAATGTTGTAGTGTAATTTTTAGTCTTATCCTTATATATCATATTATTCCTTTTATATTAAACTAGACCAAATTCGCATGTTGAATAAATATAATTAAAATATTGACAAATATATGTTATCAATATAAATATATCTTTGTTTGCAACTTTGAATGCAAAACTCTTAGACCATCTTTAAGCTATCTTAATTTTTTTTTTCTCAAAAAATAAAATAAAAAATAGGATAAATAATGTTTCATCTCCAATCCTACTTCATTTTTAACATCGTTTTTACCCCCAAAAAGTATATTCATAATATATATTCCATTTTTAACATCTATAATCTATCTTTTTTTTTTCATTACAGTAATATTAAATAAATAAGATTATATTTATAACACCTTTACATTTATAATTAATTAAAATAATTTAATATATAGTAAAATATTATAAATATTAAATATTACATTTAAATTATAACTAATAAATCAAAATAAACTAAAATGTGTAAATATATTAAAAGATGGAATAAAACCGATAACTGACAAATTCATCCCCATTTTGGAGGAATGAATAGTATTACTTCATATCCTATGTAATACTATTTATATCTCCCAAAATGAGCGAATAAATTGGTAGTGTTGGAGAAGAATGAAGAGAGAAATTAGGAAAAAAATAATGAATGAGAGTGGGTTGAAGATGCTCTTACATTACTTTGTTATAAAACATATTACTTATTTTAAATAAATGATTATATATAAACATGTTTTTCCGTTTTAGAGTTCTTCACATTGTGGAAACGTTATGACAATTTAAATAGATCAATCGTAAAACTAACATGGTTTGTAGAATCTATAACTTTCTTTCCAAAAAAAATTTAAAAGCTTGAGTTCCTATTTTTTTTCATATTTTTCCAGAATGTCATTTCGGTATTGAGTTGTAGGTCTCATTTATATAGGACCGAACGATACAAATGAGCCTGACCAGTTTTCATCGAGTCCAAAATGCCACTTTCCGGATAATTTGATTAGTTTTCAAATTATTTATGAAAATAAAAGTTATTTTCGTTACAACTTTATGAAAAAGTGGTTAGTTAACTAACCAATTTTTCACAGCCCAAAAAACTAATATCTGGTAATTAGATTAATAAGTTTATTACATCTTGTAAATATGTAACTACACAGATGTAAGTGAAAAAATATATCACAAATTAACGTACGATTTCTAATTTCCTATGCTTTTTTTTAAAGCAAAAGTATTTGTGAGGTTTGTTTTTTGCAAAACAATCTCTATGTTTAACATTTTCGTATGTTGTGAGGTGATACGTGTATAGAAAATAATTTACAAAATTGTCATTATAATTTACAGAAAATGTCATTATATATATATATATATATATATATATATATATATATATATATTAAAAAATGGTTATATGTTTAAAAAAATTATAAAAGTAATCCATACCTAACAGAAAATTTGCAGAATACCCCCCCCCCCCACACACACACACACACACACACACACACACACACACACACACACACACACACAATATATCTGAAATGTTAATTTTGAAGTGTTTAATATAACGTTTTTCAATCAAATATTTGATTTTAAGTTATATTATTATATATTTCCTATTTACTGTGTTTGTTTAACATTTTGTTACATTTTGATAAACACATGTTTGTTTGTTTTTGAAATTCCGGAATTGTTAATTGGAATTCGAACTTATTTTTGAAATTCTAGTGTTTTTTTCCCCAGAATCCAAAAAATGGTTGGAAATCTTGAATATCATTTTGAAATTTACTTTTTTGTCAATTATTTATTTTTTCAATCGGGAATCCTCTATTCCATACTAGACGGCTTTTTACCATAAACAAACTTTTTTGGTTATTTTTCTTCAAATACATGCAACATTAGGATTTAACTACTCAATTTCCTTAAAATTCAGCTCATTTAGTCTCTAATATAGTTCTATTAAGAAAAACTTAAAATAATTTGCTTAGTTAATGTGATGGTATTATTATATTTTATTTTAATATTGATATTAATAGAAAAATTAGAAAACATTTTTGACTTTATAATTTGTTCTAATTCGATTGAGAAAATACATTTTAAATTAGATACTCTAATAGGATAATATATCTGTAATTCTATAGACATGAGATATAACTTTTTGTATATCAGATTATATCGAGAGAGTTAAGAGTACTATTATATATATATATATATATATATATATATATATATATATATATATATATATATATATATATAATTAAAAAATGTCAGTGAATTAAAATTTTAATTTCTATGTCTTTGATGGAAAAATTAATGATATCCTAAAACCTATCTAACAGTTGTTTAGTTACATAACGACACATGGACCAACTAATACTTGACTCGTAATGTTGAACACAAATAACAAACAACACACATTACCTCTACTGATACTGCAAATTAACGACACATCGACCTACTAATATAGACTATGTGATGTCATTTATAAAAGTCTTTGTTATGATAACTGTAATCGTTCTCTTATGGATTAGGTCGAAAACCCATTCTCCAAGACAACTTTTGTATAATGGCCGGTGACCAATATAATTAAAAAATGTGGAGTGGAGGTTAGGGAGATTTCTTCATGGTTAAGCTCTCTCTCTCTCTCTCTCTCTCTCACAGGGCTTGCTTATGATAGTTGTCGTAGGTAGCTTTCTCTTTCTAGAAGACGCCAACTTCCAGAGCTTCATCGGCAAACATATACAAGCTTTATTGGTGAATCAATATTAATTTATTTAGTTACTATATATATGTGCAACTTTATATACACATATTATACATATATATTTCCCATTAACTCCGTCCGAAGATGCTTATTGATTAATTCGTAGAGTACAACAAACAGACAGATTTGTAGTGTAGGAAGTAGTTAATCTTTGAAGAGAGGGAGTGCTCGAAGTTTTTGGGGTGGACGTGGACAATACTGGTTTACTTCTGATGCCACCTGTATCTGTAAGTCAACATTTCATCACTTGTTTATTCATGGCAACAATTAAGTGCGGAGAATCTTTGCTGTAAGTTAATAAAGATAGATATTTACCTGCCGATTCAGTTCTTTATTCTCGTCGCTTAATTCCCTTTCCTACACAACACCAACTCCAAGAATATAAATGTTAGATACCAACAAAAGTAAGTAAAGCTTAGTGTGATGAGGTGAAAAAATATACATGAACTTGTAATAGGTATCAGGGTTGTTCATACCTGTTCATGAAGGCTTGATATGCGCTCCATCATTAACTGTGTCTGTGCAAACAAAGCTTAATTAGTGTCAATCTACAGAGACTCGATAACTAAGATACCATAACCAATTTTATAACTTGTTATTCAAAGATCAATTCTGTTTTCGTAAGTCGTAACATAATTTCCAATATAAAGAGAACAGAACAGAGCATCATACTCATATATAGAACAACAAAAGGAAACAAAAACCAAATGCTAAGATCACACCTACCTTTCTAGAACGTGTATGCATAAGAGCAGCATTAAGTTCCTTCTCTAACTCTGTCATGTTATTCACAGAGACAATTATTCCCTTCTTCGTCAACTCTGTCAAGCTCTGGTATTAACTTCCATAATAGACATTTAACACACATATATATAGGGCAAGCATGATATGTATACCTTTTTACTGACTCTAGAAGCTCATTGCATGTTTTGAATCTGGTGTTAATTCCCTGTGTACGTAATGGAAAATTTAGTGTTATGATCAGGATTGAACACAAAATTATATATACAACACAAATTACTTGCCGTATCTTGGGTGGGTCTCTCTTCTGCCTTAGGGCAGCTTTTATGATACCTGGAAACCATAGCGTCCACACTGAACAAAAGCTAGTCAGACCATAACCAACCATTTAAGTCCATTTGCCACCTTAAACAAAAAAAAAAGAACAAAAAAAAAAAAGGCAAATTGCATATATATATATATATATATATATATATATATATATATATATATATAGAAAAGTGAATATACCCTTAAGGGTATATAAGCTTACGTACCCAAACTCATAATAATACGTCGTTTTGTTTGATATATTCATTATAATATTGTTAAACTTCAATCCTTAACTTGATTTATATTCAATATTTTTAAAATTTCACTATTATCTTCCTCTTACATCACATCTTTTTGTCGAACACTTACTAGGCTATATATATTATTGTTGAAAATGACAATTATGTAAGAAGAAGATAAATATGAAATTTATAAAAATCTTTGAAGTAATTCAAGTTAGAAGTTGAATTATAAGAACATTGGATGATTACAATGTTTATATATGATACAAAACGATGTAGTATGGTGAGTTTGGGTACCTAAGCTTATATACCCTTAAGGGTATATTCACTTTTCCCATATATATATATATATATATATATATATATATATATAAAGGTAACCAACTTCCAGTTTTCTATTTTGGTGATCAGTTGTTGCCGGATAACATCATTGCCAAATCAACATCTACTTTACTATTGATTAATGATAGCATGAATGCATACTTTTCTTTGTCTATGCATGCAGATAACAAGGAGATTGGTAGGCTCAAGATATGTCATCCGGATCTTTTGGAATATCGGTATTGCAGATACGGATATCAATCAGATTGAATTACATTACACACGAAACCAAAGACCTAGCTAATGGAGATTTGGGTATTCTAAAGAAACCTTTTTCAACAATCACCTAAAGTACAGTAAACTAGAAGTTTGTTACCAAAGTTGCTTATATTTTTCTGCAATTAGCCCAAAATTAAACTCTTGAAACAACTGACTATTCAGCTTTTCTGATGCCAAGGAAGGATAAGTCCCAAACTAAACCATATAAAGCCAGTTAGATAACATATAGATCCCAAGATTAGATTGCAACCTCAATATTATAACAATTGACAAAACTAGGGTAACCAAAAATTAGCCCACAAATTAAACCACCCTTAATTATGATATTCAAGTTCCAGGTTGGAATGATAGTGGTTCGTTTGTAACATGTTTAATATGAGACATTAAGAAGACGATGAACCTCTGCCAAGTTTTGGGCTAAACTAGTTTAGAGACATATTTCACGGTTAATGAAATGAATAATTCTAATAACAACAAATATAATAACGTACAAGGGCGTGCTTGTTTCCACGTGGAATCAGAATAATAATATAGAGAAACAAGCGATGATTATCAATAGAAGTTTGGTGCGTGATTTCTAATGCCATATTTTTCATCCACAACTCTTATCAATAAATTCAACATTCCAACCTCATCTCACCCGAATCCATACCAGCTTCAATGGCTAATCAGGGATCCGTCATGAAGCCAAACAAGCCCTAGTCTCATTTTCTATTGGTAAGTCTTATCAAGATCAGGTTCTAAACTGATATTATACCTATGGATGAATGTCATATGTTGCTTGGAAGACCTTGGCAATATATGATAGAAAAGTTTGGCATGATGGTCATCAAAACACCTATTCTTTTGTGATTACTAAGAAGAAGGTAATCAGCCTCCAAACACGATTTCGTTCAAACTTATGGAGTTCGTCTTGCATAGCTTGCACCCAATCAGAGTGATCAAGAGCAGCATTTACCGTCTTTGGTTCAACTTTGGAGACAAACGAATTAAACATGCAGAATTCTACTTGAGAGAATAAAGCAGTTTGCTTCGCTTTCATTTGAGAGCGTGTGAAAACACCCTCATATGATTCACCAATGATCTGAGTTTTAGGATGATCCTTTGTCCATTTTAAGAGAGGAGGATAATTTGGATCATAGGCACAAAAAAAAAAAAAAAGGAAGAAGGTAATCCTCGAACAGCTATCATTTATTTTGCTGCAAAAGAAACGACCGGGGTTGGTTACTACTCAAGTGGAGAAAAATCTATTTATCAATGAAGCACGAATGGAGAGAGCTATTTGAAAAGATAAACGTTTTTATGTGTTATTGCTAGTTGAAAACAAGTTCGTCGATGTTCCTTTGCCCGCGACTATTCGTCCGCTTCTAGAAGAGTTTAAATATGTTTTCCCTTCAAATTTACCTCCATAATTACCTCCACTTATAGGTATTAAACATCATATCGACCTAATCCCAATGGCATCGCTTCCTAACAAACCAGCCTACCCATGTAACCCTGAAAAGACTCGAGAACTACAACTTCAAGTCCAATAGCTCATTGACTGTGGCTACGCGTGTGAAAACATGAGTCCTTGTTCTATTCCAGATTTGTTGTTTCCAAAAAAAAAAAAGATAGGGACCATGAGAATGTGTGTTGATAGTAGAGCTATTAATAATATCATAGTCAAATATCGCTATCATATTCCAAGAGTGGATGATATGCAAGACGAACTTCATGGCGACAATTTGTTCTCGAAAAATGATCTTTGGAATGGATATCACTAGGTCCGAATGTGTGAAGGAGATGAATGGAATACCGCATTTAGAACAAAAATTAGTTTGTATGAATGTTTGGTAATGCCATTTGGACTTTCCAATGCTCATAGTACTTTTATACGGTTGATGAATGGGGTTTTGGACCTTTTCTTGGTGATTTCGTTGTTGTATACTTTGATGGTATAATTGTGTACAACAAAGGTGTAGAAGAGCACACTCAACATTTGAGAAGAGTATTTGAAGTGATAAGGAGTCAGAAACTCTATGGGAAGTTGGAGAATTATGAATTCTTTTATAGTGAAATACTACAAATTATTCCAGATTTGCATTACCTATGCAAGTTGGATGTGAGGTCGTATCATTAAGAATTTAAATGGCTAAGTTCACCAAAAATTTTATGAAGATAGGATTGTTCACGACCGAAATGAAGATAACGATAAGAATCAACTTATTTATAAATATAACATGTATGATACCTCCTTTTCTAGTTCTACAACAAAACATGGTTTGTTCAAGACTTAAGTTCGCTATCCGCAAAGTAGATCCGATTAGTATCATTATGAAAGGTTCAAGACTTCAAGTTTTACAACACATTTTCAAATGCATATCATATCTAGCCTTCTTGATTTTAATATCAAAGTCCACTTATTTTTAATTCAAATGTGGGGTATTGTTGGAACTTTGTTAATAAGAAAAGGCATGTTGGACTTTTCCCACATAGGAGGAACAAAACATAACATCTTTTAAATGGCTTCTTCATACTTGAGTTATCGAATGCATCAAAGGAAGCCTATAGATACCCAATGATGACAAATTTTAAAGATTTACATGTTCATACACAAAAAATCTGAAAAATTGTTCATGTTTTCCCATGTTCTTGATGGAAGCATTATGTTGATTCGTCAGATTCAAGATCAATGTTTGTATCCTCTACACAAATCTATATCACAAATTTTTTATCTTAGGACAATGTTTGACAAACCTTAATCTTCATAATTTTGTTTATGTAATTATCAAATTGAAGTATGTTTTCTTGTGATGACTCAGGCTCTTTTGATTTCATTTGGTAATATTATATTTGTTTGTTTGTGAGAATTCATGATTGTTTACTTTTTTCATAACAATATCCAACTACAAACAAGAGTTGATGCTTCGTGTAACATCCTAAAATTTAGTTTAGGATGTTAGAATAAGTTTGTGGTAGTTCTATAAATTATTTACCAAACTAAAGCAGTGTAAATTTTATTAACTAAACGATGGTAAAAGTAGTATTCCCTTATTTATTTTAAAAATTGTATTTAGACATGTTATAATATATATTAGAGGTAAAATGGTGCAAAACATTTAGTACTTTTACATGAATATGAAAAAATAACAAAGTAGGTTGCTATATTTGGAAAGAGACAAAGTTTAATGTTATTGTGTGAAATTATGGAATAAACGACCATACGATAGAAGTATGTTTGGGACTTGGAAGTAATACATGCAAACCATCAAGAAACATTACACAAAACATGATATAAGACTTGGAAATCTTAAGGAAAACAAAAATCAAAATTCTAGTAGTTGTATTCGGTTTGTAAAGTATAGCCATTGTGTTTTAATAGTAAACTTTAATCTTCAATACTCCATATCATTTTTTTTCTTCATTGGAATGTGTAGCCAACACAAAGAGGAAGAATTTGCAAAAAGAATTGACTCATATGGAATTATAATGTAAATGTTGGTAGACAAAACAATATGGGATTGGTTTATGTTTGGGAGCAACTATAGAGCAAATTGCAGATTGGTCCAAGCATATGGTGGTAATTACAATAAATGGTTTTAAGTCATAATATAATAGAATTACGTGACTAGGAAAAACCATGTCATGATAGGATAAGCATATAGATCATTACCCTTTATGATACATGGGAAGATGTACCGAGTATTGAATTTAGAAATTTTTATACTGTTAGAATTGCATGATTAGGAAAAATCATGTTATTTTTTACATCTATTTATTTTCAATTTATAACTCAAGTTATTGAGTACTCACTTGTGAAACTTTATAGAAAGTTGTGAAATCACAAAGCAAGAAAGATTTCTGTATTTATATGCAAGAAGCAAGCCTTACAGCTATGATACAAAATCATTTGAATCAAAAGTCGCTAAGTAGAACATGATGTGGATGGGCATCTACAAGCACTAACCATTGATAGTATGAAAAGACTTCTTGAAGAAATGAAGAAGGAAGTATAAGAATACTTATATATGGAAGTGGACAATCTTTCAACTGAAAGAGTCAAGCAAAGAAATTATTCAAAAGAATATTACAGACTTGATTAAATGCAAAGTTTAGAAATATAGACTTGAATCCAAATATAAATGGTACCACTGGAAGTTTTAAGGAAGAATGGATTTTGAGTATACTATTTCAGAAAGGGATTGGAGGACATACTCTTAAAAAATTAATGTAATTGAAATGAATAGTAATCAAGTAACATGGAAAATGTAAAAACACTAAAGTGCTAAAAGTATAGCCAAGACAAAGCGGAATAAACAGAAAAAAGAATCAACCTATTTGGAGTTGTAACGAAAAGGTTAGTAAATAAAACAAGATGATATTCTTTTCTACTCAGCCAAAGAAACTGTAGACTAGGCAGTTATAGCAGTCACCGGCCATTATATGAAATAGCAGTTCTCACGGTGGTATATATATATATATATATATATATATATATATATATATATATATATATATATATATATATATATATGTTATGGAAATGAGGGACAAGAATTGGAAAGTATAGGATTATTAGAATGATATAGTATTGTTAGAACAAACTTGTGAATTTCTAAACAAGTATATTTGTATCTATTAAATAAGATGTAAGGAAGGCGGGGACAAAGATACAAGGAAATGACAATGACAAGAGTAATAGCAAGTTGAGACCAACTATCAAACGTGAGTACATGTGGATTTTTTCCCTTTTGGGATATACGATATAAGTATAAGTAATTATTATAAACTTTTTTATAAATTTATAAAGTATTTGAGAAAAGTAATGTATTTCAATACTTTGAAATGGTATTTGATAACAAAAAGGTTGTAGACAAAACAAGATGGATTTTTGTTATTGAATTTTGAGGCCAATATGGAGGTTATAAGAAGGGAAACAAAGTCAAGACTTCATAAAACAAGATTAAAGGTAAAGGATCTTAAAATCTACGATTAGATTATGATAATGATGATGAAACTAAGTATGGTCATGAATTCTAACTTTCTGTTTGGATTTATTGTTAGTTTTAAGCTTGGAGTATGACGAATAAGCTTTATTAACATGCTTGATTGTAACAATAACATTATTCAAGCTTGAATAGTGATTTACGGAATTGAGCCAAGTACCTTACTTGAGAAAATTGTTTGCATATTGAAATTAGAGTTGGATAATGAAAACTCAATATTTACTTTATTTTATAATCATTAAATCATCTAGAATGAAGAATGAATCATGAAAAATGATGAAAGGAGAAATATAACATAAAACATAGGTTAGAAAATTGTTTGGAATGTTGTAATGGGATATAAATAGTGATGCTTATGTAAAATAGACATGGTATACATTGTTAATTTGTTATAAATTGTTACAATTTGTATTTGGTATTCAATCTAATGAATTGGGAAAGGGAGATTGATATATGGAAGTTAAACTTGAAGTATTGATTAAATTGGATTTGTGTTATTAGAATTAGCTTATTATGTGTGAAATTTAATGTGTAAATACCATTAGCTGATAGAATGTGCAATAATAAAATTGAAATATTGAAATAAGGGACAAGAATTGGAAAGTATGGAATTATTATAATGATATAGTATTATTGGAGCAAACTTGTGAATTCCTAAACAAGCATATTGTATTTATTGAATAGGATTGAAGGAAGACGTGGACAAAGGTACAAGGCAAGGACAATAACACAATTAGTAATTAATTGAGACTAACTACTAAATGTGAGTATACTTTCCATTTTTGGGATACATGTCATAAGTAGAAGTAATTGTTATAAACATTTTTATAAAGTTATAAAGTATTTGAGAAAAGTAAAGTATTTTGATAGTTTGGAATAGTATTTGATAAAGGTAAAGTATTTTGATACTTTTAGATAGTTTTGGTATAGAGTAAGTATTTTGCTACTCTTGAATAGTTTTAGTATAAAGTAAAGTATTTTGATACATTTAGATAGTATTTGATAAAAAGAAAGTACTTATACAATTGATTAATAGTTTATAAAATGAAAGTATTTTGATGCTCTTGAATAGTATTTTTGAAATTATAATTTGTTGATACTCTTGACCGTTATATTTGGAAATCTGAATATATTTTATGTTATTCTGATGTTATTTGTAGATCATATCGTCCATGCTTAGATGGAAGCTTTGTTTATGTCCCTTATGTTATGCAAGCTCTTCTGATTATAGCATCATTCATAGCATGACACGTTGTGCGATTAAAATTTGCATAAAAGATAATATTTACGGATAATATTTGCTCATGCATACTTTGGAATGTGATTGCATTTAGCTTGATATTTTGATCTAGACATATGATATTTGGGACCTTTAACGGGGTGGTACCACCCTTTGCAAGGTAGATATATATAGTATGATGTCATGATAGATTGATCTCCTCTCTATTAGTGAATAATGAGCATATCACAATTGTGATCAGACTCTTTGTATAATCTACAAGGCGCTACATAGGATCCAAAAGGCCCTACATAGGATCCAGAAGGCCCTTAAAAATGGAGCATGTTTTTTCTAGCTCTTATTTTGATAATCCTCCAAGTGGACTGAGTTTATGCAGCATGTGCTTCCAGCATAGTAGTTTGTGATTCAACCATTGCAGACCACATGTTACAATCAACAGAACTAAGTGGATCCCAAAATAGATTTTTGAAATTTTGTGACTTCGAAAATTATGACATGTATTTGAAATTTATGATAAAGTTATTTCGAAATAACTTTACATCATAAAATAATATTTTGAAAACCCGAAACCAGTTCGACACAACTTATTTCTAAAATTTATTTGAAAATTACAGGTCATTTCGAAGCATCTTTTTGTAAAGAATAACTTTCAAAATGAACATTCTTGAAATTCATAGTTCTGATATTTTTGTGAAAGGTTGTCATAGTGTAGGATATGTCGTGTTTTTACGGCCATTGATGTCGATATCTATTTTTTTATTATAGCATGATACTTGAAACAATTTAGCTATTATAGCAACAGCTTACCCATGCCCTAATAGTAAAATAACATGGATATTGATTCAATAAGACATGACAAATTAAGGTTCATGTGACATCTTATGTGGCCCTGGCATAGATCGCCAAAGGTTTCTTTAATGTAGTTTGCAAATAGTTGATTGTCCTTGAACTTTGAACTCTTTGGTTGGAGCAATCATACTACAATATAAGGATTGGTTTATGTGATTCGATGAAATTATTCATAGGTTGGTTTTGTTTTCCACAGAAGGAAAGTGATAGAGTGAAGTTGAGTTTAGAGAGAATAAAAGATGGGTGGTGTGACTCGTGTGAAAGAGATGATGGAGAGGGGGTGAAAATACGTGCAACGGGAATCAGGAAATCTTAGAATTTTGTTGCTATATCAAAATGATTTTCATCTTTGTATTGTTTTTAAACTCAAACTTTGATGCTTTACTATTTGTATAAAAAACTTTTGATCCAATAGAAACCCGACTTTGTATTTCATATTCCATAACGACAAAATAATCTCTTCATTGTTACAATTATAGCATAATGAATCCAGTTGTTGAATTGCGATTCACATCCAGTATGATAACCAGTATACACTTTGAATTTCTTAAGCTTCAAATTGCGACATTGAGTTAGGGTTTGTCAACGAAAGAAACGAAATCCGACAGCAAGCGATTAAAATCTATTTCTGTAAAAATGAGAGTAGGAACTGAAGTCCATAATTAAGGTTTATTTTGAAAATGTGGGTGTAACGACAAAGAACTTCAACACCATCATGCTTTGAAGATGTGGGGGAGATGATTATGATTTTGTTTTCGATATTAAATATTCAATATGAGTTACTTGATTTACTTTATAATTTTGACAGTTGAGTTGTCAACTTAGACGACAATACCAAAAGTTTTAGAAAACAACGAATAATATTATCCATTAAAAACTAATAATAATTAATTTGATATAAATATTTCTTATAAATTAATACTAAGAAATTCAAATTTACAAATTGGATACTTATAAATTAAATAATTTCAGACTAAAGATTTATATAGACAAATGACATTACAAGATCATAGATCTCTTCCTAAGTTAAATAATATTTTCTAATTCAACTGTGTAGTAGAACTATGTGCATAAAAGATCAAATAAACCAAACATAAAGGTCATGATGAATGATGAATTTAAGTTGGTATCAAACTTATGTAGAGCAAAAGCATAATATGACTCCCACTCCCACGTCTCATCTAAGTAGTTATACAATTTTTATCTATAATTTATTAATTTCTATCTAAGCAGTTATACAAATTTTATCTATAATTTATTAGTTTTCCATCCCTAAAAACATTTGCATCATAAAAAAAACCTTTCTCAAAGTTTTGCAAGTTGTCAACTTCTATCAAAAGAAATTCCAAAACTGCTATATTAACTTTACCTCTTGCCCTAGAAATTTTCATTCGATCGATTGCAGATATATACAACAGACACAGACACAGACACAATTGTATATATTACTAAAGCTTATTGTTTGCTCCGTACATGACAGCATACACTCGCAAAGGCTAAAAAGAAAATATGATATTGAATATAATACAAAACAATGGCTGACCTTTCCGTACTACCGCTGCAATATTCATAGAGGTTGCCACTGGAGGAGAAGACGACGACGGCGACGTCGACATCGCAGAGAACGGAAAGCTGTCGCGCTTTATTGTTCAACCCTAATCTCCGCTTTGAAAACGTCACTTGTCTGCTATTCTTGTTTTCGATTCGCTTCATCTCCAACTTTCTCCGCCCCATCCTTCAAACCTAACTTTTTTCAGTTCCGATGGCCACTTCAATATTATGCGATATATATCTCTATTCCTCAATCTCTCTCTCTATATATATTTTTTATTTCTTTTATATAAAAAACCATACTTTCTTTAACAGAAGGGTGCCTCGTCATTGATATTTGAAAGCATCGATAACCCTCCCTTGCACTTCTGTGTCTTGTAGGAAAAAAACAAAAAAAAAAAAAAAAAAAAAAAAAGGGTTTACGGGGGACTATTTTGTAGAGGGATCGAATCACGTATCACTTAATGCACATGTCGGATTTTTGACTTGACGGTAGTCCTTCTTAGTCTTAATCCTTTAATGTCAAAATTTACTATTTTTAGTTTACTTAGGTTTTTTTCTATGAAAAATAAGCATTTAAATTATTATCAATTTTAAATAAATTATAATTTTAAATAATTAAGTAATAAATCAAAATACCAACAACATATATTTGTATAACTAGGTGTGAGACTCATGTATTATATGAGTTTATTTAAAAGAAAAACTAAATCCAAAATTCTAAACATTTGAGAAGTTTGAATTTAAAAGAAAGTAAGAAAATATTGAATTAATAAAATTAAAATGTTTTTTTTTCTCTTTTAAATTTAAACAAATAATTTAGATAAAGAAATAAAGAAAATAAATGAATCTTTAATTTAATAATTTTGAAATTAGAAGGAAAGTTCATTAATGAAATTGATATTCATTTATTATTGCATTTAAATATTATTTGGAATTTAATAAAAGGAAAAAATCATAAAATGATATGTGGAATAAAAATTAATTTAAAATAACCACAAAATTACATATGGCAAAATAAATAAGAATGTGACATGTGGCAAAAATATTTTTTTAATTATTAGGGAGGATTTGATTTTGGACAATAAATTTGAGATAATCGTAAAAATGATTAGAATGGATACCTAATGAATTGATAAGAGATCTTGTTACTAAGACCCTTTTATAGACAAATAATGCTTATAAATTGGAGTTTGTACCCTTTTATAGAAACATTTGGACCAAATCTTTAAAATAATTTGAAAATTAGGTCAAAGTTGTAAAAAAAAAAAAAGAAAAAAAAGTCTGATTCTGGTCATGGATAGGCGGATATGAGGTTTTTGGGTATTTATAACCCAAATATCAACAGTCAACTGGTCAAAGCCAACGGTTAACGCATCGCGACCCAGTTTATGGTCGCGTCACGAGCACAAAAAGACAAAACAGTCACGGGCCAATTAGAATCTTTGCATCATGATTCCCCTTGAAGAACCCATTTTCTCATTAAGCACTTAATCTCTTCATATTAGGGCTTGGATCTTCATATCTGAATCTTTCTAATGACTTAATAGATAAAGTTTCCAATTTTATTAATTCTAAGGGCCAGATCAAACCAAATCTACAACCTCAACTTGATAAATCCATATAGGCTTATAATCTTGTGCATGGCTGAACAAGGATTCAAGCACATACATTTTTCTTCTTCCTAAAGATCAAAAGCATGTTCTCTTGCAAACTAAGGTTCTAGAGTTGCTCAAACTCCGAGAACATCAAACCAAAGTGACTACAAATGACCAAAAATCCAAGTAAAACCTAGATCGAAGCATGAACTCAAATAAAGCAAGAATGTCACACCTCCCCCCCCCCCCCCCGGCTGGCAGAAACGTTGGGTTGTACGACTTAATCATGGATCACAGTCATTTACATACACAAAACAATACAAAAATATAATCATAAAACATAAGTTCTATTAATCATAAAAGAGAAATTGTATCGTTTCCATTCTAAAGGTACATCATAATTCAAATACAGTGGATGCCTTAACAGTTAGGCATATATATAAGTAAAATATTGTGATAGATACACAAAATCCCATGAGTGTCCGAGTGTGTAACTTTTCGCTTCTTAAGTTCCTAAGAACACATGCAGTTTGATAGAACGTCAACATAAAGTTGGTGAGTTTCACTGGTTTGATTCAAAGTACTTTTATACCAAAAGGTTGTTTTTACCGTATATAACTGTTTTACCAGCTTATACAAAGTTGTACTTATTAAATGCATTCAAAGTGTTCTCAATGTTTACTACGAGTCCCTATAACCGAGCAATTTGACGAGTTGCTTCCCTCAGGACCCTATTGTTGTATGTCGTAAAAATGTTCCTCCCGACGCTTCATCGGACGGCGAGGATGTGTAGACTGTTATCACCCGATGCGACTATTCTTTTAAGGTTGTAGCTAGCAACCATAAGTGGGGTGTCAACCCGTATAGATCTATACATAACTCTCCCGCTCACATATGATTAATGCTTATAGCTTAGGGTCTTGCTAAGCGTTGCACTTAGTGATGAAATGCCTAGTATAAACCATCGAGTCAACAGATCTAAACGTGTGTGTACCTTAACTTTAAGTTTCAAAGTTACTAGGAAAAAGTGTGACAACATAACCACTGTAAATAGTTTATAACCCAAAAGTTCGATAGTATAACCACTATAAATGTTTATAGCCAAAAAGTTTGACCAATGCATAACTATAATATCAGATATGTAAACAGAGCTTCAAGAGTTGTACATATCGGTTTAAATAAACACAATTTTATAAAACATATATAATAATGGTTGACATCAATATAAGCAAATAATAACCATTTTACATCTATATGAAAGTAAATAACAGTTATAAGCAATTATTCTCCCACGGAAGCATTAAAAAATTTTAAAATGGGGTCGTGAATACTCACCCTTGAAAAACATATCATGCTTCCTAGGCTACAAGGCATCACATATCAGGTTAATCTATCATGCAATTCCTGAAAGTATCCCAAGCCTTATCCTACCATGCAAACATTCATATCATATAACATATCAACATGTATGGGTATTTTGAGAATCACTTACTTAAGCTCGGCTAATTGCACGAATCACGCCACCTTTTTCTTTACAAAAGTATTTTTAGAAATTTGTTTTATTTTAAAAGATTACCAATTCCTTAGTTTAAGTTCAGTCACACCCAGGAGTGTGCCCGAATCCCTCAAACCAAGGCCCTTATACCAACTTGAAGCATCCCATAAATTATAAGGTAAAAATTCATTTTTAATTCAACCAGAACCACCAATTATCCTTTTTCCAATCATTCAAAATTATTTCAGAATAAAAACAGTTATCATAGTACAATCCCAAAATCATATAATTGCGGAAACATGGGTGGATGCGTTGTGATTAAGTCGGACCCTTCCCCTTCGAACCGGAAGTACCTAAAACCATAACCATAAAACTGTAAGCACACAAAGCTTAATGAGTTCCCCGAAATACCACATACCATACATATCATTGGGCCTAGCCCACATGTAACATCCGGATTTCCAGGTATCCTAATTTAAGTATTTATTTTTGAGGGACTCGACGAGTTGACGCCTAAACTCGTCGAGTAGGATCGCGCCTGATGACTCGGATTAATGAAGGGACTTGACGAGTCGGCGAGTTGACTCGACGAGTTCGCGCTGTTGGCAGAAACCCTAAATCTTTGGGCCTGAGCCCTATTAAAGGCATTTATGGCCTTCAATTGCGGCTACCTTTCCAGAAGAGAGAACCCTAGCGAGTTTGAGTGTGTAGAGTGAGAGGAAGAGCTATCTTGAGCTTTTTGGTGTGATTTTGCAAAGGAGGAGAAGAGTTCCAGCAAGAAGGACCAGAGGAGGTTGTTGTTCTGAGTTAGTCAAGCAAGGAGCTTCATTCTGAGATACCAAATCGAACCCCTCTTCTTCCCTATTGTGTAGATTTCATTTTTGGGTTTAGGGCTTGAATCACTTCATTTTTGGGGACTTGAATGCATCAAATCCCTCTTCCTAGTTGTGTTATAGATCTGGACCTTTCTAGGTCCAGAGAGCCAAAAAGTATGAAGCTTTAGTCGAGTAATCATAGGGTTTTGAAGCTAGGAAGCATTAATGGGGTTTCTATGGTATATAATGCAAGATACACCATGCATGGACACCAAGTTCAGACCTTTACGTGACTTTTGGGTGTTAGAAGGTCAGGTCTATAAGTTAGAAAAACAGATCTGACCTCAGAAGGTCGTTTGAGCATTGTCATGGAGGAAACTCGCCGAGTCCATGAGAGAAATCGACGAGTCGGATCGGGTTGCCCAGCGATTCGTGATCAGTGGTAGCCCGTCGAGTGAAAGGTTAACTCGACGAGTCGAGTGAGGCCTTAGAAGGATTCAGAGGACACGCATGGACTCGCCGAGTCACCCGAGTGCACTCGACGAGTCTGGTCAAAGTTGGACCGTTGACTAGAGTTGACTTTCGTTGACTTTTAGGGTTTGGTCAACAAGTGGACATTTGGACCATTGGAGGGGTAAAATGGTCTTCCCCCCCCCCCCCCTTCTGCGAGATTATAGGAAGGGATTAGTCTAGCCTTTGAGAATCGTTGTTAATTAGAGGTAAATTACTTTATGTGATTAGGCGGAGGCTAGATCAGTATTTCAAGTTCGAGACTTTTCGAGATTACCCGAGGTGAGTCTTCTCACTATACATTACCTAGAGTGGTAACCATGTCCAGACCGGAGGGTCTTATGTGTTATGTGTTTACTTGAGATTATGTGTATTGTGATTATGTATGCCATGTGATATTTAGACCGGACCGGAGGGTCCAACGAGCTACGGGACTGGAGGGTCCCGCTGAGACACATTGACCAGAGGGTCTTATCGAGTTATAGTCTCGAGTGGCTTATGTATTGTATATGGTATTTTTGGGGAACTTACTAAGCATTTATGCTTACCGTGTTATGTGATATGTGTTTCAGGTACTAGCGAGGATCGCGGGAAGGCGCCGACATGATTTGTACACACTGGCAGAGGATTATGTTTTGAGATTCTGGGATATGTTTTATTGGGATGACATTTGATACACATGAGATTTTGAGAATATTATATGAGTTGTATTGTGTTTGAAAAATGAAAAATTGTTTTAAAAATTACGTTGTTACAAGTTGGTATCAAAGTCTTGGTTTGAGGGATTCGGATGCACCTTCGGGCACATCTGAACTCAAACTGAGGATTTGAGAAATTTTTTCATAAAAGAAACAATTTTTCTAAAAAGAGTAAAAGATTTTGAGGAAAGCAGAACGGAGCAGTGTGTACGATCAGCCAGCGCCCGAACGTTGATTTCCTAAAATACCCTTGCATTATGTGTTATGAGATATTATATGATATGCTATGCATGCTAGAGTAGGCTAGGTATTCATATTTAGGACTAGAGTGGGCCTGATTTGTGATGCCTTAGCCTAGGAGTTGCTGCTACTGTGAATTTCTTTGAGAGTGAGTAGGTAGCAGGGAGGAGCTTATGAGAGGTCTATTGGGTGGTTGCCTGCGCTCAGCGAGATATAGAGTACTTGTGAACTAGAATCCTAGGAGGAGGACTTGGGGTGATTACTGATGTGGTGTGGAAGGTAGTATAAGGGCCCGTACTACTGGAAACACCGGATCAGTGAGCATTCCAAGTAAGAATCCTTAGGGTACTAAGGAACGAGTAGGGTTGAGTTATGGAGTGCGAGTAGACTCGAGTGAGTCTCTGATTTCTTTTGTGTTGTGTTTTAGAGACATTATGGTGGGTACACGCCACACTCCAGAGAGCAGCGGTGTTAGCGATGATGAGATTCGCAGGATGATTCATGATGAGGTGGTTGCAGCCATTCGAGCTGAGATACCATAGATGTTTAGGTCTATCAAGACCACACTGATTGATACATTTGACGAGCGGTATGCTACTCTTAACGATGTTGATGTCGCTGCAGCCACCGCAACCGTTGCCGCTGCTAGGCCACAGGGGGTGACTCGTTACTGTACCGGGAGTTCAACAACACGAAGCCACCAGAGTTTGATGGGACACAGGATCCGATAGCCGCGATGAGATGGATCTCTGACATTGAGGGATGCTTCTACACATGTTCTTGTCCGGAGCATCTGAGGGTACGGCTCGCACTGAACCAGCTTCGCTTGGGAGCGAAGGATTGATGGAAGTTTGTGACGGCTGACTTTACTCCTGCAGTGATTATAGCGGTGACCTGGGAGAGGTTCACCACCATGTTCCGAGATGAGTATGTTCCCCCTGTGGAAAGGGAACGACTAGCCCAGGAGTTCTTGTCCCTCAAGCAGGGGACGGAGTCCGTGACTGTGATTACACGGATGTTTCACGAGAGGGCGTTGTTTTGCCCTGAACACGTGTCTTCTGAGCAGGCACGCATGAGTCGATATCTGAGCATACTGAGGAGAGACATTCATGAGTTCGTGGCGAACTCGACATACCAGACATTTGCCGAGCTCCAGTCAAATGTCTGGAAGAGGGAGATTGAGCTAGAGACTCAGGCCAGGGAGGAGGCCGAGCCTCAGAAAGAGGGACAGGCGGCCGACACAGTCTCAGCCGGCAGCCAAGTGGGCCAAGCCCGCTGATTCGAGATCCGGAGGTCCGAAGGGTCGCACTTGCGGGAAGTGCGGCAAGAGCCATGAGGGAGTGTGCATAGCAGGGGTGTGCTACAAGTGTGGCAAGGAGGGGCATTTCGCGAGGGATTGCCCCAAGGGGTTTGCAGTTTGCTTCCACTGCAACCATACTGGCCATCGGAAGGCCGAGTGCCCACAACAACTTCAGGGATCAGCTCAGGGATTTTCACCTGCTGCTACTAGAGCTACCGAGGCCCGGCCAGCGAAGGCCGAGGCACCGAAGGCTCGCGGGAGAGCCTTCCAGTTGACAGCGGAGGAGATCCGCGCAGCGCCCAATGTCGTGGCTGGTATGTATTCTTTTATTTACTTATTCTGAGTTCGAGATATTGTGCTTATATTGTGGTATGCATAGGTACTTTTCTTGTGAGTTCTGTACCTGCTTTGGTGTTATTTGACTCGAGTGCGAGTCGATCTTTCGTGTCATTAGCATTTAGTCAGCACATCAGTATCTGAAGAAAGGCGTTGAGTCGACCTCTACGAGTTTCTATAGCTGAAAAGCGAGCGGTGTATGCTACTGATGTGATTCGAGGATGTGTACTCGAGATTTTCGGTGTTGAATTCCCGATAGACTTGGTACCGATTGCGATGGGGGATGTCTGTGTCATCGTGGGCATGGACTGGTTGAGCCGATTTGGAGCTGTTATCGACTGCGAGCATCAGTTGGTGACCATACAAGACCCTAGTGGGGGAGTACTTACGGTGTATGGCGAGGGTACCCGATCTGGGTCATCATTTTGCTCGGCTGCCAGGGCGAGGCAGAGTTTACAGCAGGGCTGTAGAGGGTTTGTAGCCTATGTGATGGATACACGAGTTGTCGTAGAGAGGTCGAGTTCTGTCGATGAGGTTTTGATAGTGCGTGCGTTCCCGGACGTTTTCCCCGAGGAGCTGCCGGGTGTGCCTCCTGAGAGGCAGGTGGAGTTCCATATTGATTTGGTTACAGGAGCGACGCCTATTGCCAAGGCACCCTATCGCCTTGCGCCACCATAGATGCAGGATTTATCCTCGCAGCTTCAGGAGCTGTTGGGGAAGGGATTCATCCGACCAAGTAGCTCGTCGTGGGGAGTGCCGATCCTTTTCGTCAAGAAAAAGGATGGTTCACACCAGATGTGCATCGATTACCGGGAGTTGAACAAGTTGACGGTCAAGAACCGTTATCCACTACCGAGGATCGACGATCTGTTCGATCAGTTGCAGGGAACGTCTTGGTTTTCTAAGATAGACTTAAGGTCTGGATATCACCAGATGAGGGTGCGTGATGAGGATATCCAGAAGACGGCGTTCAGGACTCGATATGGGCATTACGAGTTCGTGGTGATGCCTTTTGGGCTCACCAATGCCCAGTGGCGTTCATGGATCTCATGAACCGAGTATGCAGGCCGATGTTGGATCGATCGGTGATTGTGTTCATCGACGACATTCTAGTGTATTCGAGATCCAGAGAGCAGCATGAGGAGCATCTAAGGGAGATCCTTGGAGTGTTGAGATCGGAGAGGCTTTATGCCAAATTCTCCAAGTGTGATTTTTGGTTGCGAGAGGTCCAGTTCTTGGGACATCTCGTTAATCAGAATGGGATATTGGTCGATCCGGCCAAGATTGAGGATGTCATGAGTTGGGAGGTGTCGAGATCCCCCACCGAGATCAGGAGTTTTCTGGGGTTGGCCGGCTACTATCGGAGATTTATCAGAGATTTCGCCAAGATTGTCGTTCCCCTCACCAGATTGACCTGGAAGGGTGTTGCTTTTATGTGGGGTCCCGAGCAGCAGACCTCGTTCGAGACTCTTCGCCAGAGATTATGCGAAGCCTCGGTGTTAGCCCTTCCGGAGGGAATGGCGGATTTCGTGGTGTATTGTGATGCGTCTATATCGGGGTTGGGTGCGGTGCTTATGCAAAGAGGGCACGTGATAGCATACACATCAAGGCAGCTGAAGCCTCATGAGACGAGGTATCCCACTCACGATTTGGAGTTGGGGGTAGTGGTGTTCGCCCTCAAGATATGGCGCCATTATTTGTATACACGGACCACAAGAGTTTGAAGTATCTGATGGATCAGCCCAACCTGAATATGCGCCAGAGGAGATGGTTGGATGTGGTAAAGGATTACGACTGTGAGATCCTGTACCACCCGTGCAAGGCTAACGTGGTAGCCGATGCTCTGAGCCGCAGGGCGGAGAGTGCCCCGATTCGAGATATATGTATGAGGATGATGGTGATGACTCCGGTATTGGATACCATTCGAGAGGCCCAGGCAGAGGCTGTGAGACCGGAGAACCACAAGAGGGAGCGGGTGACTGGACAGGTATCTGAGTTTGTGACAGATAGCCGAGGGCTTATGACCTTTCGTGGTCAGATTTGGGTGTCGTATGCGGGCGGGGCACGTAGCACTCTGATGGAGGAGGCGCATAGATCGAGATTTTTGATCCATCCCGGGGCCACTAAGATGTATTTGGACCTGAAAAGAGACTACTGGTGGCCTTGTATGAAGAGGGATGTGGCATGGGTAGTAGAGAGGTGCTTGACATGTCGTCGGGTTAAGGCCGAGCACCAGCGTCCGCATGACAAATTGCAGCCATTAGAGGTTCCCCAGTGGAAGTGGGAACAAATTTATATGGATTTTATCACCAAATTGTCGAGGACCGCGAGAGGTGTTGATGCAATTTGGGTGATTGTGGACCAGCTGACGAAGAGCGCTCACTTCCTTGCTATCAGTGAGAGCTCTTCTGCGGAGAGACTGGCAGAGACGTATGTGAGAGAGGTGGTGTCGCGGCATGGAGTACCGATCTCGATTGTGTCAGACCGAGATGTACGTTTCACTTCCAGGTTCTGGAAGAAGTTCCATGAGGAGTTGGGTACGAGATTGAACTTCAGTACCGCTTACCACCCACAGACGGATGGCCGCTTACCACCCACAGACGGATGGCCAGAGTGAGCGAACGATACAGACACTCGAGGACATGCTTCGAGCAAGTGTTATGGACTTCGGGGGAAGTTGGGACACATACCTTTCTTTGGCTGAGTTTTCTTACAACAACAGCCACCATTCGAGTATTGGTATGCCTCCCTTTGAGCTTTTATATGGGAGGAGGTGTCGGACTCCCATCTGTTGGGGAGAGGTAGGGCAGCGAGTGATGGGTAACACTGAGATAGTGCTTAAGACGACTGGGCAAATACAGCAGGTCAGACAGAGGTTACTGACAGCCCAGAGCCGCCAGAAGAGTTATGCGGATAGGCGGCGATCCGAGCTTGAGTTCCAGGTTGGAGACTTTGTACTCCTGAAGGTTGATAGTTTCATTTTATTTACATCTTTTTATAGTTTATTTTAGTATATTTCATCCATAATTTAGTTAATTTCCATGCATATTTTCCTTTTTGTTATTTTATGACCATTTCGGGTACCTTCTAGTTTCGTGAGCTTTATTGCAGATTTCATGGAGATTAGTGGAGCGGGAATGTTCGGGACGTATGGAAAGCGATTGGAATAAGAGGACGTCGAGGATTTTGGGCTTGATGGGTAGTGGAGATGATACATGGAACGAGCTTGATGATTATTTGAAGGATTGGAGAGAAATAAACTTTAAATTTGCAAGATGCGGGAGAATATTCAAGCGTGCGTAGATTATTAATCGGGCGAGTTTACGAGCTATGGAGGATTTGGATAAGCCAAATTGGGCTTAAAATGAAGAAAACTTGAAGAAAAATGGGCTAGGAGCTTACTGGACTCAAATTGGTCCAAGTGGGCTAAGCTATGGAGGCCCAAACCTCAAAGAGGCCGCATTCAGGAACCACCCGTGCAACCCACCCGCGCAACAGCACGCGGGTCGCGCAAGGCCCTGCAGGGATAATTTCAGAAATTCATTTGGAAGGCTATTTGAGGAAGGTTGGTGCCCATCTTTTGAAGACTCTTGGACATCCGATTTTTGACCATTCTCTCTGGAATTTTGAAGACTTTTGAAGGCAAAGAACACCTTAAGAACATCATCTCTTTACCTCTTGATTCTTGTTAAATGTTTGGTACAATCTTCTCTAACTTTGTTTCTTTGAGTTTAGCCATGCTTGGCTAAACTAATCTTGGTTGACTTTTGTTGAATCCTTTGAACTTTTGTTGAATGTTGAAGAATCCATGAACATGTTCTTAAATCTTTATGGGAATGTTTTGTGTTTTAACATCTTATCACTACTTGTATGTTTTTATTCATGAGTTTAAATGTGTTTGTGGTGATTAGTTGGCTAATTTCTTGATTAAGTAAAGGATCCTCAAATTAGCAAGCAACAAATGATTTTTGTGTTGTTTTTGCTTCACACAATCATAAAAACATTTCCTCCAACATGGTAGTGAAAGCATTTGACTCCTCTTGGATTTGGTGACTTTTTGGTTCTTAATGCTAGTTGACTTTCACTAATTACATGCTTAATGGAAATTGTGACTTTGACTAAGGAAATTCTTATGAGCTTCTCTAACATTTTAACAACTAATAAAGTCTAGGTAATCTCAAGCTTCTTGGATTACTAGAGCCAAATTAAGGATTTAAATCAAGTATTGCACCATTGGATTCTAATGATATGTTCATCAAAAGTCAAAGTGAGGCAAACTTAAGTCAACCATCCTTCTCTTATTGATTTTACATCAAACTCTTATTTTTGTTGAAATTGTCTATTTAAATCTTAGTTTAATTCTAGTTTATTTCAAGTATTTCAAAAGATCAACCCCCCCCCCCCCCATTTTTAATTTATTGTTATTTTTACAAGTATTTTTACAAAGAGATTTTTCATAGAGTTATAAAATTGAGCCAATCTCCATGGATTCGATCCCTTTACCACTATACACTATTTTAGTGTGTAATATTTAGGGTTATTAATTTTGTTGGCCTCGACAACCACCAAAGGTATCTCCTTGGAAAGGAGTGATCCGATTCAGGAAGAGGGGCAAACTGGGGCCCCGATACATTGGTCCTTTCAGGGTAATCGCCAGGGTGGGCAAGGTAGCATACCGTTTAGAGCTACCCGAGGAGTTGGTTCAGATCCATGATACCTTCCACGTATCCCAGTTGAGGAAGTGTATAGCCGATGAGACGGCGGTAGTGCCGCTAGAGGATATTCAGGTGGATGCGAGTCTGAATTACATTGAGAGGCCGATTGCGATCCTGGATCGGAAGATCAAGGTTCTGAGGAACAAGGAGGTGCCCCTGGTTCAGGTCCAGTGGCAACATCGGAGAGGATCCGAGCTGACTTGGGATCCGGAGACGGAGATGCGGGAGCAGCGTCCAGAGTTGTTTGCAGAGTGAGACTTCGAGGGCGAAGTCTGATTCTAGTGGGGGAGAATTGTAACATCCGGATTTCCAGGTATCCTAATTTAAGTATTTATTTTTTAGGGACTCGACGAGTTGACGCCTAAACTCGTCGAGTAGGATCGCGACTGATGACTCGGATTAATGAAGGGACTTGACGAGTCGGCGAGTCGACTTGACGAGTCCGCGTTGTTGGCAGAAACCCTAAATCTTTGGGCCTGAGCCCTATTAAAGGCATTTATGGCCTTCAATTGCGGCTACCTTTCCAGAAGAGAGAACCCTAGCGAGTTTGAGTGTGTAGAGTGAGAGGAAGAGCTATCTTGAGCTTTTTGGTGTGATTTTGCAAAGGAGGAGAAGAGTTCCAGCAAGAAGGACCAGAGGAGGTTGTTGTTCTGAGTTAGTCAAGCAAGGAGCTTCATTCTGAGATACCAAATCGAACCCCTCTTCTTCCCTATTGTGTAGATTTCATTTTTGGGTTTAGGGCTTGAATCACTTCATTTTTTGGGACTTGAATGCATCAAATCCCTCTTCCTAGTTGTGTTATAGATCTGGACCTTTCTAGGTCCAGAGAGCCAAAAAGTATGAAGCTTTAGTCGAGTAATCATAGGGTTTTGAAGCTAGGAAGCATTAATGGGGTTTCTATGGTATATAATGCAAGATACACCATGCATGGACACCAAGTTCATACCTTTACGTGACTTTTGGGTGTTAGAAGGTCAGGTCTATAAGTTAGAGAAACAGATCTGACCTCAGAAGGTCGTTTGAGCATTGTCATGGAGGAAACTCGCCGAGTCCATGAGAGAAATCGACGAGTCGGATCGGGTTGCCCCGCGATTCGTGATGAGTGGTAGCCCGTCGAGTGAAAGGTTAACTCGACGAGTCGAGTGAGGCCTTAGAAGGATTCAGAGGACACGCATGGACTCGCCGAGTCACCCGAGTGCACTCGACGAGTTTGGTCAAAATTGTACCGTTGACTGGAATTGACTTTCGTTAACTTTTAGGGTTTGGTTCCCCCCCCCCCCTTCTGCGAGATTATAGGAAGGGATTAGTCTAGCCTTTGAGAATCGTTGTTAATTAGAGGTAAATTACTTTATGTGATTAGGCGGAGGCTAGATCAGTATTTCAAGTTCGAGACTTTCTGAGATTACCCGAGGTGAGTCTTCTCACTATACATTACCTAGAGTGGTAACCATGTCCAGACCAGAGGGTCTTATGTGTTATGTGTTTACTTGAGATTATGTGTATTGTGATTATGTATGCCATGTGATATTTAGACCGGACCGGAGGGTCCAACGATTTAGATCGAACTAGAGGGTCTAACGATTTAGACCAGACTAGAGGTTCCAACGAGCTAGACCGGACCGGAGGGTCCAACGTGCTACGGGACTGGAGGGTCCCACTGAGACACATTGACCAGAGGGTCTTATCGAGTTATAGCCTCGAGTGGCTTATGTGTTGTATATGGTATTTTTGGGGAACTTACTAAGCATTTATGATTACCGTGTTATGTGATATGTGTTTCAGGTACTAGCGAGGATCGCGGGAAGGCGCCGACATGATTTGTACACACTGGCAGAGGATTATGTTTTGAGATTCTGGGATATGTTTTATTGGGATGACATTTGATACACATGAGATTTTAAGAATATTATATGAGTTATATTGTGTTTGAAAAATGAAAAATTGTTTTAAAAATTACGTTGTTACACCACACATTGGGCCCAACCTATAATAATGGGCCCAACCCTTTCTAAACATTGGACCCAACCCAACATACATTTGAGCCTAGCTCGTCATACAATGGGCCTAGCCCGACATACAATGCAAGAGTCATAGAGACAACTAGCACCCTATATAACATACATTAGACCTAGCCCTTCCTGATCCATGGGCCCAACCCAACATACATTTAGGCCTAGCGCGTCATACAATGGGCCTATACCAGTATACCATGCAATAGACACAAAGACAACTAGCATATAATAGGTCCTAGTGGGCCGGTATTGGTGTCTTTGACCCACGGGTATAGTGAGGAGACTCACCTCAATCCGAGATAACCGAGATGTACGCGTTGCTGCTACCGGAAACCTCATACTGATCATAACCAAATATCTTAATCAATAATTAATGTCAATTCCGAAAATCCAAGGTCGAATCCATATCCTATTCTTCCGATGGGTAAAAGACCATTTTTACCCTTCCTATATCTGACCCAACATGTCATGGCCTAACCCTAAAAGACCCAAGGCCCAAAAGGAACATAATGAGCTTTCCAGGAGTATGCCCCGCGTACTAGGTTAGTACACCCCGCATACTGTCTGCTGATGTGCAAAGTACAACCCGTTGAAGCTTACATATGGGGATTTCATACATTACGTTGAGCGTACGCATACGTACTCCCCAGAAGGCCAAAACTCAACCAAAGGAGCTTAACCCCTTAAGACCTTAATGTCTACCCTTCAGATCTACTTCTAGCTAAGTTCTTAATCCATAAATTTGATTACTTTAAGCCATAACATGGCTCTAAGAGGTCCAAATTCTAGATCTATCATTCTACTTCCATGAAATGGCCAATAACTCATGCATGGGTGAACTTCAACCCCAAAGATCCAATTTTTAGCACATAACAAGCTTAGAAATGACAAGATATGAAGTATAAACGTTTTCGAGTAACTTCTACTCAAAAATTCAAGCCATGGTACCAAACACATGTGGTGGTTGTCGAGGCCAACAAAATTAATACCCAAAATATTACACACTAAAATAGTGTATAGTGGTAAAGGGATTGTATCCACGGTGATTGGTTCAATTTTATAACTCTATGATAATCTTGTTGTACAAATACTTGTAAAACTAAAATAAAATAAAATTGGGGGATTTTGATCTTTTGATATGTTTAAAAGAAAACTAGAATTACACTAAGATTTAAAAACACAATTCAACAAAAGCAAAGTTTGATATAAATCAATAAGATAAAGATGGTTGACTTTGGACTTTCATTACTTGAACATTTGGTTAAATAATCATGAGAATACCAAGGTGCAATACTTGTGTTTATAATATAACTTGGTTATAGAAATTTATAAGCATAACTTGCCTCAACTCTTCTTTTGTATTAAAATGACTAGAGAAGCTCATAGCACATTTCCAAAATCAAAGTCACAAAACTAATGAATCATGTAATTTTGTGAAAATCAATTAGCATTAGGTTTTAAGAGTCACCAAATCCAAAGAGTAATCTATTGCTTTCATTACCACTATGGAGAAAATATTTTCTTTGTCTAAATGAAATGAAAACAAATATTTAAACTAATTGTTGCTTCTTAAATTGAAGACCCATTACCTAGCCAATAATTTAACCAACAAAAATAACATTCACATATCAATATTCATGACTAGAGATATATAAACATGAATGAAGTTTTCATAGAAAATATAATCATAGATATTCAACACAAGTTCATGGAGTTCTTCAAAATAACAAAAACATTCAAGCAATTACATCCAAGTCAACCAAATGATAAATCTAGCCTAGCATGGCTAAGATTAAACAAAAACAAGAGAGATTAGAGATACCAAACATTGTTCAAGATGAAAGATGAAAGAAATCCACAAATCTTCTAAGATAGTAAAATGTGTGTGTTTTTCCCAAAAAATTCCCCCTTTTCTTCCTCCAAAACTTAGTCAAAAGGTCCTCAAATCTAGATGAAAAAGATGCTTAAAAGTAACTCACCAACTTTCCCCAAATAGAGGCAAAAGGCTAAAATTCGGGTCCTTCACAGTGCGATCCACGCGGACCATTTGTAAATCCACACGGACAGCGTGGATTCTGCTGAATGGGCTTTTTGGCCCATTTAATTGGCACTTATAGATTACTCTTCTCATCCATGGTCCAGCCCATTTGTGCAAGTTCTTGATAGCCCAATTATGCCTTCCAAACTCTTCCACGATGCTCCAATGCTCCTTTAATCTTGTATAGCTCAAATTCTCTTCACCTCGTCATCATTCTTCATCTAAAATTAAGTCCAATTTGCTCTCTTGATCATGTTGACACCAAGCCCAATCGCACCACTTCAAGTCCACAAGCAAACCGCAAGCCTCCAAAAGTCCCGCACTCCTTCCATACCTCCAATGACAAATAGTCTTCGGTAAATCCTACAATTAAGCTCAAAAGACTGGAAAGCACCCGATAAAGGAGAAAAATAACAAAAAGAGAAAATATGCATGAAGATTAACTAAAATAAGATGGTTTTAACTAAAAATAAACTATGAGAAATAAGTAATAAAATGAAGCTATCAACATGTTTATCAAAACCCATAACTAGATCTACACTAAAGAACTATAAATTTTGAAGCTTTATACCTCCAGAAGATAGATCAAGATGCACAAAGTCTGGATCCACAAGTTCCAACTTAACCAACACTTCTCCAATGAGATCCTTCCTCTTTAATGTGTACCAAAAACACTCCAAATCACTCAGAAGGCTCAAGATTACTCAAAGGAAGGCTAGGGTTTCGAAATTAGGGTTAAGGTTGATGGAGGCTAAAGATAATAGGGTTTGAACATAAGTTAAGGCCTTTAAATAAGGTCCAAGACCCTAAATTAGGGTTTGCACCTGACTGGAGTACGCTCATCGTACTCTTGGTACGCCCAACATACTCCAAGGGCCATCTGTGATCATTCAGCCTAGTACGCCCAGCGTACTCCCTGTACGCCCAACGTACTAGACTCAGCCCCCAAACCACCAAACTTCTGAAGTTCATAACTTCTTCGTTTTAAGTTCGATTTAGATGATCCTTATATCCACAGAAAGGTAAGGAGAATATCTACAATCCTATCAACTCTCTTTTTCCATAAACTTTCCGAACTTAAATCCAAAAGTCATAAAAGACCCATACCGCCACTTTATTATTATACCTTTTGGGCTCCAAAGCACCAACCGAACCCTCGGATCACCTAATCTACATTATCCACATCTAAATGGGTCTAAAACTCTTTTTTCCCAAGGTCCAAAGCCTTATGGTAACTGATATTCTGGTCACGTTCCCGAGTTATGAAACGATTCTAAACAGGGTGTTACACTTCTCTGTGAACATCTTGGTGATATTCGTCACCATCTCAGTCATCTGTCTCGGATCCAAGTACTCCTAATCTCTCCCTATCTACCAAGGGAACATATCTCAAACGGAACATCTTCGAGAACTGATCCCAAGTAACAGTAGTCCTCAAGTGTTGTCACACCCCCAAACCGGAACGACGGAAACGTTCGAGGGCGGAGGACGTCATGTACAGTATCACAACAATTGCATAATAGTAATCAAAGAAAACACAACCATTACATTGATAAATTATAGTATTTACATATGTTAAATACATAGTTTGTATGACATCAAAAGTGTATAATAAAAGTATAAAAGACGCGACTCTAAAGCTCCGTCTTCTTAAAACCTGTGGTGGTACCTGTCTACCGGTTCCCTGAGAATACAAGTGGTTTTGAAAGTGTATCAACATTTAAGTTGGTGAGTTCATAAGTATGTTTTTGTGATGGAAAACTTGTTATTGTTCCTTGAAATGTGTTAACATGTTCCTCCAGAAAATCCAATATTTTCTTTAGTAATGAATAGTAGTCTTAGGCCTTAAGACCAAAGTGTATGTTTGTTACTGTACTCTGTAATAATATATGTAGTCTTATTAATGAATAAAACCATATCGTGTATATTTTCCCTAAACTGTATGTAGTATTAGTGTACTCGATACTAGGAAAGTAGTGTATCGTAGTAATGTTTGTTATGAAACCTTTGTATGAAAACCTGGATACTACCAGCAGTAATGTATAGTAGTGTATTGTATGAAAACCTTTGTGCGAATGCCTGGATACCACCAGCTGTAATACATAGTAGTGTACTGTATGAAAACCTTTGTATGAATGTCTGGATACCACCGGCTGTAATATATAATAGTGTATTGTATGAAAACCTTTGTATGAATGTCTGGATACCACCAGTTGTATTGTATAGTAGTGTATTGTATGAAAACATTTGTATGAATGCGTGGATACCACCAGCTATAATGTATAAAGTGTACTGTATGAAAACCTTTTGTATGAATGCTTGGATACCACCAGCTGTAATGTAATGTAATGTACTGTAGTTTTATTAATTAAAATAAAACCTTTGAAGTAGTGTTAATCCCGTAAACAAATGTTTTAGTTAATACTATTGTGAGTTTCATATAACCATGCTTGATATGACCTAATGACCTCTACGACGTTCTTCAGGCGTTGGAATGTTATAACATTTGTCACCCCAGGCCTGCCGGCCTAGTTGTTGCAAGCAGCTCAGGTGCGGGATTGTCAGTCCCGTATAGATCTATACACAAATTCACGCTCTCCATCCAGGAGACTCTGGTTATAATTTATAGGATTTAGTCATGTACCCAGATAGGTACAACGAAGTAGTGCCTCACAACCCTATATTTACCAGTTTACGTGTAGTGTAGTAGTGTTCTCTTGTACTTGAAACTATATGTATTGCCTTGTAGTAGTGTACTTTGTAATGTAAAATAATTATACTTAAATAATTATTTTAGTAGTGAATCCTTGAAGTAATGAAATAGTGTAGTGTTTCCCACACTATACCTATTATAGTTTAAATGTATGTTCTTGTATCATTTATTGAACTTAACAAAACAGTGTAGTGTTCCCCAAACTATACCTATTATAGGTTGCATGTATCTTCTGTAATGAATTGAAAACCCTTGCAATTTAATAGTGAGTATAAATCGGTATGCAAGATTTGTGAAATCACCATTTTTCTCAAAATGTTACAAAAGGGTTAATAATGTAATTTGATACAACGCAGTAGTTAAAACGGTTTTGATGTAATTGCAAGTGATTTGAAATCGTTTGAAATCGTTTGTATCCTAACACAATATTTCTTGTGTTTTACTTGTATTCCCCCTAAAAACATTGAAAAACAGTGAAAACGTAGGGGTATGAACTCACCTCTAGTGTGTTCGAGTCTGGATAGCGGAACTGTAGAGATGATCCTCGGGCTAGCGTTTGTGGAAATTACGGTATGCTGATATTATTTAAACATGTAATCGTTTTTAAATTAGCGAAATAATTAATTAAAGTTTTAAACAACACTTAATTTATGTAAGGAATAATTACCGAGAATTATTTGGAATGTTGATAAGGTTTTCGGTCTAGCCTTCACCGAAATCCTTGATCTCGGTTCTAAAACCTCAACTGAGAACCAGGTTCTTGGTCTTATGGTGTTTTCGGTTGGGAACGTGTTTTCGGTCCAAGGTGTTTTCGGTCAGATGAAGATTTGAAGATTGTTTTTGGTGTTCTTGGTGAAAGTTATGAAGGTTTGAAGGATTTTTCTTGAATGTTTGAAGGTTCTTGTATGATACTTGGGAGTAAAATGGGAGTGTTTTCGAGTGAAAATGTGAGAAAATGACATATTTTTCGGGGAAACATATATATATTGGTTGGGTTTTCGGTCGGAAAGACGTTTTTGGTCCGAGGGTTTGCGGTCCGAGGGTTCTCGGCCGAAAAGAGATTTTCGGTCCGAGGGTTTGCGGTTTTCAAAAGGGAAAACTTGATTTTTCTGTATATTTTATTCCAAATACTTATATAAAAACATCATTTATATAATTTAAATCATATTCAACCCTTAAGATCGTAATAAAATAAATAAAACTCAAATTTTATTTAAAGGGTTTTGACTTTGATTGACTTGAAAAATAACGGGTTGTTGCAAGTGTTGCTACCAACTTCGTAGGTACTTGATTGGAGAACAAGTATTGGACATGAATCGTATCAAAATCACTTTATGGATTGTAGTCATGAATGATATTTGATTAAGGAAGTATCTTTGTATTCTTCGACCTGAGATACATATTTGGGACTTGAGTGCAGGAATTGTTGTGTTTTGACAAGGTTTGACGTTGTTTCGTAAATGGCAGTTATAAGGGCCAATATTGGGTATAACTTGAACTACATGATGGGCGTATGTACTCAAGATGCAATTTGTACCTTTATTCGTTGAGAGTTAGACATCTAAGGTCTTATTAAAAGTTGAACACCACATGAGATTGATTATGATCCATATCTCATGTTCAATATAATGTCTGAGACAAAGGAATAACTGATACCACACCTTTAATAACAATTATAGTTTTGAGATCCTGGAATTAGTTGTTGATGAGATGGCACCCTTCGTGTGTTGTTAGGGGTAGTAGCTTGTTTCTAGATGCCAACTACTATCTATGTCAATCTGTAATGAATCTTGTGCAAGTGGGAGATTGTTGGATGTATATGCTCAAGAATCATTATTGAATGATATTGCTAATAACATATGATCATATAGGGTCACACCTTTATCAAGGTGGCACGGTTTGAATATTTTTTATTAATATGATTATTAATAAATATAATCAACTCTTGTATTTAATTAGGGAATAACTATTGTTTTGTGAAAATAATAATTAAAGAGAGAAAAACTATTTATTATATCATATAGTATAATTTAATAATTTATGTACAAAGTTTTGGACACATTGGTTAACTATGGACTTACTAGTTAGTTAGTTTTTGGTTAAAGAAACTAACCCAACTTTTTGTCTTTTTTTTAACCATATGGTCGATGTTGTCTAAGGGCATGGGATGGTGCTTGTCAACCCCCCCCCCCCCCCCCCCCACTTGCCCCCCATGCTTAGTCTCTTTTATATTACTTTAGAATATTATAAGGGATTTGCTTTACTTGCATGGGAGTATATAAGAGAGTGTGTTGCTTGCAAAATGATCACTCTTCTTCCCTTGGAAGAACTCCAAAAATCGTAGCTTCTCTCTTCTCATCCTCTCTCCATGTCTTTTGAAGTAATGTGAAGAAATGGTGCTTAGAATTGTTTCTCCTTTAGTGCTTATTTGTGATAAGCACTTAAAGGCTTAAGAAGTATTTCATACAAGATGGGAACTAGCATTCCAAGTACTTTACTCTTGATGGTGGATATATTGTAGAGAAGCTATTTCTTGAGTTTTTGCTATCTTCATCAACACCCCAATTCCAAGTGGAATCAAAGGCTTCAAAGGTTATATCCTTAACTTCCTATGGTTGTTATTATCTTTCTAGTTCATGTATTTGGATCCTCTTGGTGATTTTTCTTTAAATGATCTAAAAATAAACTAGTTATTTTAAAAGTCTTACGTTTGTCGTTAAAATTGTTTTTATAAAAAAGATCGTTTTAAGTTATCAAAACCCATCACATAGTAGCATATAAATCACTCACCTAAAGTATGCTAGTGCACAGTGGCGAATCTAGAACCAAAAACCACATGGTTCCTTATGTAAATAAAACTAAAATTCCTTATGTAAATAAAACTAAAATAGGTAGGTCTTTTAGCAAAAATGAGATAGGTCCTTCATATTTTCTATATAAATATTTGTTGTATTTAAAAAAAAAGGTAGGTCCTAGGACCTACCTTCTTGAAGCTTAGCTACGCCCCTGCTAGTGCACCTTTAAAGTTCTAACTGGGTAAACATAGGGTCTAGTGAGTTAACGGTTTTAAGGGAAAGACCTTAGTTTCCTTTAGTGTACTTAGACCCTTAAGGTGTATTTAAGAAAAATATTTTAGTGTACTTGGACCATGTTAAAATTTCACCATGATGATGTCCACAAGTTAGGTGTATTCGAAAAGAAGATTAAAAATGAACTCTAATCACTTTACTAATATAATTCGGTCGCACAAAAGAAAATAAATATACAAGCATTTGATTTGTATAGAAAGCTCTCAACCCCACAAAATCCTTCTAGTGTGGAATGCAGTCGACTCCAAATACTGACTTCAATTTCTAAAACCTAACCTTCAATTTTCCCCACTTCATCTGCTTATTTAAATTTCTGAAAAAATCATATTATGTGAATAACTTCAACAAGTTGGATGGTCAAATGTGAACAAAAAAAGGAAATTGTCTACATGTGAACAAAACCAATAGTTCATTACCCTCCTGAGTAATTATCTTTTTCATGTATATGTCACGTAAGTTATAACTTGCTACAGTCAATCATAATTGTCTTATGTGAACACTTCCAATAAGTTCGTTGCGTATATATGTACAAAAAAAAAGTTGACCATATACGAACAAAACAAAAAGATAATTACTCATAAGTTAATTTTTCTATGAAGACGTATGGAAGTTAAGATTGTGTAAACAACTCTAGGGAACTTTGCAATTGGTCCATCTATTTAACCTTTTTTTAATTTTAGTGCTCTTGTTTTAGTTGTTAGAACTTTGAACCATTATTTACGAAATTTAAACCAACTTGATTGATTTTTAGAAAGTGAGTGGTGTGTTTTAAAAAAGAATTACTTAACTTGCCCTAGGATGAGAGTCTAGTGGTTGGGGAATAGAATTAAATGTTCTAAATAACGTTTGGTGTGACTTAGCAGCAATATCAATCCTCAAACTTTTACGAATCGTCGTGGGCCACGTCGTTTGTAAGACGCGACTTAAAGCGTCAATTTTACTATTATTAATTTTTATATACATATATGATTTAAGGCAAACATTTTGTTAAAATATGATGTCAAGTACAAGGTTTGGAGTCATGACGAACTTTTATAACCTTTGTAGAATTATATAGAAGAGGTTGAGGTTCAAACTCTATACATTCAAAATAGGTGTTCATCGATTGGCTTGGCCTCCCATATGGGTCATGATGTGGATTGACATGGCCCGTTGGGCTACCATATTTTTTTAAAACCAACTTAGATTAATCTTCACATGAGCTCATAGTCATCATACTCAACTAAGAATTAAATATACCGCCTATTCTCCATCCATAAACATCTTAAAACTTTTTTTTAGGTTTATGTATCAAATTTGTTCAAATAAAAAAGGGTAAATAACACAAAAGACACTACGTTTACACGAAAATTCTAATTTGACACTGTGTTATTTTTTATCTCAAATTTGACACTGTGTTTTCTAATTTGTTACAGTTCTGACCACTTGACCGATCAACCCGGTTACTTGCTGACGTGACATGATGACGTGTCAGTTTTGGTGACGTGGGATGCTGACATGACATGCTGACGTGTCAAAATTGAATTTTTTTTCCACAAAAGACACTAAGTTTTCATTTTTTTTTTGATTTTGACATTAAGTATATTTTTTTTTTCAATTTTGACACTCTATTTTTTTGTTCCAAATCGAAAATCATTTTTTCCAATTTTGTTCAATGTCGATCATTTTCTATTTAAAACCTTATAATTATTTAATCGTAAATAAAAATACTTGTAAAATCTACAACAAAAAATAAAATAAATAATATTTTATAAGTGATAACTGATAAAATTTTGTTATTCTTATTTGAAGTTTATGGTTAGTTCGGCTCGCATTATATAACTAAAAATATTTATAAAACATATGCTTTGAATGTAAAAAAAACTTTGTATTTATATAAAAATATGGTTTTTAAATGAAAAAAAAAATGTTTTTATATGTTTTTAGAAAACACAGTGTCAAATTTAAAACACAGTGTCAAATTTATATAAAAATGTTTTTAGAAAACACAGTGTCAAATTTAAAACAAAAAATAACACAGTGTCAAATTAGAATTTTCGTGTAAACGTGGTGTCTTTTGTGCTATTTACCCAAATAAAAAATGTCTTCATCGTTTAATTGTATAATCGTGTTGTTTGAATAAAGTAAAACGATTCCCATAGTATGCAAAACACACCTAGTACAAAGTCTCTCTATACGTCTTGGGTTGTATTTTTCTATGTACGCAATGCAACCCCATAAGTAAGTATCCACAAATGTTTATTATTATAAGTGTCCAATTTAGGTGAAAAACCAAGTTTTTCAAATAGAGATATAGCAATACATCATCATATTCATCTACAAAATCGGCCACCAAAGAATAAAAGCAATGAAGTTGAATTTAAGCAGAGAGCAACATTTCATTACGAATAAACGGACACCTAATCTGAGAAAGTTTTAATCATATCACATGCATGTACAAGGAGAGCAAGTAGAGCTATAATGCAACAATTACTATTAAATATAAATAAATAAACACCAACCTCATTTCACATTTTTCTTCACCATTTGGTTGATAAACATTTGGCTGCACCTTTTCCACCTTCATGTAAGTGAGGTTTGAATGTTCTTATAACCTCCTCATATGTTGGCCTTTTATAGTCCACAGCCTATTATTATTATTATTATTGCATGTTTCATATAAACAAGTTTACAATAAATAAAACATGAAGAAAAGATGGATTAATAACAATTATTAACCTGTTCAATGACTTCTTCAGGAGTTGTCCATTTCCACTCTGAAAATTCTGGATCAACTTCACCACTTGCCAAATTGATTTCACTTTCATCTTTTGTTAGTCTCATCAGGAACCTATTAGTTATTTATTCATGGTGTGTGTTATTAAGAGGAATTGATGATTTTTTTTTTTTACATTTTTGTTAAAGACTTGAGAAGAAATTTACCATTTTTGTGCTTGTCCATGCCATTCACCTCCTCCCCATAAACGATTCACTTTAGCTTTAACAGCAGGAGGGAAATCGTAAGTCAGCCATTTTGGAACCTAAAAAAAAAAAAAAATACTTTTAATTTAGAAATCTAATTATCAAACACAAATGCTTTATATTTGAATCTAATTCTAACCTCTGCGATTATTTCAGCAGAAACCACTCCGGTTTCTTCTCGAAGCTCCCTCACCGCTGCAGAAGTAGGCTCTTCTCCCTCCTCAATCCCCCCCTAACAACAAAACGTTTATCAATTACAAATTGAATGAAAGATATAAAGAGGATTTGGTCATGAGAAAGTAAGCCACACGTTTTTGAATCTAGAAATCAAAGGAATTCCAAATCATTGATAAACAGAAAGTGATGAAAGCAATTTAGAGTGTAGCGTCTCACCTGAGGCATTTGCCATGCTCCGGGTACATTTAACCTTGAAGCCACGAACACCTGTAGATAAGAGAAGTGGATGCATCGTTCATTTAAAAATATGAAATCAATAATATATAACACATGAAAAATTAAAATTAAGCAGGTTTTATCTGGCCCGAATCCAATTAAAGTTGAATGATTGAGAAGTTTATAACTAATTAAATATTCAATCACACAATCTTCTCCAGATCCGATACAAAACCATAAAGACCACATGCAGAGGACTAGAAAATTACATAGAAGATGAATAAACAAATAGGCTCAAGTTAAAATGAAACTTCATTGAGAAGCTTTCATCAATTCCTCACACACTTTTTTTAAGAATAAATCTCATCAATCATTGTTCAGATAGAGCTATCAACCATCAAATCAATCACCTGATAAACCTATTAAATCACTTCCTTACATTATGATATAAGTTTTTCCTACCTTCAATTATATCATTTTTAAAATATACAAAAAACACTACTAATAATAAAAAAGAACTTCACAGAGTCGCAAGCAAAAAGCAAATCATGTTTGGCTTCGGTTTCCAAAATCAATCAGAAACGTATATCTAATTTCAAAACTGAGGCCTTATAAGTAACAGCGGATCGTAATATCAAACATAAAATCGAAATAAAAGGAGATGAAATCACTGATATTGAATCCAAGTCCAGCATCTACAATACAAAAATTAACAGTGCAATACTAGCGTAGTATGAACAGAGTAATTAACATCCATTAACAAACTCTAATCTCTAAACCTCATAATTGTATTTGCAAATGAAAATTACAGAAAAGGAAAATTAGTTACCAGGTTATCGGAATTGATGAGACAAACGCCGACGTTCGGCCGGTAACCGGCGGGCAGATCGTCCATAGAGTTGATATTTTTAGAGAGAGAAAGTAAAGAGAGATAGAGAGAGAGAAAGGAGAGATTGTGAAGAAAGTCAATGAAATGTCAGTACAAGAGCGTGTGGGTGTGTATATATATACTCCGAAAATAGATGCAGGGGAAGAGTCTGTATGACGGTGAAGGTGACGGAGGACGCGAGTGAGATTATCGTGCGCACCCTTGAGGTTGAAAAAGAGAGGATCCGATGCTTGCTGCCCCACTTTCTTATCTTGAACCCTCCAGTCGTCTGCTTTAAATCTAAGTCAAAAACAATTTTATCAATTATTCGAGTTTTAGCTTTACCTTTTTCAAGTAAATATCCGCGTATTAGTTTTTTTAAAAGTCATAATCAAGAATATCTTTGTTATAGAATGTTAGGCAAAACATAGAAAGCTCTGTAAAACACATATAAAATAGAATAAAATGGCAATCTTAAATTTAAAATGAGAAAATAACCACAATGCAAATATTCGTCCCAATATTATATTTATTTTTTTGAAAATAATTTTAGGAAAAAAAAACAATATTTCCTTACTATTTGAAAATAACGACGAATTTGGAAAATTATAACTTTTAACAATTTTTCTAAAATAGTTTTAGGATCCGACTAGGATTGTATGATTTATCAATTTTATCTCATTCTGATCTCACACATTATTATTCTTTATATCATCTTCAAGTTTTTAGTTTCTAAACCTTACAAATGTGTCATTTCTATTCAAAATAAAGCTCATGATTAGAATGAAAGAAGTTCGTACAAATTGAAATTGAAATTGAGCCTAAAAAATCATTCATTTAATTCCAATCGAACATTTTAGATCGCAAAAAGTCTCGTAGAATATTAAAACTTCATACATTTATCTTGAAATAAGCAGTTTATTGCCACAAGAGGTTAGGCTCTTTTGCAATCTTGTGCCTTTAGGTGTATATGTGGTAATAATTATCTTATTTCTTCCCCTGCTTAAAATGTTTAATTTCTTAATTATTGTGGTTTGCATCTACAAAAATCATGGTTACCATTTAAAAAGTTAAAGTTTAAATCCACAATCGATGTCATAATCAATATTAAGTTATAATGGTCACCGTACAAACAAGACATTTGTGAGCAAACTTGAAGACTATTTTATTTTGATAGAATCTTTCGATACCGATGGTGATCTTATGATTAGGATCTTACAGTATATATAAAACAAATGTAAGTAAAATCATGGTTTTGACAACCATGATTCAAACACATATATTATATGAATTGATAAAATAATATTTCTATTTAACTATATCAGTTAAAAAAATTAATTTAGAAATGTTAGACAAACACGTAGAAAGCTTTAGTAAACACACATAAAACATGCAATAACCGGGTAAATTCAAATTTAATATGAGAATGTATGTTGTAATTTGTTATATTAAATATTGAAAGAATATTTATATAAATTGAAAAAAATAAGTACTTCATATTTTTTGATTAGTCTGTCATAATATTCTTAAAATTAGGCTATAGGATATATACATAACACAAAAAATAAAGTCATCTTGATGCCACTTTCACACCACTTACCAAAGAAAATACATACCACTCCACCACCCAAAACACTCTTATATTTTTTATTTAGAAATAATATTAAATCTATAGAGAAAAAAATAAAAAAAGAATGATAAAGAAGCTCCTTAAGCATGTTAAGCAATGTTATCGGCTTAACATACATTCACTCCACATAAGCATAACAATAGAGAGAGGGGGGAAGGGTTGTTGACATGTTATAACCGCAGCCAAATCAGCATAACGCATGATGCATTATCACCACACCATATAGTCTTATTCAATTATGTAGATTATGGGTATGTTCGACATTAAAATTTTAAGAGTTTTGTACTTATGGGTTTTAGTTTTAAGAAAAAACTTGTATTGGAAAAAAAAATGTTCGAGAATCCAAGTTTAAAACTTTTATTCTAAAGCGTTAAACAAAAACAACTCATAATTTAAAAGTTATTTTGTAACATTCTATTTTTGGAATTTAAATAACTAAGATTAAATAAAATAAATAAATAAATGAACCCCGGGATGAGAAATATATTTTTATATTATTTTATTGGAGCTCTAAATCCATAATAATTTATGGATGTTAGCCATGGGAGTTAATTGCCATAATTTTTGGAATTGTGGGGGTTAAGTGTAAATTTTGGAGCCACTTTTTAAAGATTTCTGAGGGCAGGGGCTGCTTGGTAATTATTGGGACTTATATTGGAAGGATTTTGGAATCATGAGGGCTAAATGGTAAATTATGGAGTTGTTTTGAAAGGAAATTGGGAAAGAGGGACCAAAGGAGTATATTGAGCGAAAGTTGGAATGAAGCGGGACATAAACCAGTGCCATCCTTTTCCCTCCCGTTGGATCACACAAACCCTAACCCTAAGTTGCAGCAACCGCCACATGTAGCTCCTCAGCCGCCACCTCCCTTCTTCGTCGTTTTTCCGATCAAACAAGTCCGAGCCGACCGTCACCCTTTCACCTGCTAAGTCGTCGTCGCAACATCACCACCACTACCCTGCCGTCGGACGTTGTGGGTCGCCGGAAAATCCACCGAGACTAGTGATGGAAGTCGCGTTCGCCGTTGAGAAGGACATGTGTGACGTGAGAGTTCTCGGTAAGGATAGCCATCTCCAACATCTTCTTTCCTCTCATCTGTTCGACGTCGGGTATTTCATAGCCACTGATCTCGTCGTTTCCGGCGACGTCAGCTACTTAGGAGGTGGTCGGATGTTTATATGTTTGAGCATATATGTTGCTTATTGTGTTTTTGGAGTTGTAGCGCAATATATGGTCGGAAAAACCATTGTCACCACCGTGAGGTGGTGGTTGCCGCTTCCTGCCACTAATTCGACACCACCAACCGTCGTATGGTGGTGGTTGTGCGTGTATGTTGTGATGTTATGAGTATGTTAGTAGAATGTGTAATGCCCGTGTTTCTAGGCTAGGCATTAATATTGACATAATAGTCTAGGTTAACCTTTGTAACTCATTTAGAAGAAATGAAAAGGAATTATGTGAAAAATTATGTGTTTTATGCTTAATTATTAGGGTTTAAATAATTAAGAATAAAAATGAGCGTCAAAATTAAATATTAGATAAAGCCGATATCTATTAAGAAACTTGTAGTGGGCGTGACAAGGATTACGGTTATATAAAGAATGCCGAAATCCGAGTTATAACGAAAAAGTTATGACCTATCGAAGTTTCACGATAAACCGGCACGGTGCCGAATGTCGTAAAAAGTGAGTTTTTGATAAACTACTTTTTAGCCTTAGTAATCTAAACGAAACTCGTAGTATTCGTTAAACAGAGAAGTTCGATAAAAAGAACGCCCAAATCTGACTTCGTATGAGGAAGTTATGATTTTTCGAAGTTTCAGCTTAGCAGTAGACAGCTAAAAATTCGAATTTTAGATCGAGTGATTTTTAGCCGACATGACCTAAACGAGAATCGAAGGTCTCGTCATTAGTAGCACAACGGTAAAAAGTCTGACAAAAACGGACGTCGGATAAGAAGTTATGAATTTTTAACGGATTTCCTGTCCCGGTCTGTTAAAAATAATAATATAAAAATTAAAGTCAAAGTTAGCCGACGAAGTCTAAACGGAAGTTGTAGAGCGTAATTTTACCTACGCGTGTATATAAAGAACGTAAAAAACGGAGCTCATATGCGAAAGTTATGGATTTTAAAAGTTTTGGCACGAAAACGAGAAAAAAATCCCCAAAACCGAGGAATTTCGCATAGGTGGACTTCGGCCACGTGTCCTCGAAGTCGTGGAAGCATCCGAGGAGTGACGCGTGTGCAGCCGAGAGTCCGACGCGTGCCAGGTGACTCCTCCATCCGAAGCCGCCTTACCTCGCCCCGACGCGTGTCGCACCAGCTGTCCGAAGCGGTCCAATCAGAAGCCTCCAGCGAGGCCCTCGCATGCGCAGCCATGTGCGAGCCCACGTGCGAGCCTTCCCTGCGAGCCCTCGGATCTGCGATGCGTGGCTTCTTCTCAGCCGTTGGATCAGGAGGCTCGGCCCTATAAATAGGAGGGTGCGAGACCTCCCGGGTAAACTTTGAAAACTTGTCATTTTTAGCCCTTTTTTCAATATTTCTTTCATTTCAACTTCCCTCGAATCCCCGGTATCAATTATAACCCCCGGAATACGCCACGAAGTGCCCGAGAAGCCCGGAAAATTTATCTTTTCGGTTTTGAAGCCCGACCTTTCGCAGAGCCCGGTTTCTCAATAAAACTCCCGGTTTTATTAGAAACGATCGTTTTAGGAAACGAATTGCTGCCCGATTTTCATTAAATCAGGTGAGTGCGTAGTCACTTTCACCTTACACATAGATATGAAGTATTTACCTTAAAATACGTGCTATGTGTAAATATATTAATTTTTTATTTGAGGTGACTGTTGAATTGATGTTTTATACAAGTTTTAAACTGTATATATATTTTTATCTACAAATATGTTGGGTAAAGCATGGGTAGATGAATTAGATGATGTGTGATGAAATAAAAGTGATGAGAGGTATCGATGTTTAAGATGATCTAGTCATCTAGCAGAGTATAGACAACGGCCACAAACTATTTTAGATAGCCCAGTGGAACGTTAGTAGACTTGTAATCGGTACGTATGTTTGAACTATATGTTCATTAGGTATTTTTGAACTATGTGTTCATCCATTATTTCTTCCTTTTAACACTATTACGTGTCGGGGTACGGGAGCGTACGGGAGTACTTTATCAGTATTTTCCATATACTTTTATTTGGAAGAGCTTTGGAGTCTTTGTTCTTTTATGAAGTGATCGGACGAACTTCATGAGTTAGTGATATAGATTATGAGTTAAATAGTTGGTGTGTGATAAAATAAAGTGATGAGAGGTCTCGATGTGATTTGAGATTCAGTCATCTAGCAGAGTTTGGATGACGACCACGGACTTTCTAGACAGTCCAGTGGGAAACATTAGCAGGCCCGCAACCTGTAGGTGTTAATGAACTTGAGTGTTCATTCGCTATACTCTATTCCCCTCATGATTGCCTTTAGTGCATGTGTGGCTGGGGAAACCCCTTAGTATGTTCATCAGCTGTATGGAAAACCCATTGACATGTATTGCGGGGGGGAAACCCCGTGGGAAATACCGTCGATGAATAAGAACTATGGACTTAGCATATGGAAAACCCATTGACATGTATTGCAGGGGGAAACTCCCGTGGGAAATAACGTCGATGAATAAGAGCTATGGACTAGCACATGGCGACGATGTGACTTCGTGCCTATTTGACATAAATTGCTGAAGGAAAGCAATGTTGTCAACTTGTTGGTTGTTTTATGTTAGGATGCCTTGTTTGACATAACTTGCTGAGGGAAAGCAATGTTGTCACCCCGATGTTTGTTTTATTTGACATAACTTGCTGAGGACCCCCAAAGCAATGTTGTCACCCTTAGTGATAATCCTTAGGTTAGGTCCCTTGTGATAGTTGTTTTAGGGACGTAAAGTGAGGATAATGGGAATGGGTAATTAGGGTTATTTTTGGTTGATGAAATTAATAAATTTATTATTGACTGAGAACTTAATAAGTTTATTATTTATTGTGGGTTGAAAACCCTATATGCTCACCAGACTCCCAAGCCTGACCCACTCAGTTTATTTGTATCACAGGTATCGATACGAAGTTGCTTTACACTGTGAGATTAAAAGAGAAGTAGATCACTAGTGTAAATGAATGTAAGTTTTGTTTATGCTTATGTTTTTGTATTGACAATGACATCCCAATGGTTTAAGTGAATAAAATTCATTTCTTCGGAAATGATTTGATAACATAGTTATCATGTTTATCTGGGAACATATTCCGCAACACTTTTAATCAAATGATTACTCTGAAATTATTTTAAAAGCATAAATTAAATCGGTCTTTTCTGGCCGTGAAATTGGGGATGTCACAGAATGGGACTTGTTTAAACATTTTTTTTGGCGGAAGGATTGAAGGAAAAACCACCACCACCGTCGTAAGGTGGTGGCTGCCATCGTGTGCCGCCGTCGACCACCACCGCCCGAGGTGGCAGTGATGAAGCCCTAATTGACCTAAAAGCCTAATCGTTTGACTATTTGGCATATGCTTGGGTTAGAAACCCTAATTAGGGTTTAGAAAACCCTAATTTTAGAAAATGTTAGTTTTGGATTGTCGGGACCCGCGTTTGGACCAGTGGACTGATGTTATGACTTATGCTGATTCCATTGTGTGTTGGCCTAGTGGAGTAATGGACTTAATGGGTTAAGTCCTTAATGGGTTAAGTGAGAACACTTAACCCTAATCGTTATTTTATATAAAAAAACCCTAATTTAGTTTAGGCCTTTAGTTGGGCCTTTTGATGGGCTTTGGTGATTAGGTTATTGATGGGCCATCCAAGAACAAGTATATGGACTAGAATATTGAATTGGGCTTTAGGATAAGGCCCACTGGAAAGGCTTGTGCCCAATTTTCCATGAGCCATATTTGGACCTTGAATGATTATGAGATATTGGACCATCAGAATGCCAAGTGTTGGACCAAGAATAAATGCATGGGCCTTAAGGTAAGACCATGTATAGGTTTGGGCCTAATTTGGAAAATTGGGTCATAGTTGGGCCTTGGTTGACTATTGGTATTTTGGGCTTTCAGAGTATGAGTTTGGGCCTTAATCTTGGACCAAACTAGGTTAAGGGTAAAATGGTCCTTTTACCCTAAGTGGGGATTTTAGAGTTATGCATTATAAACCCAAAATGATTAATTGGGTTTTGTTTTGATGTTGACAGCTTAGGATCTGTCAGCCAGCAGCCCGAGATTTATTCGCGGGACTTCAGCAGTGTGAGGTGAGTTTCCTTCAGTAGGAACGGGTCTACGACACCAAGGCCGACTCGTATATGTGATACGTTAGTAGTTGAGTGTGAGCGGGGCCCGAATTTCATAGTAGCCGAGTGTGGGCGGGGCCCGAATCTCATAGTATTATTTGAGTATGGATATGTGATTGCTTTATAGAAATAGATATACATGATGTATGTGTGGTACTTGTATTCATGTTAGTAGCGGAGTGTGGGCGGTGCCCGAATCTCCTAGACAACGGAGTGTTGGCGGGGCCCAAATCTCCTAGACAGCGGAGTGTGGGCGGGGCCCGTATCTCCTAGTTGCATGTTATGTGTATAGTATGTGATAGTTTGGGGAGACTCACTAAGCTTCGTGCTTACAGTTTTCAGTTTTGGTTTCAGGTACATCCAGTAGCAAGGGAAAGAGAAAGGGATGATTGCAGTGCACACACCATTTGTTTAGCCTGTGATATTTTTACTCTGATATATGTTGATATGAGTTTTGATGAGAAACCCGATTTGATGCTATGACTTATGTTTTGTTATGAAATGAGTTGGATAGTTATGATTATTTAATAATTAAAAATGAAAATTTTGGACTGTATTTTTGAGATGTTTCATATTTCAAGTAGCTTCTAAAATATTTTTAGCTTTTAGATTTTATATAATTTTACATCTTTCAAAAGTTTTAATTATTTTTTCTAAATAATTTTATACAAATAAATATTATGTCTTCTGGTTTCCAAGTAAGCTTTACCATACATACATTTTATATTTCTAACACTTTATTTTGCAATCTTCAAAATATATAGTAGTTTAACGTTTTTAAATCTTTAATGACATATATAAGATGAAAAAGTAAATGTTTTTTATATTTTGTTCCTATTAATCCTCTTTCTCATATAAAATAATGACATGTTGATAGATTAAAATTAAAAATACTTATTTATTTAAATAAAGATTTTTTTTATAAGTTAATGTGCTCTAACTTATCTAAAATAACCTACACTTATTTAAATCAATTTACCATATTATCCCTAATGTAAATCCGTTATTGATCATTTTATATCTATAAGCAAAAATTGTCAAATAACAACTTATCAACTTATTGGTTTTTCATACCGGATAAACTAATCCATAAACTTTTTTTAAAACTTTGTTTGACACCGGAAAAACTATTAAACACTTTTACAATTAACATAAGTTATTTTAAATAAACAATCTTAAACACTCTTAATTAATTTTTTTTTTTAATTTTGACATATATTTTAATCTAATAAGTAAGACCAGGGAGAGTGGAGTGCGACCACTGCCGCACTTTGGTGCCACATGTGCAGAAACACCGCTCCCCCGCCACGGTAAGGGTGTGGTAGGGAGTGCACTCCTTGGGTGAAAGGGAGCACTCTTTGGGTGATTGTGATTGGATGACTTTCTTACCTTTTAAACACAACCAATGAAAATTTTTATTTATTAAAAAAAAAAAAAACAAGTATGACACTACTCTTTCGGTGTGGTATGAAACCACATTTTTGTGGTAAAGGGTGAGGTGGTGTTTACATGGTAGTGAAGGGAGTGCAACTTTTATGTCACCGCTCCTTCTAGCCTACGAAGATTATACTAGAGAATATATATATATATATATATATATATATATATATATATATATATATATATATATATGGGGAAATTACAAAACTAGCCTTTTTTCCTAATTACTTATAAAAAAAATAGCTAAAAAAACTCACTTAGCCAAAAATAGCCCACAAAAGAGTAGTCAACATTCGGTTGATTACGGTCAACAGGGGATGACTATGGTCAACGCCCGTTTACTACTCTTTTCCCCTAATGGGCTACTGTTTCAAGGGGCCGTCTACTTTTTCGTGGCCCATTAGCCCAAAGTATATAATGAATTTTTTTTCAGATTAGGTCATTTTTCTATTGTTTTTTTATTGTTCGGCTACGTTTTTCTCTCAATGGAGCACCCGAAGAACAATTAGGTTTGTCTACTTTTCTTAAAAATTTTACTATGTTTGTGATTAGGAGTAGGTTTTGTTTATGGGGATAAATTTTTTTTTGAAAAAAATTGAAAAAAAAAAATATAAAACTGTAGGTTTCATATGAAACCTACGGTGTACAAGTGCCCAATGCACTGTTTGTGCAGTTTCGACTTGTACACCGTAGGTTTCATATGAAACCGTACGGACGTTTTTTTTTTCGTTTTTTTTTTTTAAAAATGGTATCAATAAAATAGGAATTGGACGTATTTTGTTGTGGTATAATTTTTTTTATATAAAAAAAAGGGAAACCGTAGGTTTATTAGAAACCTACGGTGTACAAGTATTTACTGCACAGTTTGTGCAGTAAACACTTGTACACCGTAGGTTTCACAAAAAAACCGTTTTTTTTTTGTTTTTTATTAAAAAAAAATTAATAGCCAATAAACATTTGTATCCCCTTCTATGTATCTTATGATTTTTTTTGGAAAAAAAAATTGTAGGTTTCCTAAAATGTATGGTTTTATATATATTTTTTATTTTCAATTTTATTAAAAAAAAAATTGTTTAAACGTATTTGTAACGATTGTATCCCCCTTGTATGTATCTTATGATTCACTGTTTTGCATGTTGTTAAAAATGATGTTATTTTCTATGTCTCAATTATAGCATACAATAGCAATGTAGTATCTATTTGAAGGAGTTTTTATGTGTATAATGTGTAGATACTTTGTATTATACTGTATTGATAAAATAACATTGTGTTTTGGTAGTTTCGGGTTTGTTATAAAATATGTTATTGTCACACCATTTTTAAAGTACAATACTATTTTTTGTATACAAGTAGTATAGAAAAGACAAAATTTTGTGTAAAATAATTTACTTTGGTATTTTATAGAAAGTAAATAGATTATATGAAATGTTTAACTGTTTTATTGTGTGATACTCCAACACTGTTTTTTTTATAAAACCTTATTTAACTTTATTTTTTATTTTTTTTGTAGCTTCCTAACAAAAATATGACATGCAATATATCTGTGAAAGCTTCATGTCACAAGTTGCATGAAGTTTTGAGTCAGTTGAATGGGCCGGTTCGAGAGATATTTTCAAGGACTAGCTTTGGTTACCTCTTGGATCTACCGGCTCAGTCCGGAGACGGACTACTTATTCATGGCCTACTACTTCACATGCTGCGTCCTACCCCTGAAAGTGATGCAGCTGAGCGTCTACATTTCATATTTTCTAGACGTTCTTTATCATTTGGGCCGGAAGAGTTTTGTATTGTCTCGGGACTTTACATGGGCCGTTTTCCTACGTCAATGATCGAATTTTCAACCATGTATAATCACGGATACGGTGATAATACATTTCGGTCCAGAGTCTTCCCGTATCGCACGGACACTACGTTACTTGTAGAAGATTTAGAGCTACTTATCTTGAACCGACGGTTCAATGAGATATCGGCTGACGATGTTGTCCGTGCGATTTTGCTATATATCCTCAATCAAGGTTTTTTGGGAAAAGAACCCAAAGACAAAGTCACGAAGGAATTTCTGTGGGTGGTGGAGAACCTGGATGAATGGAACAGGTATTTATCAATTTAATATTATAAAAAAAATACTATTTTTTATATGTTTAACTAATAGTTTTGCATATAATATAGGTTCTCGTGGGGGAGTTACCTATGGAGTAAAACATACCTTAGATTGTCGGGTATGTTTAAGAAATTTGAGGATCATATGTCCAAACATCCCACAAAACCTTGTGTGTATACACTATCCGGTTTTGTTATTCCGTTGAAGGTAAAAATATAATTTTAAATTTTTTGGTTTTTATTTTTTCATAATCCCTGTTAGTTATTGCTAACTCTTATATATTAATGTATATTTATTACAAGATATGGATATGGGAGATGTTCCCACTAGCTCGGGGGAATGCTGCGATACGACAAAACAATTTATATCCTCGTATGTTGCGGTGGTTTCACCTTAGGAGGTTAACATGGGAGAAAGTTTGCGATCTTTTCGATGTTGACCAGGACTAGGCACATCAACCGAAAAGAAAGATGATTGCCTCAGATGTCGAGTCATCTACTCCACATTACTTGACATATATTTCTAGTCTGAATCCTGAATCGCCAGAAGTCCCTTCTTCTGTACGTTACAACTTTAGAAAAGATGTAAGTAAAATACTAAAAGTAGTATCTAGTATATTAAAAATTTTCAACTATTATTGATATATTAAAAACTTTATGTAGGGAGCATCTACATCTTATCCATCCTGTGGAAACAGCCGATCTACCCAGTCCACCGGAGAAACTCATACGGTGGGAATTAATAGGAAAACAGCCCGAGAAATAATGGCAAGACTTCAAAGCTTGGAGGAAGAAATCCGAGGAATAAAATGTAAAGAGGGATTTGAAAAACGGGATGACAATAATGAATTTTTTGACGCAGCGTTTGGGGTAAAATATTTCATTTTATAAATTTACTATTAATTCTTAACGAAGGTTTCGAGGTAAAATAATTATTTGTTAAATTATTTTTCGTTTAAATGTAGGGGAATGAAGATGTGGGAGGTAGTTATCGGATGACAAGCCCGGTGAATGAACAATTCGGTAGTCCATCGAATTCAAATCGAGTAAACGAGGATGATGATGTTGGTCGTAGAAAACAAAAAAAACCCGTGAAGGAGGTTATAATTTTATTTTATTTTGTATATTAATTTTTATATTTTTTCAGAGTATATTAAATAAATTAATATGTATTTTGTAGAAGAAGAAAAAGAAGATTGTTGCCAGCAACATCGTGGATGCGGAAAATCATATACCCGTGCCTCCTGTTGCAAAACCAGGTCGTCCGGTTAGGGTATTGAAACCTTCTCAATATCTTAGCTCTCCATATGTTTCTGTAAGTTTCTTTAAAATTATATTTACTATAAATTTTTTTTAAGTATATGGATACTTATTGACTACGTGTATACTGTAGGTTCAAAATGCTCCCCGATATCGTCCTGGTGGGGTAATACGCAATGAACCACCACCCCCCGTTTCTTCTAGCGATCCCCCGACACTTTTATTGGAGCCATATGTCATTCCTGGATGTGCCGCCCCTTCATTATACATGGAAAACAAACCGGCTGTTTATTTGAAACATCGGTTGTACAATGAAAGAATCGAAGCAAGTGGGATCTCCTTTTTTATTCAATTGACTTGGGATATTTAGATGAAGCGGTATGAAGACATTTGTTTATATTTAAAATTTAAATAATTGATAAGGGCCGTATGTTTAAATTAGATTTAAATGCAACATGTTGACTTATGGGGAAGGCTTTTGAATGAGCGGAGACCGAACGATGCTCGATGGACAATCATGCCATCTTCATTTTTTGCTGCATTTGAGACGTTCGAGTGGGTAGGAAGTGCATTGGGACATCCGTTTGACCCGTTAGATGGATGTAAATCTTGGTTAGAAGTTGACCGTGTAAGTAAACAAATATTATTGATTAATCACTTAAATTTTGATATTACGTTAATTAAACGTTGTAACTAATTCCAACGGTTGTGTGGTAAAACAGGTTTATTTTCCAATTTGTATAAACCCACATCATTGGGTACTTGGGGAGTTATGGATGGACACGCTGTCGTTGAATTTGTACGACAGCTTGCGATCTTTTCGCGCCGTCACCATGATTGATTTTGTGCGGTTTGAAGATCTTGTAGACCGCATTCTTGTTGACATTGATTATTGGAATCACATGGGTTTGCCTGTTCAGAAAGCATCCATTACTGTTACGGATGTTACAGACGTGCCCCAACAGGAAGGGATGTTTGGAGAGTGCGGTGTGTTTATGCTGATGTTCATGGAGTAGCTTGTTTCTGGACGGGCGATTGGTATATCGACGAATCCTGTTTTTGCGGCTACTAACTTTCGCAATAGGATGGGCATGGTATACTATGGATCAGTTGCAAAGACGATTTTGTAGTTAGTTTGATTAGTAATTTTTTAGTAACAAATTATGTGTAATGTTTCATGTCGAAAGATAAAGTTGTATTTTGGTTTATGTTATCAAAATGTCCCGTTATTATGAAACATAAAGAAAGTATGATATCGAGAGAAAATTACATATTATATAGATTAATCATAATAAACAAGCAAATATAATACAATACATATTCCATACATAAACTCATAAATAATGCATAAACTTACTAGTTGATTAATCAAGAATTATCAAATTCAAAGATTTTGAAAATCATTTGGAAATTTTTCTTTTTCTTGAATCACCCAGTCGTATTTTTTTTGTATGTTTTTGAGAATCTTTTCCATCTTAACCTCTTCTTTGTTGGCGTAGTCTGTTGCATCTTGTACCCAAACCCGTGCAGTTTTAATGTCGCGTTCTTTGTCTTGGATCGACCTCATTTTAGACCAGATATCGGCTTGTAACTTATCCAATCGTTTCCTATCTTCTTCAATGCCTTTAATCTCGTTCTTGATCTCTTCTTCTTTTATTAATAGTTGTGATCGCTTCTCTTGTGGCATCAACCACCATTTTTCTTGAGAGGTGGACATCAGTTTATGTGATTGAGGTTTATAGAATACATATAAGTCTCTATATATAATTGACAATTTAACAACTTTTTTATAGGTGTTGACTACTGTAAAATAGCTTATGACTACTATATTATGTGTTGTCACATCCTACCAAAACATTATTGTACTTTGACTACTGTCTTATAGGATTTGACTACTGTCTACTAGCCATTTAGTACTATGTTATGTTTAGTCTTATCGAACAGTGAATATTCGACACATGATTGTTATTTGACTACTTTTTTATAGGTTTTGACTACTGTCTAATAACATTTGACTATTAGTTGATTTGATTGACTACTTTTTATAGGTTATGACTACTATCTTCTAGCCGTTGACTGTAATCTTGTGTTATATTTAATGTGGATTTGTTATCAATTCAGAAATGAAAGAAACAATAACAAAAAAAATTGAAGTGTGAAAATGACAGAAAGATCAGAGGAGATGAAAAGGATCTTGGCAAAATTTAATTGGCCATCAACGTCCAACAATAAGCCTCCTTTGGGGACAAGTTCCCATAACGTGTCAACCAATCCCCCTCCCAACGTTGATCCTCCTATAGTAGGAGAGAAGATGGATGAGGAAGTGAAAAAATTGTTGTTACAAAGAGAAGCTGAAGTGGATAAGGCTTTTAAAGATTATCGTCTCCAAAGAGACCTTCTAGACATCTATTGTGATGACATTGATTGTAAAAAGAATTGGATTATAAGTACCAGACAAGAAATCCAATCTACCGAGAGTTCGATCCGTTCCAGTGAAGAAAATTTGCGAAAGCTTAAGAGTGAATTAGCACTTCGTGAGTACTATTTGGAGAAAAAAAAGGAAGTCATTGCTATGAAAAAAGAGTATCCGTATGAGTTTCCGATGTGGGAAGAAGATGAGTAGTATTTTAATAATGTTCTTGCTTGTTGTAGTAATATAAAGGTAGTATATGTCCAAGTATGTCTTTCATTTTTAATTTTAAGGTAGTATATCTGCAACTATGTTTTTTTATTAGTGGTTGGTTAGGAGCTGCAAAATCTGTAATAGTTCCTGGTTTACTTATGTTTAGCAATCTAATTATGTTAATGTCAACTTTGTTTTATTAATTACTCAACGAAATAGTTATGTTTGCTATTTTTGAATTTTTTATTTGTAAACAACATGTGTTGTATAGTCGAATGAATTAAGAATAAATATATATTACAACATGTATACTACACAAGCAATATAGAAAATTAAGACAACAAATTCTCATACATGGAAACACAAACCATTACAATTAAGAACATACATTACTACATCTTACGTACTTCTACTACTTAGTGGTACATACAGCCTGCATAATCGAGATTTAGACTACAACTTATACACAACAACACCAAAAAAGAAAATCCAACTACAAAGTAACGTTATCTTCAAGTGTAGTACTTTGCTTTGAAGCTTCTTCTTTGATCGAGCTAAGTTAGCAACTATCAACGAATTATTGTCTTTCGCTTCATCCAGCCAACAAATAAACCCAAACTGTGGTGGCTGATAAATAAATATCAAAAACATTATGTGTATTATCTAAATATTCAATCATAAATAACAACATATATATATATATATATATATATATATATATATATATATAATTAAGTGATAACGCAAATACCTCTTTAGGACAAGCGTAAAATAGCCGTCCAGGGTTGTTTGAAGTCCTTGATGTCCTTATAATACCTTGAGCCCCACAACTGCAATTTGCCATTTTCATTGGTTACTGAGATGGAATTTTTATTAGTGTGGCCAGGTAAATATCTTCATTTATATAGTGCCATTAAGCTATATATTCGGACACATGATTGTAGCTTGACTACTGTCTTATAGGTTTGGACTATTACATTTTAGCATTTGACTACTATTTTACGTGTTGTCTTATCGAACAGTGAATTTCGGACACAGGATTGTAGGTTGACTACTGTGTTGTACGTATTGACTACTGTCCACTTGCAGTTGACTACTGGTTTATGTGTTGTCTAATCTAACTGTTAATTTCTGACACAGGATTGTAGCTTGACTACTGTGTTATAGGTATTGACTACTGTCACAATCCGCAAACTCGCCATATCCTTTTAGTTCACCATCATGCAAAAACGGAACTTCCTGTTTTCCAAATTCATTACCAACCTTATTCACCACGGCTACTGCTTTTTTTTTTGTCAAATGATTCATTTACACCAACATCATTAACATATGCACCAACATCATTATCACCGATATAGTTATAATTCTCCGGTGTAACATACATAATCGGTTCTGGCACTACATTTACATTTTCAGCAACACTATGATATTGACTTTTACTTGGACTTTTAAAATTACCTATTGGGTTGTTGCTCCCTTTTCCACTTGATAAATTTGCTGCAAATGCCTTTCCTCTATCATCCATTTCGTTTGGCCAAACGCCTTCTTCAACCACCACATACACAGACACATATTTATCTCCAACGCCATTTATTACCTTTATCAGCTTTTTAATATCACGATCATCAACAATACCACAATAATAGAGTTGTTCTGGATGTTGATAGGCCAAACTAACTTTTGATTCTTCGGGAAGACCCATCTTGCACTTGACCAACTGAACAAATTCGGTGAACGTTGTGTTTTCGTAAAATTCAACACCTAAATAAAACATTCTCGGATTGTATCCCAGTGGCCAAACATATGATAATTGGGAATTAACAAACTCTCATCTTCCATCCGTAATGAGCAATACAAAATACTCGTTACAACTCATTATCTTAATTTTGAGGATTAAGAAGCTAGAAAGAATAAACTTTCTAAAAATATAAAATACTAAATATATATAAGATAGGTTGAAAACAGTAGTCAACTCTGACGAAAAAGTAGTCAAGTTTAACAAAAAAATAGTCAAATTTAGCAACAAAGTAGTCAACTTTACCCAAAAAGTAGTCTACTCTTTTCGTCAGAGTTGACTACTGTTAAAATTAAAACAAAATAATTCAAACCAAAATAATTGTTAAAGTTATTGTACATATTATAAACACTCTTTTTTATACTCTATATTACAAAAAAAATAATAATTTTTTTTTTAAAAAAAATAAAAAATAAAAAATAAAAAATTAAAACCGTAGTTTTTTGGCCAAAATAGTAGATAAAACCCCTCCAAAAAAAAAAAAAAACCGTGGTTTTTTTTGCGAAAACCGTAGCCTACGGTTTGGGAAACCGTAGGTTTTAAAAAACCTACGGTTTTGAATGTCAAAAATGAAAAAAAAAAATTATACAAAACGCGAAACAGTAGGCGAATTTCGAAACCTACGGTTTCGTGGGCTATTTTTGGCCATTTGCTAATTTTTGGCTAAAAATTATTAATTACCCCTTAATTTGGCTAGATTAGTAATTACCAATATATATTTGATTTCTCATAGAAGATTTGTTGTGGTTCATAACTTTCTTTTTAACTTTATATTTGTGGAGTGATGAGAAGTTAGATTTCGAAGAAAGCGTGAATTAAAATAGTGGAGATCCAAGATAAGTAAGGTGAGGCACCAAACATGGTATCAAATGGATGGTGGACTATTTTTAGAATTTTAGGTGGAAAGGGTTGGGTTAGCGTACGATAGCATGAAGCATGATGAGGTCAAATGGGTTGGGGGAAAGGTGAGAAGAAGACAAAAGAAGGACAAAAGGTAGTGGGCGTTAAGAAAGAGCGTTGACTTTCAGTCATTAAGTGGAAGCACCTGTTTTTATTATTTTCTTTTTATCATTTTAATTGTAGTATATACTTGTGGCTGCAATTGCATACGAAATCCAAACTGAAGAAAAAAAAACAAACGGAAGTACGGATCGAATATGTGGTATTAAAAGGTAAACATTTTTTTTCTTAATCAAATAAAATTTTATTTAACTGTTTAAATAAAATAAATTATAAAAAATGTATAAGTTGTTAAAGATGAAGTTACAAACATTTAAAACTGAATTAATAAGATAGAACCACCTTTCTTCACTTTCCTGCCAACCAAATAACGAGCCAATACTAACACATGTCCTTAGCGAGCCAAAGGGAGTGGTAGCGAGTTTTTAAAGTGGGCTTAGCGAGGGAGGGTGACGAGTCACTCCCATCAGTTTTATATTGTAACATCCCCAAATTTCTCAGCCAGAAAAGACCGATTTAATTTATGCTCTTAAAATAAAATCAGAGTAATCCTTTTAAAAGATATTGCGGAATTTGTTACCATAAAACATGATAATTATATTATCAGATCATTTCCGAAGAAATGTATTTTATTCATTTAAACCATTGGGATGTCATCGTCAATACAGAAACATAAACATAAACAAAATTTACATTCACTTACACTAGTGATCTACATCTCTTTTAATCTCTCAGTGTAAAGTAGCTTCATATCGACACATGTGATACAAATAAGCTTGAGTGGGTCAGGTTGGGAAACCTGGTGAGTACATAGGGTTATCAACCCACAATAAAATAATTATTATATTTAATCATCAAACAATCAACCCAATTACTCATCCCTATTATCTTTTTTAATCTTAAGGATCTACCCTAAGAATCATCTATCCTTCATTCCAAAGGAATAGGCACGAAGTCCATCGCTGCCCGAGGTTTATACTATAAGCACTAACAAACGTCGATCCCCACATACTGATCCTATACAGTGATCTTACAAGATCTAGCCTAAAGGATTAATATGAACAACCAACTGACGAAGCTGCTTCGGAAATTCCCTAGCAGCAAACGAGGATCGATAAAGACATCAAACGAGAGGAATGTAATAAGTTTCACCACGAACCTTCGTTTGTAAAAGAAAGAACCACAAGACAATTAAGTCAGGGGTAGTTATTTAGATAACAATGCCTAGCCGTGGTCCGAATATCGTGAGGTATTTTACCCCCAGACCTACCCTATCCAGCATCGAACTTTGCCTAGCAGTGATCTGAATATCGTGAGGTATTTTACCTCCATACTCACCCTATCCGACATCATAACACCAAACATACCTAGTAGTGGTCTATTACCGACACACTTCATTAGGCAGTCTGCGAATTTCCCACACTTACTTCGTGAAAGGAAACGCTGACACATGAAGCTCGTTCGATCACTTCATAAAAGAAACGAAGACTCCAAAGCTATTCAAAATAAAAAGTATAGGGAAAATACTAATAAAGTACTCCCGTACGCTCCCGTACCCCGACACGTATTAGTGTAAAAAAGAAGAACTATCGGATGAACACATAGTTCAAAAACACCTAATGAACATATAGTTCGAGAACACCTTATGAACATATAGTTCAAAGATACCTACCGGTTACGAGTTTGCTAACGTTCCACTGGACTATCTAGAGTAGTATGTGGTCGTTGTCTATACTCTGCTAGATGACTAGATCATCTTAAACATCGATACCTCTCATCAATTTTTATTTCATCACACATCATCCAATTCATCTACCCATGTTTTACCCAACATATTTGTAGATATAAAATACATATACATTTTAAATAAATTAAAACATGTATAAGATTGTTCATCCATCATAGATAGCAAGTATACAGATAATATGCACACATAGCACGTAATTTATATAAAATACTTCATATCTATGTGTAAGATGAAAATAATATGCACTCACTTGATTTAACGATAATCGGGCAGCACTTCGTTTCCTAAAACAATCGTTTTCGATAAAACCAGGATGTTTTATTGAAAATCGGGCCCTGCAAGGGTGGAGCTTCAAACCGAAAAGATAAATTTCTCGGGATTCTCGGGCACTGTGGGACGTGTTTCGGGTATTGGAAATGATCTCGGGGTTTCGGGGGAGTTGAAATAGCAAAAATGTAAAATTAGGGGTGAAAAGGTGCCAAAATTCCAACAAAAACCGGGAGGTCTCGCACCCTTTATATAGGTGCAAGCCTCGGATCCGAAGCAAGAAGAAGAGGGCAGGTGGCTGCGAGGTTCGGAACACACGGAAGAAGGGGCGAGGCTCGGATGCGAGATGGGCACGCGTCGGCTTCGGATTGGTCCAGCGTCTCGGATGACGCAGCTGCTTCGGACACGGGGGTGCACACGCGTCGGATGGTCTTTGGCTGAGTCATCGACGTCGGACACGGGGCGCGCCTGACGTGGCTCGCATCGGATACGTGTCGCACGAGGAGCGAGGGTGACGTGGCCGAACTCAGGCCATGCGATTTTTCTCGGATTTCGCAATTATTCTCGATTTTTGTGCCAAAAACTTCTAAAATCCATAACTTTCGCATACGAGCTCCGTTTTTTACGTTCTTTATATGCACACGTAGGGAAAATTATGCTCTACAACTTTCGTTTTGACTTCGTCAGCTAATTTTGACTTTATTTTTAACATTATTATTTTTAACAGATCGGGACAGGAAAATCCGTTAAAAATTCATAACTTCTTCATCCGACGTCCGTTTTCGTCTGTCTTTTTACCGTTGTACTACTATTGACGAGACATTCGATTCTCATTTAGGTTATGTCCGCTAAAAATCACTCGATCTAAAATTCGAGTTTTTAGCTGTCTACTGCTAAGCTGAAACTTAGAAAAATCATAACTTCCTCATATGAAGTCAGATTTGGGCGTTCTTTTTATGCATACTCTCGGTTTAACAAACACTACGACTTTCATTTAGATCACCAAGGCTAAAAAGTAGTTTATCAAAAACTCACTTTTCACGTCATTCGACGCCGTGCCGGTTTTGTCGCGAAACTTCGACAGGTCATAACTTCTTCGTTATAACTCGGATTTCGGTATTCTTTATATATCCGGAATCCTTGTCGCGACCACTAAAACTTCCTTCATAGTTATTGGGTTTATCTAATATTTATTTTCGATGCTTATTTTTATTCTTAATTAATTAAATCTAATAATTAAGCATAAAACACATAATTCACATAATAATCACATAATTCCTCTTCATTTCTTCAGAATGAGTTACAAAGATTGACCTAGACTATTTCATCATCATTAATGCCTATCCTGGAAACACGGGCGTTACAATTCTCTCCCCCTTAGGATGATTCCGTCCCCGGAATCACACATCAGCAAACAAATGCGGGTAGCGACTCATCATGTCACTCTCCGTTTCCCAGGTGAGATTTGGCTCATTCGCATGTTTCCATCGCACAAGCACTAAATCCACCATCTTGCATCGCAATTTCCTAGTCTTACAGTCAACAATTGCCTCTGGTTCTTCAACTAACCTCTTGTTTTCATCCAACCTTAATTCAGAAATTGGAATTATGTCGGGCACATCTGCCGTGAACTTCCTCAAATAAAACACATGAAAGGTATTATGAATACCATCCAGTTCTTCTGGTAATTCTAGCTTGTAAGCTTGATTCCCGATCCTCTGAAGAACTTTAAATGGTCCAATAAACCTTGGACTCAACTTTCCCCTATTACCAAATCTTATAAGTCCCTTCCACGGCGAGACTTTAAGTAAAACCGAATCTCCAACTTCGAATGATATCGGTTGTCTTTTCTTGTCAGCATAGCTCTTTTGACGATCTTGAGCAGCTAACATCCTTTCTCTAATCACTTTCAACTTTTCAGCAGTTTGATGGACTATTTCAGGTCCCACAAACTGTTTTTCCCCAGCTTCCAGCCAACATGACGGCGTTCGACACTTTTCTCCATACAAAGCTTGGTAAGGTGCCATCTTGATGCTTGAGTGGAAACTAATATTATAGGAAAATTCTACCAGAGGTAAATGTTCATCCCAGTTACCTTGGAATTCCAGGGTACATGCTCTCAGCATATCCTCCAACGTTTGAATTGTGCGTTCACTTTGACCATCTGTCTGCGGATGGTAAGCAGTACTCAAACATAACTTGGTACCCAATTCCTCTTGTAGACTCCTTCAAAACCTTGAGGTAAAACGGCTGTCACGATCTGATACAATCGTTAATGGAACACCGTGAAGCCTCACAATTTCCTCCACGTAAGAATTCACAAGCTTATCCATAGACCATTTCTCGTTGGCTGCTATGAAATGCGCACTCTTAGTGAAGCGATCAACGACCACCCAAATCATGTCGTAACCGTTCTTTGTTCTGAGCAGTTTACTCACGAAATCCATGGTGATGTCTTCCCATTTACCCATGGGTACATGTAAAGGTTCTAAACTCCCATACGGTTTCTGATGTTGTGCCTTAACCCTAACACATGTTACACACTCGGCCACATACTTAGCAACATCGAGCTTCATCGTCGGCCACCAGTAGTAGGGTTTTAGATCCCTATACATTTTTTGTGCTGCCGGGATGAATCGAGTACATGGTTTTGTGAGCTTCTTCCATCAGAAGATCTCTTACCCCTCCCGTCTTAGGTACCCAAATCCTATCTTGGAATACCTTCAGTCCTTGACCGTTTGTATCAAACACTAACATTTTGCCCAAACGTTCTTCCTTTCGGTCATTTTTCTCTAAAGCTTCCTCTTGAGCTTTCTTTATACTTTCCACAATTGTCGAGACAACTTCAATTCTTAACGCTCTTGGCCTTTTCTTTTCAAGGTTTACCTTCCAACTGAGAGCATCAGCAACAACATTTGCTTTACCAGGGTGGTAAAGTATCTCACAGTCGTAGTCCTGGAGTAACTCTAGCCAGCGCCATTGCCTCATGTTCAATTCCTTCTGATTAAAGAGATATTGAAGACTCTTATGATCAGTGAAAAGTTTGCATTTAATGCCATAAAGATAGTGCCTCCATATCTTTAAGGCGAATACTACCGCTGCCAACTCCAGATCATGAGTGGGGTAGTTCTTTTCATGCTCTTTCAATTGCCTCGATGCATACGCTATCACTTTATCCCTTTGGGTCAGAACAGAAACCCAACTCCAGATGCGTCACTAGAGACTACGAAGTCTTCAATTTCGTTTTCGGAAACACTAACAAGACATGGCTTGTATAATGACTTCATACGTTATCTCTTCATCCTAGGTAATAGTTATAACTTCTATGTTCCTTTGAATGAGTATCTAACTCTTCGACTTCTTGACTGCGGCTGGTCGCACGCATCATACACCTTGTTCTTTCTCAAAACCCCTTTGACTCAGATTTTAGAAAACCATTTTCTTTGTAAAAATCTTTTAAATCCCTCGGTTTGAGTCCAGACACCCCCGAGGGTGTGTCCGAATCCCTCAAACCAGGGCTCTGATACCAACTTGTAACATCCCAATTTTCAAGCCCAATTTTTTTTTAATTAAGTAATTCTCAACATAGTTTACCAAAACATTTCCCATGCCATATCATTTGCAAACAAGAATATAACAATGTGTCTGAAAATCATAATGTCAAAGTAAAATCAATCAGAGTACAATCCCAGAAAACTCCATGCGGAAATCATGTGTGTATGTGATGCGCTGCTACACTGCCGGCTCCTTCCCCTTAGACGAAGAGGTACCTGAAACCAAAACTAAAACTGTAAGCACGAAGCTTAGTGAGTTCCCCCATCGTACCACATACCATACAGATACATCATAGACATACTGCCAGGCAATTCTGGGGTGCCCGACCTACCCAGACCGACCATTCTGGGGTGCCGACCTACCCATGTCAAGCCATTCTGGGGTGCTGACCTACCCATGTCAAGCCATTCTGGGGTGCTGACCTACCCTTCGGTCCTAACAACCGAACCTCGGGGGCTACTCCACCCCCTACTGCTATTATCACATATATCATAACATAAACATACTGTCAGACATATCTGGGGTGTCTGACCTACCCTTCGGTCCTAACAACCGAACTTGAGGACTATTCCCTCCCTACTACCACTATCACATATAACATATCATGCTAGCATATAAACATATCATCACATACTCTCAGACATATCTGGGGTGTCTGACCTACCCTTCGGTCCTAACAACCGAACCCTACTACTGTCACATATAACATATCATGCCAGCATATAACATATCAGGTAGTAGCAAATCCAGATGATATCACAAAGACAATCATCTAACATACAACTCCTACTGGTGGACCGACATTGTGGCCGTAGACCCACCGCTACTGGAAGGTAACTCACCTCGAACGAGTAGATGCTGATAATCTGTGCGGGAAATCTCTGTCTGCTGCTGCTCCGGAAATCCTCCGGCTTACAAGAACTGCAAATGATGTACCAAACTCGAATCCTTCAGTCTCCTCTTGATCCTTCTATGCTCTTCCTTCTTCCTTGTGGTCAAAACACACAAAAATCACTCAAAAGCCTTAGATCTTGCACCAAAACACTTAGGGTTTGCTATGGAGGGTTTCTGGGAGCAATAGGGATGAGTGGTGGCTGAAAGAGATGATTAAATAGGGCGCAAACCCTCAGATTAGGGTTTTTGTCCAGTCAGAGCCTACTCGTCGAGTCCAGGACCCGACTCGACGAGTTCCATACTTAAATCCCGCGTCTCATCCCGATTCTACTCGGCGATTTGGGCCTTCAACTCGTCGAGTCCCAGGCCAAAAATGCAAAATTACTTAAATAAAATACATACCAGGAACCAGGTGCTACAAATCTCCCCCACTTATTTCAGACTTCGTCCTCGAAGTCTGCTGCTCGATCTTGGAACAACTCTGGGTAATGCTCCATCATCTCATCCACCAGCTCCCAGGTCCATTCCGAGCCCTTCCGGTGCTGCCATTGCACCTTCACGAGCTCCACCCTCTTGTTCCTCAGATCCTTCGACTTCCGGTCGAGGATTGCTACAGGTCGTTCAATGTAATTCAGGCTGTCATCGACCTGAATGTCCTCTAAGGGTACTATGTTGGATTAATGTCTAAGTCCATAACTATATTTGGTATGTACTTGACCCGACCCGGCATGGTCCATTTGGGTTGCACTTCACCGGCACAATTTATATGGATAGTCTTTTGAGAATAGTATATTTATGATTTATATTAATATATTATAAGTTCTAATATATGAATATGGAATCATATTATTTAATTAGTATTGATCAAGAATTAATTTAGAATTAATTAAGTGATCAAAAAGAACTAATTAAATATGGACTCTTATATATATGGAATGGGCCAAGTTCATTTAGGTTGGGCTAAGCTTTCATGGATGGTCCATGGAGCTTTTAACCCATGGATCCTATGTAAATGAAAGGTCATGGGTATTAGGGTTTACATGGATGTAACCCTAATCCTCCATAATATATAAAGGGGTCCTTGGCTCACAAAATTGGCACAAGTGTGTGAAAATAAGAGTGGGCCGATTTTAGTGTGCATACATATTCTCTCAAGTTCTTCCAAGGTGTTTTGGTGATTTGTGATTCCATTTGAGGCTTCCACACTATTGGGGCTAAGCTCTTAAAGCTTGAAGACATCAAGCTACATCAAAAGGTATGTCATCTAACTAGAACTTTGTAGTATAGGTGCTTCATAATATGCTAGTTAGGATGAAACCTTGGAATAGTTAATATTTGCATGTATAATAGAGAAAACATAGATCCAAGGTTTATAGGGTTGCATGTACACCATAAGAGTGTTAGAATGCTCAAAACCCAACATACTATTGCTGAGTCGTCGACCAGGCACTTCCGCAGCTGAGAGACGTGGAAAGTGCTGTGGATCTGGTTGTGTTCGGCTGGCAGATCCAACCTGTACGCCACCTTGCCCACCCGGGCTAAGACCCTGAATGGTCCAATGTACCTGGGGCCCAACTTGCCCCGTTTCCTGAATCGGATGACGCCCTTCCATGGCGACACCTTCAGGAGAACCATGTCCCCGACCTGGAACTCCAGATCTGATCGGCGCTTGTCGGCATAACTTTTCTGCCGACTCTGAGTAGTCTGGAGTCTGCTCCTAACCTGCTGAATCCTCTCTGTCGTCTTGAGCACCACTTCGGTGCTCCCCATGACCCTCTGGCCGACCTCACCCTAACATATCGGGGTCCTGCACTTCCTCCCGTATAACATCTCGAAGGGAGGACGATCAATACTCGCATGATAGCTATTATTATATGAGAACTCCGCCAACGGAAGGTAGGTATCCCAGCTACCTCCGAAGTCTAAAACACATGCCCGCAACATGTCCTCTAGCGTCTAGATGGTCCGCTCGCTCTGACCATCCGTCTGCGGGTGAAAGGCGGTGCTAAAATGCAGACGAGTACCCAGCTCGTCAGGAAACTTCTTCCAAAACCTGGAAGTGAACCGCACATCCCTGTCGGAAATCACTGAAACTGGCACTCCGTGCCGTGCTACCACCTCTCGGATATAGATGTCGGCCAACTTCTCGGCCGAGATGCTCTCTTGGATCGGTATGAAATGGGCACTCTTGGTCAACCGATCCACGATTACCCAAATCGAATCCACTCCCCGTGCAGTCTTGGGAAGCTTGGTGATGAAATCCATGGTAATATCTTCCCATTTCCACATGAGAATATCTAACGGTTGCATCTGGACGTGTGGCCTCTGGTGCTCGGCCTTGACCTTCCTACAGGTCAAGCACCGCTCCACATACCATGCTACGTCCCGCTTCATGCAGGGCCACCAATAATCAAGACGAAGATCTCTATACATCTTCGTCGCTCCGGGATGGATAGAAAATCTGGATTTATGTGCCTCCTCCATCAGGATCTGGCGCACGCCTCCATGATAAGGGACCCACACCCTACGGTGAAGAGTCAATAACCCTCAGCTATCATAGTCGAAGGACGAAACCTGACCCACTATACGCTCGCTCTTCCGATGTTCCTCCTTCATAGCCTCCTGCTGAGCCTACCGGATCCACTCCAACAATGGAGTCACCACTGTCATCCTCAGACAGATGTCCCTGATTGGCGCTGCCTTGCGGCTAAGCGCATCGGCCATGACATTGGCCTTCCCCGGGTGGTAGAGGATCTCGCAATCATAATCCTTAACCACATCAAGCCACCGACGCTGCCTCATGTTCAGGTTCGGCTGATCCATGAGGTACCTCAAACTCTTGTGGTCCGTGTAAATAGTACAATGAACACCATAGAGGTAATAACGCCAAATTTTGAGGGCAAAAACAACAGCCACCAGCTCCAAATCATGCGTCGGGTAATTCGCCTCGTGGGGCTTCAGCTGCCTCGAAGCGTATGCAATAACATGCCCTCTCTGCATCAGTACCGCGCCCAAACCTGAGATGGACGCATCACAATATACCACAAAATCCTCTACGCCCTCTGGCAGGGCTAAGATCGGTGCCTCGCACAATCTCTGTCTCAGTGTCTCGAATGCGTCCTGCTGCTCAGGCCCCCAACGAAAGACCACGGCTTTCCTCGTTAGCCTGGTCAGGGGTACGACTATCTTGGAGAAATCCTGGATGAATCTCCGATAGTAGCCGACTAATCCTAGGAAACTCCGAATCTCAGATGGAGACCTCGGAACCTCCCATCTCATCACGGCCTCCACTTTGGTTGGGTCCACCGATATCCCGTTCTGGTTGACAAGGTGCCCGAGAAACTGCACCTCGTGCAACCAGAACTCACACTTGGAGAACTTAGCATACAAGCTCTCCCTTCTCAAGGTCTCCAGAACCTCTTGCAGATGCTCTTCGTGCTCCTCCTGCGTCTTGGAGTAAACCAAGATATCATCAATAAACACTATCACAGACCGGTCTAACATCGGTCTACACACGTAGTTCATGAGGTCCATGAACGCGGCATGAGCATTGGTGAGCCCGAACGGCATCACCACGAACTCGTAGTGGCCATAGCGCGTCCGGAACGCAGTCTTCTGTACATCCTCCTCTCTGACCCTCATCTGATGATACCCTGATCGCAAATCAATCTTGGAGAACCAAGATGCTCCCTGTAGCTGGTCAAAGAGGTCATCAATCCTCGGGAGTGGGTAACGGTTCTTCACTGTTACCTTATTCAGCTCCCTATAATCTATACACATCCGATGCGACCCGTCCTTCTTCTTCACAAACAGAATCGGGGCTCCCCAGGGTGAACTGCTCGGTCTAATGAATCCCTTGTCTAGCAGCTCCTGCAGCTGCGTAGACAACTCCTGCATCTCAGGAGGAGCCAACCGATACGGTGCCTTAGCTATCGGAGCCGTACCAGGGACTAGTTCAATCCTAAACTCTACCTGCCTCTTCGGAGGTATCCCAGGCAACTCCTCGGGGAATATGTCCGCAAACTCTCGTACCACGGGCACATCGCTCACCGTTGCCTTACCCATCTCCCTGGTATCCATCACATAGGCAACAAATCCTGCGCAACCCTGCTGAAGGTAACACCTAGCTCTCGCTGCTGAACATAAAGCTGGTCCTTGCAGTGGTCTCTCGCCCTGAATCACCAACTCTCCCCCACTTGGGGTCCTGATCCGCACCAACTGCTGCGCACAGTCAATCACTGCCCCATTGGGGCTTAGCCAATCCATGCCGATAATAACCTTGTTCCCCCGCAATGGTATGGGAACCAGATCTACCAGATAACGCTCCTCAAACAGTCGCAGGACGCAATCTCGGTAGACCTCTGATGCTCGCACTGACCGGTCGTCCGCAATCTTGACCTCTAGAGGGCAATCCAACGTGCCCGACGACTCAGGAAACTTCTTGCTAAGCGCAAGAGAGACAAACGATAGGGTAGCACCTGAATCAAACAATACCTGAACTGGGATACCGTTCACATGGAATGATCCTAAACAGAGCACATACATAACATATCAAGATCACAGTGCCATAACATAAAAGCATAAGAAAGGAATCATACCCGTCACTACATCAGGTGCAGCGCGTGCCTCCTCGGCTGTCAACTGAAATGCTCAGCTCCGCACCACTAGAGCCTCTGTCTTGGCCTTCCAGCCATCTGCAACCCGCGCTGTCGCTGAAACCGGCGCCACTGCTGACGTTGCTGTCAATCTCGGGCAGTTGGCCTTTTTGTGGCCCCTCTGATTGCAATGGAAGCAAATCAGGTCTGTCATCTATACTGTGGGGGCGGGGGCAGTACAATCCCTGCCAAAGTTCCCCGTCTTGCCGCACTTGTAGCAGCCTGACGATCCCGCTCTACAAGCTCCCTCATGCGGCCTGCCGCACTTCCTGCAGCGGCTCTGGCCCGGCTGGCCCTTCGACCTAACGTCGGATCCCTTGGGTTTCTTCCCCGAAACCCCTGTAACCTGCTCAGACTCAACTTTCCTCTTCCTCACGTGCTCCAAATCGAGCTCCCTCTCCCGCGCCCTGGCAATCATGGACTCCAGGGTCTGGCAGGCAGAGTAACTGACATGCTCCCGAATATCAGCCCTAAACATATCATGGTAGCGGGTCTTCCGCATCTCCTCATCCCCCGCATACTGGGGTACCAACAATGCTCTCTCCCGGAACTTGGCGGTGATCTCCGCCATAGTCTCCGTAGTCTGCCTCATATCCAAAAACTCTCTGGCCAGCTACTGAAGCTCAACAGTCGGCGCAAACTCAGCCCTGAATCTGGTCACGAAATCTGACCACGTCATAGCCTCGACGGCTGGGGCTCCCAATGAGTCACCAATCGACTCCCACCAGTCTCTAGCTCTATCCCTCAAACATCCCGCAACAAAGCGGACCTTCGACCCTTCCGGGCAGAAGCTCGTCAACTGCGCAGACTCAATGTCTGCGATCCATCTCCTGGTAGCGATGGGGTCTTTCACCCCGTGATAATCCGGCGCACCACTCCCATGGAAGTCCTTAAAGGACAGTGTGCGTGTACTCGTCTGGCTAGACGCCATATCACTCCTGAATGCCCGGAGGCGATCCTCCATCAGCTCAACAATCCCCTCCTTGATCGACCCGAAAATGACCGGGGTCGACTCAAGAATGCCTCTCGTGATCTCAGACGCGATGAACTCGCGCAGCCCGTCATCAACCTGCTCGGATCCTGCACCCGAGCCTGATCCTGATCCTGATCCGGAACCTCCTGCTCCATGTCACGTGGTCACCATACTGAAAAATACACGCATAAATGTCAGGGTCATACATACTCTCGAGAGGTCTAACACACTCTCCAAGTTTCCCGGTTCTGTCTCAACCTTCCTTGATTCGAGTACGGATCCTCTGCTTGCAGTAGTACGGGCCCATACTACCTTCCACATCTATCTGTACTTTCCTCAAGGACTGTCTCGACTTTGCCAAGTCCCTTAACCAATATCCCTTTCCGACTGGTCTCAACCCAGGGTTTCCTAGGGCACTCTCCGACCTACTCTCCGCCATCAGCTGCACTAGGAGTCCCCACTTCCCTTCCCTAACTAGCTTGCGAGTACTGCTACATATCCGCCCACTAGTTAGTTAAGGTTAGCCAGGACCCCTTAAGCACAAAGCAAGCAGCATTCGTGCATCGAGTGACCGCATCAGGCATAACCTAATCAGGCTATCCTACTGCTGACTAAACAGTCCTAGCATACAGCTCGTACAACAGGCATATAAGGAATCCTTCCTAGATCCTTAGCCCTAATCTAGCATGCAGTTCTCAGTATCATGCATCATGTAACTTATTATAACAAGTATGGGTATCTTGGGGAAAACTTACTTGAGCTCGGCTGGTCGCACGCATCACACACCTTGTTCTTTCTCAAAACCCCTTTGACTCAGATTTTAGAAAACCATTTTCTTTGTAAAAATCTTTTGAATCCCTCGGTTTGAGTCCAGACACCCCCGAGGGTGTGTCCGAATCCCTCAAACCAGAGCTCTGATACCAACTTGTAACATCCCAATTTTCAAGCCCAATTTTTTTTTTAATTAAGTAATTCTCAACATAGTTTACCAAAACATTTCCCATGCCATATCATTTGCAAACAAGAATATAACAATGTGTCTGAAAATCATAATGTCAAAGTAAAATCAATCAGAGTACAATCCCAGAAAACTCCATGCGGAAATCATGTGTGTATGTGATGCGCTGCTACACTGCCGGCTCCTTCCCCTTAGACGAAGAGGTACCTGAAACCAAAACTAAAACTGTAAGCACGAAGCTTAGTGAGTTCCCCCATCATACCACATACCATACAAATACATCATAGACATACTGCCGGGCAATTCTGGGGTGCCCGACCTACCCAGTACGGCCATTATGGGGTGCCGACCTACCCATGTCAAGCCATTCTGGGGTGCTGACCTACCCATGTCAAGCCATTCTGGGGTGCTGACCTACCCTTCGGTCCTAACAACCGAACCTCGGGGGCTACTCCACCCCTACTGCTACTATCACATATATCATAACATAAACATACTGTCAGACATATCTGGGGTGTCTGACCTACCCTTCGGTCCTAACAACCGAACTTGATGACTATTCCCTCCCTACTACCACTATCACATATAACATATCATGCTAGCATATAAACATATCATCACATACTCTCAGACATATCTGGGGTGTCTGACCTACCCTTCGATCCTAACAACCGAACCCTACTACTGTCACATATAACATATCATGCCAACATATAACATATCAGGTAGTAGCAAATCCAGATGATATCACAAAGACAATCATCTAACATACAACTCCTACTGGTGGACCGGCATTATGGCCGTAGACCCACCGCTACTGGAAGGTAACTCACCTCGAACGAGTAGATGCTGATAATCTGTGCGGGAAATCTCTGTCTGCTGCTGCTCCGGAAATCCTCCGACTTACAAGAACTGCAAATGATGTACCAAACTCGAATCCTTCAGTCTCCTCTTGATCCTTCTATGCTCTTCCTTCTTCCTTGTGGTCAAAACCCACAAAAATCACTCAAAAGCCTTAGATCTAGCACCAAAACACTTAGGGTTTGCTATGGAGGGTTTCTGGGAGCAATAGGGACGAGTGGTGGCTGAAAGAGATGATGAAATAGGGCGCAAACCCTCAGATTAGGGTTTTTGTCCAGTCAAAGCCTACTCGTCGAGTCCAGGACCCGACTCGACGAGTTCCATACTTAAATCCCGCGTCTCATCCCGATTCTACTCGGCGAGTTGGGCCTTCAACTCGCCGAGTCCCAGGCCAAAAATGCAAAATTACTTAAATAAAATACATACCAGGAACTAGGTGCTACAAAACTCCTAGGCTGTAACTGTGGTGTGTGTGTCATGCGATCAACCCGAGCCCTTCCCTTTGCTTGCGGAAGTACCTGTAACCAAAACTGAAAACTGTAAGCACAAAGCTTAGTGAGCTCCCCCAAACTACCACATACCATACAAATAACACATACTGGGCCTTGCCCACTGCATCAGGCCCCGCCCGGCATCAGACCGAAGTCCGGCATAATCTGGGCCCTGCCCACTGCATCGGGCCCCACCCGGCATCGGACCGAAGTCCGGAATAACTTGGTCCCCGTCCGACATCGGACCGAAGTCCGGAATAAACTGAACATAACATAACATGAACATATAGCATAATCACATAAACTGCATCGGGCTTGCCCAGCATTGGACCGAAGTCCGAATCATATAACACATATCACAAACATGCATGAATCACGAAGACATCAGACATACATACTACTGCAACGGGCCCCGCCCGACATCGGACCGAAGTCCGGAACTACTATCATCTAAACGGGCCGGCATTGTGGCCGTAGACCCGTTCCTACTGGAGGGAAACTCACCTCGTATAACTGGCTGCTGATATCCCGAGTGAGAAATCCTTGTTTGCTGCTCCGACGACTCTCCGGCTACAATCACATAACAATCTGAATCAACTGATGATTCCTCGTGGAGTAACTAACCAATTTACCCCCGGGTCAAAGTCAATGTCCTGGTCAGAGTCAACTTTCAGGTTGACTCTACTCGTCGAGTCCTACTATGGACTCGCCGAGTTCCCTAACTCACAGTTCTCCAACTCGCGACTCGACTCGCCGAGTCAGGGCGTAGACTCGTCGAGTCCCTCTACTTCCAGATCCTTGTCCTAACTCACTGAGTCCTCTTCCACTCACTGATTCAACTCACAACTCTCAAATCGGGGAAACCGGGAGTTTGCGCTCCGACTCGTCGAGTCCAATGAACTACTCGTCGAGTCATATGCATGTCTTCACTATACAGTTGATTCAAATCGATCCCAGTGCATCCAATTCATAGATCTGAGCTTCTAGGGCCGATATAACACGTAAAGTTGCCAACTTTACGTGCATGCATAGAGGTATGAAGCTAAAACACCAAAATAAGCTAGAAATGGGAACCTATGGTTTGGAACAAGGCCTTGCTTACAGAAAGGCAGCTACTTTGAGCTCCTGGAGCTCAATGATGTCCAGATCTATAGTTCCCTACCCTAAAGGAGCTCCAATCTCGAGTTTGGACCTTGAAATATCCCAAAAGTGGCAAAACAAGCATGAATGAAAATCTACTAGGAAAATGAACAAGGTAGAGGCTTTATTACCAGATGAAGTAGCAAATGGGAACTAGCTTCTGGATCTCCTTCTTCTCCTTTGCACCTTCTCTCTTTCCTTCTCTTCTACACTTTCAAGAATACACCAAATCACTCAAAATCAAGGAGGAAACACTCAAACTCACCAATGGAGGGCTAGGGTTTTGAGAGGGGAACGCTCTAGAGGTGCTGGAGGCTGGGGTGGGGGCTATAAGGACGTTTAAATAGGGTACAAACCCTTAGGATTAGGGTTTCATCTAGACTGGCCTACTCGTCAAGTCAAGATGCGGACTCGCCGAGTAGGTCACTTAACCCGCGACCAACCCTGGCATCTACTCGACGAGTTAGGGCTACTACTCGTCGAGTAGCTCTTTATAAAAAGACATTTAATGAATTAATACGTACCAGGAACGGGGCGTTACAATTCTCCCCCACTTATCTTAGACTTCGTCCTCGAAGTCTGCTGTCCCCGGAAACAACTCTGGGTAGTGCTCCCTCATCTCTTCCTCGGGCTCCCATGTCCACTCCGAACCCTTGCGGTGCTGCCACTGCACCTCCACCAACTCTACTCTCTTGTTCCTTAGCTCTTTCACCTTGCGATCTAGAATCGCCACTGGTCTCTCGATATAGTTCAGGCTGTCGTCAACCTGAATGTCCTCCAGGGGTACCACTGCTGAATCATCCACTAAGCACTTCCGCAACTGATAAACATGGAACGTGCTGTGGATCTGGCTGAGCTCTGCTGGAAGGTCTAACCGATAAGCAACTTGACCCACCCGGGCTAAAACCCTAAACGGACCAATGAATCTGGGGCCCAGATTGCCCCGCTTCCGAAATCTGATAACACCCTTCCAGGGTGACACTTTCAAGAGGACCATATCGCCCACCTGAAACTACAAGTCTGAACGCCGCCTGTCGGCGTAACTCTTCTGTCGGCTCTGAGCAGTTTGGAGTCTGCTCCGGACTTGCTGAATCTGTTCCGTAGTCTTGAGTACCACCTCTGTACTTCCCATGACTCACTGACCGACCTCACCCCAACAGATTGGGGTGAGGTCGGTCTATACTGGAGTGATAGTTGTTGTTATACGAAAATTCCGCTAACGGAAGATACGTATCCCAACTGCCCCCGAAATCTAGCACATATGCCCGAAGCATGTCCTCGAGAATCTGGATCGAACTCTCGCTCTGTCCGTCCGTCTGAGGGTGGAAAGCGGTGCTGAAATGGAGACGAGTACCCATCTCGTCGTGAAACCGCTTCCAAAACCTGGAAGTAAAATGGACGTCTCTGTCCGATACCACTGAGACAGGCACTCCATGACGTGACACCACCTCTCGCACATAAATCTCAGCCAGTTTCTCGGCTGAGATGCTCTCCTGGATCGGTATGAAATGCACACTCTTGGTCAACCGATCCACGATGACCCAAATCGAATCTACCCCACGTGCGGTCCTGGGAAGCTTAGTAATGAAATCCATGGTGATATCCTCCCATTTCCATACGGGAATGTCTAGCGACTGCATCTTGCCGTGGGGCCTCTGGTGCTCTGCCTTGACCTTCCTGCAGGTCAGGCATCTCTCCACATACCAAGCTACGTCCCGCTTCATGCAGGGCCACCAGTAATCGGGTCGAAGATCTCTGTACATCTTCGTCGCCCCTGGGTGAATGGAGAACCGAGACTTGTGGGCCTCATCCATCAATACCTGCCATACTCCGCCCCAGTACGGTACCCAGACCCTCCCATGTAGGGTCAACAGTCCTCGGCTATCATAATCAAAAGAAGTCACCCGGCCCACGATCCTCTCACACTTCTGCCTCTCCTCCTTCAGGCCCTCAACCTGTACCTCTCTAATCTGCTCCATCAATGGAGTCATCACTGTCATCCTCAAACAGATGTCTCGTATCGGGGCCGCCACCACCTTGCGGCTCAGGCATCGGCCACTACGTTGGCCTTGCCCGGGTGGTAAAGGATCTCACAATCGTAATTCTTAACCACATCTAACCATCGACGCTGACTCATGTTCAGATTCGGCTGATCCATGAGGTACCTCAGACTCTTGTGATCCGTGTAAATAGTACATCGGACCCCATAGAGGTAATGCCGCCAAATCTTGAGGGCGAACACAACGGCCCCCAACTCTAAGTCATGCGTCGGATAGTTAGCCTCGTGAGGCTTCAACTGTCTAGAGGCATAAGCTATCACATGGCCTCGTTGCATCAACACTGCTCCCATGCTTGTGATTGAAGCGTCACAGTAGACCACAAAATCATCTACTCCCTCCGGCAGGGTGAGAATTGGTGCCTCGCACAATCGCTGCCTGAGCGTCTCGAAGGCTGCTTGATGATCAGGACCCCAGCGATACACAACCGACTTCTTGGTCAGTCGAGTGAGCGGTACAGCTATCTTGGAGAAGTCCTAGATGAATCTCCTGTAGTACCCTGCCAAGCCCAGGAAGCTCCGAATCTCAGATGGAGACTTTGGGACTTCCCACTGCATCACGACCTCTATCTTGGCCGGATCGACTAATATACCCTTCTGGTTGACGAGGTGTCCCAGAAACTGCACCTCCCTCCTAAGTGTCTCTAGCACCTCTCTCAGGTGCTCCTCGTGCTGCTCCTGAGTCTTGGAGTAAACCAAGATGTCGTCAATAAACACTATCACAGACCGGTCTAGCATCGGCCTGCATACGCGGTTTATGAGATCCATGAACGCGGCTGGAGCATTGGTGAGCCCAAACGGCATCACCACAAACTCATAATGACCATAGCGGGTCCTGAAAGCAGTCTTCTGCACATCATCGTCTCTAACCCGCATCTGGTGATATCCAGAGCGTAGATCAATCTTGGAGAACCAAGATGCTCCCTGAAGCTGGTCGAACAAATCATCTATCCTCGGGAGTGGGTAACGGTTCTTCACCGTCACCTTGTTCAGCTCCCGGTAGTCTATGAACATACGGTGCGACCCGTCCTTCTTCCTCACAAACAGGATCGGGGCTCCCCATGGTGAACTGCTCGGCCTGATAAAACCCTTGTCTAACAGCTCTTGCAGCTGCGTAGACAACTCCTGCATCTCGGGAGGAGCCAACCGATATGGTGCCTTGGCTATCGGAGCCGCACCGGAGACCAGGTCAATCCGAAACTCAACCTGTCTCTCCGGAGGTATCCCAGGCAAATCCTCTGGGAATACGTCCGGGTACTCTCATACTACTGGCACATCGTCGACTGTCGTCTTACCCTTATCCCGGGTATCCATGACATAAGCAACATATCCCGCACAACCATGCTGAAAATAACGTTTCGCCCTTACCGCTGAACAAAGTACCGGTCCGCGCTATGGCCTCTCGCCCTGAATCACTAACTCTCCCCCACTAGGAGTGCGAACCCTCACCAACTGTAGCTCACAATCAATCACTGCTCCATTGGAACTCAGCCAATCCATACCCACTATAACCTTATTCCCTCGTAGGGGAATAGGAACCAAATCTACTGGGAACTGCTCATCAAATAACCACGACATACATCCTCTATGAACTTTCACGGCCCTAACGGTCCTATCATTTGCTATCTCAACGTCGAGTGGACAATCCAGCTGTGATAACCCGAAATTTCTTTCGTCCAAACCGTTAAAAATAAATCAATTCGGAATTTATTTATGCTCTTGTCAGCTATACCTCGGGTCTAATTAAATATTTTGAACTCAGTACAATCAATTTTTGGGTTCAAAAACGAGGTTTTCTAAGTCAAAGCATAGCATCCAGACCAAACACCCCTTCGAGAGGAGTGTACGGCCGCAAACTCGAGTTTACGGCCGTACACCCCCCACCCCACCCCCTTGGCCGAAAACTCACCCCTATATAAGGGATGAGTGGCCTTCATTTCAAGCTTTAAGCACTCAAAGGACTTTCTCTCTCTACTCTCTCTCTACAAATTTCGAGTTTTGCTCAAGGATCTTCAAAATGTAAGTGATTCTTCACTTCTATTGTGTTTCAATCCCTTTTCTAGTGATGAATCCATGTTTCATCTCATAAATTTCATCTTTTTCTAGATCTTCTCTCTCACCAAGAACACCAAGAACACACACTAGTTCTTGGTGGCTAAAAACCTCATTCCAAGCCTCTTACAGTAAGTAACTACTCCCTATGCTTGTTATCTACTAGGAATCACTTGTTTTCACCTAAAAATCGACCCGAAATCATGAACACGAAATGAGTTTACGGCCGTAATCCCTTCAATGGCCATAAACTCCATTTTTGGTCGATTATTGACCTTTAAACTCTTACTTGAGCTGGGCACAAGGCTTAGAACACTTCCAAGAGGCTAGAAAGGACCTTGAAACACCGAAAATCACACCTTTCACCAAGTGTTTATGGCCGTAAACTCATGGGCCGTAAACCCACAGGCCGTAAACCCATGGGCCGTAAACCCATGGACCGCAAACACTTGGGCCGCAAACTCGTGGGCCGTAAACCCTGTTGGGCTGCAAACCCCTGACCGTGCACTCCTGATTACGGCCGCAAACTCCCCATTTTCAATCACGTGTGATTCTAACACTTAGCTTCAAGTGTTTCCTAGTCCCTAAGGTGGTTTCCTTCCATAACAAATAGTGTTATGTCCTCATCTAATACATTTATGTGTTACCATATGTTAATAGGATCCACTTGCGTAAGAAACATCAGTTGACACTCAGCATCCACACCGACCTTACGCTCGGGTCTTACGTTAAACAGTGAGTTCATACCCCTACATTTTCCATGTTTTTAATGTTTTCAGGAGGGGAATACAAGCTAAACATAAATGCTTTCAATAATATAAAACTTATGCAATTCTCATACTTTAACCCTTTTGTACTATGTTGAGCATAAGGGACGTTTTCACTAAAATTGCATAGTTTTCCGGACACGCTATTCACTACGTTATTCATGAAAACTATAATCGGTATAGTTTGGGATTTTCTAAACATAACAAGTACAGAAACTTTCACTACTAAACATATGCACTAAGACATAAATAGTTTACAGTTTACATCACTACTTATTCATGGTATTCATAATTGTAATTATCACTACATACGGTATACATACTGATTTTCACTATGGTAGAACGCTACTACACTACATGTAAACTAGATTGTACGATTCTGTGAGGCGCTACTTCATGTTGTACCCTTAAGTGTACAGGGATAAATCCTTTCAGTATAACCAGAGTCTCCTGGAGGGAGAGCGTGGGATTTGTGAATAGATCTATTCGGGACTGACAATCCCACACCTGAACTGCTAGCTACAGTTAGGCGGGCACGCCTGGGGTGTACAAATGTCATTTAGCTTAACGCCTGAAGAACGTTATAAAGGTCTCTAGGTCATATCAAGTATGCTTATACTACTCACAATATGCATAATTCACCTTTAGTTTACAAGTTGGCACTCTTCAACAGTTTTATTTATACTAAATAGAACTAATACACACTACAAAGGGGAGAACCTCTAGGGTTTTCAAACATAATTGAACATACAATGGTTTCATGTATGAAATACTCATACATCATGATTAGCATTAGCTAGTCACATGATGTATTATTTTCGCACATCACCACAGTTTTCGGTAACAAACATTCATGGTTTTATACAGAATTGAAAACACTACATTCTCACTAAAGAAAATATCAGATTTTCTTGAAATTATACAAACACTTTTACAAGCTCAACAGAAGGTTTTCATTACAAGTTACCGCTTATGAACTCACCAGCTTTATGCTGATATTTTTCAAACCGCTTGTATTCTCAGGGAATCAGTAGACAGGTACCTGCTGGATTTTTGAGGAGTCGGAGCAATAAGAGTTTCATGATTATATTTTACATACTATTTGATGTAAACCAAACAAGTTTCAGACAAGTTTCCAAATTGATGTAAACATTTTTATTTAAGTATCCATTGTAATGGTTGTGTTGCTATGATTGCTATTATTCATTGGTTGTGATGCTATACATGACGTCCTCCACCTCAGAATGTTTCCGCCATTTTGGTTTCGGGGTGTGACACCAGCTCCCCCGGAGCTCTGCTAAATCGCTTGCTAAGCGCAAGCGACACAAACGATCGGCTAGCCCCCGAATCGAACAATACCATGGCTGAAATGCCGTTCACTAGGAACGACCCTATAAACAACACATAAACATGAGTAATAATCAAGAGTAATAGAGAGAAAATGGAGAAAATACGTACCAGCAACCACATCAGGAGTCGCTCGCGCCTCCTCTGCTGTCAACTGGAAAGCTCTACTCTTCACCACTGGCGCCTCAGCACGACCCTGCCGGCCGTCTGTAATCCTCAGTGTGGTAGGAGAGGGTACCACCACCTGTCCTGTAGGTGCTAAACTCGGACACTGGGACTTCTTGTGTCCCCTCTGATTGCAATGGAAGCAAATCAGATCAGATGCTGTGGTGGTACTGGTCGTAGCTGTACAATCCCTACTCATATGCCCAATCCGACCGCACTTGAAGCAGCCGGAACTCCCCACCTTGCATGCCCCATCGTGCAACCTGCCACACTTGCCACACCGACTGTGGCTCTGCTGTCCCCTAGGCCTGTGATCGGACACCTTGGGCTTTTTGCCCGAACCTGCTGCGCCAGACGTCACCTCTGGCTTCCTCTTCCTCTCCATCTCTAGATCAATCTCCCTCTCACGAGCCCTCGCAATCATGTCCTCCAGCGTCTTGCAGCTGGAGCGGCTCACAAACCGGCGGATATCACTCCGCAACATCTCATGATATCGGGCCTTCTTCATCTCCTCGTCCGCCACATACTGCGGAATGAGGAGGGCCCTCTCCCTGAATTTGGCAGTAATCTCCGCCACAGTCTCTGTCGTCTGCTGGAGGTCCTGAAACTCCCTAGCAAGCTGCTGCACCTCAATAACAGGTGCGAACTCGGCTCTGAACCTGGTCGTGAAATCACTCCAGGTCATAGCATCCAACACAGAGTCATCTCCAATAGCTCTTCCGATCTCCTCCCACCAATCTCGAGCCCTGTCCTTCAGAAGACAGGATGCTAATCTGACCTTGCCCCCCTCGGGACATCTGCTGGTGCGAAACGCGTTGGCGACATCCGCTAACCACCTGGTACTCGAAATGGGGTCCCGAGCCCCATGATAATCGGGAGCCCCACATGCTCTAAACTCCCTGAAGGTGAGCGTGCGCGACCCCATCATGGTCGCCACCTTAGTGCGAAATGCGCTCAGCTTCTCGTCTAGAAGCTCTAGAATACCCTCCTTGACCGTACCGAAGATCACAGGAGTCTGCTCGAGTATAACGCGAGTAACCTCTAAGGAGAGCAACTCCCTAGTCTGCTCATCTAGCTGCCCGGCTCCAGAATCCGAGCCTGATCCCTCCCCGGCTCCTGAACTGCCGACTGCTGGTCTGGGTGGTAAAACCACCATTCTGAAAGTACATCATAATGACAATCGTCAGAAACACTGATATAACTAGAGGGATCACATCTACCACAAGTTTCCTGATCTTGTCTCAGCCTTCCTCGATTCGAGTACGGATCCTCTGCTTCCAGTAGTACGGACCCATACTACCTTCCACATCAATCCGTACTTTCCTCAAGAACTGCCTTGACTCCACCAAGTCCCTTCTACTGCTACTGATCTCTGCTACGCTCTTCCTAGGCTTGCCCTAGGGAAATCACCAACCCACTCTCCGCCATCAGCTACGTAAGAAGTCTCTGCTTTCTTCCCCTAACTAGCTCGCAAATACTATTACATATCACTCAGACTAGATAATTATTCGAATGAGAGATCCTACCCTACATCGGTTGGACTCAAACAAGAGCTGTGAAATAGGGCTAGACCTAACCTTCTGGAATTATTTAGTCCTTGCAATATGTAACTTAACATATTTGTTTACTACCTAGTGAAAGACAACTAGAACTCCTAAAAGCACCAAGCAAGCAGCATTCGGACATCAAGTGCACATAATCAAGCATATACTACTCAGGCTATCCTCCTGACTAATCTGTACTAGCATACAGTTCTCATAAAGCTGAAACACATATTGTTGGGTTTTGAGCATTCTAACACTCCTATGGTGTACATGCAACCCTATAAACCTTGGATCTATGTTTTCTCTATTTTACATGCAAATATTAACTATTCCAAGGTTTCATCCTAACTAGCATATTATGAAGCAGCTATACTACAAAGTTCTAGTTAGATGACATACCTTTTGATGTAGCTTGATGTCTTCAAGCTTTAAGAGCTTAGCCCCAATAGTGTGGAAGCCTCAAATGGAATCACAAATCACCAAAACACCTTGGAAGAACTTGAGAGAATATGTATGCACACTAAAATCGGCCCACTCTTATTTTCACACACTTGTGTCAATTTTGTGAGCCAAGGACCCCTTTATATATTATGGAGGATTAGGGTTACATCCATGTAAACCCTAATACCCATGACCTTTCATTTACATAGGATCCATGGGTTAAAAGATCCATGGACCATCCATGAAAGCTTAGCCCAACCTAAATGAACTTGGCCCATTCCATATATATAAGAGTCCATATTTAATTAGTTCTTTTTGATCACTTAATTAATTCTAAATTAATTCTTGATCAATACTAATTAAATAATATGATTCCATATTAATATATTAGAACTTATAATATATTAATATAAATCATAAATATACTATTCTCAAAAGACTATCCATATAAATTGTGCCGGTGAAGTGCAACCCAAATGGACCATGCTGGGTCGGGTCAAGTACATACCAAATATAGTTATGGACTTAGACATTAATCCAACAGTCTCCCACTTGGATAAGTCTAAAACTATTATTGAGTATGACTTCAAAACCTAACTGGCAATCGTAGCTCTTAAAGCCGCTGTCGAACTCTGACCTTGTCAATGACTTGTCCATTAGATAAGGGATCATATATTCCTCCATTCTAGATATCATATGGACTGAGACATGGATTATAATCATTCTCTCTGTCCATTTGTTGTTTCCCGATTTTCGATTTATGATGACTGACTGATTGAACAAATCAAATCAGTCCTGGCTTGGCCAAGCACTCACATGTGTCATCGCTAAATCATCGAGGGGCCCACATATATCGCTTTTATCCTGAAGGTAAAAGGAATGGATAAACTTCGACTCATATGGCTTGTTCTACTACTTGTTGAATCATACACAAAGGCACGTTTTATAACATCGAGTTACCAATGTGTTTTCGTGCAATCAATGTATAACCAACTCATAGTAACAACTCATATCTCTAGGTTTTAAGAATATAAGATATTATCGTCTCATGATCACTCGTGATAAAATCCATGAAGTGATTCAAATGAGCGTGGGTTGAATCCAATACTCAGAACTTATGATCACTCATGAGTGTTGTAGCACCACTTTGTCCACCAACTTGGACCTCTACAAACCAACCCATGACAGTCTTGATTCATATCTACTTCCAACATATGACCGGTTGTGGATGGTTTGAATAACTTAATCATTCAGGAAGAGCGACTTAGTTATTCTGGAAGTCAAAACATGCAAAGTGAAACACAAGAATAAATGAATCAAATATGGTATCAAACCGTATGAATATAAATAAACACTTTTATTTATCACCATACTGATTACTCATTATTCATTGTTTCGGTTTTATCAACTTTATACTTGAATTAAAAACACTAGTTGTCCCATGCTCCAAGCATGTACACTATGTTTTTCTTAAACAATAGCTTTGCCATACACCAAGTATGCACTCTATGTTTGTCTATGATCCTTACTTTGTGAAATAAACCAATTGAACATAATTTCAATGATTCTAATTTCACACTCCCAAATCCTTATCGAAAAATGTGAGAATTTCAAATTCCTATCATTTATCGAAATCTGTTTAGATTTTAAACTTATATGCACTAACCCTCCTGTAATGAATATGTACAAAGTCACAAAGACTTGTCAACAGTCATTATAAGGTATTCCAATGGAGATCAACTCCATAGAAACTAAGTCTCATATTCAAAGTACATTGCTTTGGACATGCTTCTTGCATTAAGTTTTCTAATCTTACACAGATAACTTCCACCTATGGAGACAACTCCATATTCTCATTTTGACTATCACTTCTGAATAAGAGATGCCTCTTTTCAGAATATGTCAATATGGTCCTTCCAAAATTAGCACTATACTTCCAACTGTCCCCGAGCAACCAATCTTTGGTAAACCTCAGATTGTCGTCGACAATTGCTTAATCATTTTAGTCATATCCAATTCTAGACCTTTTCCCTTCTTAATGCCTCTGGGCATTTGGAAAAATTTAGAAATGACAAATATTATAGCACATGCAATCGATCCTGTACCCAAAGCAAATGGTACACGATTCATGATGTCTCACATAAAGACATGATTCTAGACCAGTCTTTTGCTATAATATTTTTATTTGCCATGTTTTCAAAATTTGACTATGAAGAGGGATGCCGTAATCATAATCGAATTTTGAGAATGCAATATATAGAATTTCCTTAAGTTGAACCAATCCAATATGAAATTCATATATATATTCTTGTCTAAAGATGATTAAGGTCTCAATCTAAGCCTTTAGAACTGAAATGAAGTATATCCTCTCCCTTAATTATAGCAAAACAACTTTTTCAATCCCTGCAGCCTCACGAATTGAAACTTTTGTTTTCTATAATTAACATTGCTAACTTGCAACACTAACAATAATTATCATGCTCCCACTAACATGATGATTATTAGCATAACACTTATGCTCCCACTAGCTTTGATATGTACTCAGAAATCAGCTGGACTTCTAGAAATCAATACTTTATGGACTTTCTTACCAAAGTTCAGATTTATGATACGAGATGCTTTGATAAAACTTTATCAAAATCATACACCTTTCCTTAGATAGCATGCATGTGTGTCTAAACAATTTCAGAACTATGAAAAGGGATGCCGTAATCATAGTCTCAATTGTTTAGACCTTTTGCCATCTGCTTCAAATCTACTTGGTGGAAGTGTTTCCTTACCATCATTTTCATGAATCGGAGAGAAACCTTATGACCCTTAGATTTTATGGTGTATGTGTTCTTATCCATGTGAATCGTCAAAACCATAGTCACAAGACAAGGATAATGACAAATCCAAACTCATATGGACTGAACTTATGCAATCTTAACTTCTTGCCACCTGGCAGTACAGGGCCTGCCATTGCTTCCAAGTTGTTATGCAACCAATTGAGAACTTTCAGAACTCCTATGCAAAGCCAACTTTAACTAGAATGGGTACAGAATATGTCAACACGATAGGTTATAAACCTCAAGTCGTGTGCTAGTGAAGAACCTCAGGTTTTATTCTTGATTAGTTCTTGAAATTCTTTTTAGGATCTTTAAGACTCCCACTATCCTCTTGACATATAAGACTATCTTTCCAAATATTCAAGAGATAGTGCGGATTCTTTATCAAGACAAACACTTCACACAATTGGCCTTAGTTGGTCTTTGTTTTATCCAAAACATCACAACTTACCAATTTCAAATGTACAAGAGTATGAGACTTTTACTCTTACATTTGACAAGTGTTTTAAACCTTTCTTTAAGATATGTCACTCAAGTTACAATCTTGGAGTATGACTCTAAGAATTGTTTTGGAACGAAGTATGACTCATCTTCCTGATCTAACCATTTCAACAATTCATGACTCCTCTTCTTAGTCATAAGAATGCACAAAGATGACCTTTAGAGGACTAATTGTGATATGATTTATAAATCATTAAGATGATCACAAACATGATACTAAAGTACTCTCCCATCTTTTCAGATTTGAGAAACTTTTATCTTTCTGCCTAATTTGATTCTTCCCATTCGTTCTGCCATACATTGAGACTTTTCCAATGTTTCAGAATTATACTTAAACTTGTAAGTATAACCATATTTACTAAACTTTAGTAAATCAAATAGTCTTAACGAGCTTTGTGGTGGACATGACCAGTGCACAAGAATGTGTACTCGATCCCTTTAGTCCTTCACTTGACTCACACATCCATGTGAACAAGTAATTAGTCTTGATTTTCCAATGCTTGAAAGTTCTCATTCATCATACTATTCAACTTGCATGATTCCAAGTTTTGGTCCAATTGAAACTTGGGTGATGAGGAACTTTCCTGATTTGGTAAATTTAGACACTACCACAAATGAAAGAATGAAATCCATTTTCCAATATTGCTGTCAGTGGAATCATATAAGCAACAATTTTCCACAAATGCCATTGTAAGGATACTTCAAATAAATAAAATTAAACAATTTTATTTTATTTTAAAACTTTGCGGAAAAACTTATCCTTACAATCCACATGGAAAATTGTTGTTATCTATTCCTTAGCAATATATCATAACTTCTTAAGCAACTGCTCAAAATTCTGATGTGATCGAAATCCACCTTTGCGATCAGAATCAGCATATACTTCCTTTAAGATTTCTCTTTATTCTTTGATTCTTAAAACATCAACATGTGACCCAGTCACATCATGTAATGAGGATCTCAGAATAGAACTTAACAGAGTTAGATAATGGGCTCTACCTGATGTAGAGTCAAACTTATTGACTTTAACATCCTTAGGTAAATTTGACAGCTTTGCAATCAACGCCCCTTCCTTTGGCAAAATAAACATATGGACCCTTTGGTAATGGGACTATCTCAGACTTAGCCTTTCTCTTTACCATTTGGTCAACCGGGTTGACTATGGCCAATCCCTTTCCATTGGGAAGAGAATGCTTTTTCTGGATTTCCAGTGTCACCATTGTCACTGTCCATAAAGTTTTTGGGAAGTTGATCTTCTAATCAAATTTGCTTTACTATCGTTCCAAATCATTGCTGATTCAGCAGCACCAAGCAAATAGATATGATCATTAAGGTTCATGTCATAGTCTGTTTCATAGTAGTCCCAAAGGAACTCACTATGTGACTTAGAAAGTGATTGAACATCCAACTTTCTCAAGACTTTGACACCCAACTCTCCCGGCTTGTCAATATGTGACTTCATCTCTAAGATGTGATCACACATAGACCTTGCTTGCCATTAGGGCTTGAGTGACCTTGAACTTGTGGGTTAGGGAGAATAATTGGAGGAGGTGGAGGAAGAGAAGTATGACTTCCATGAGCCAAACTCGGGAAGTCATATTCATTAGGAAAGCTTGGTTTGGGAAGATCATTGTTGTCTAAACCAGACATCAACAATGGGAGAAATTCACGTAAAGTTGATTTAAGTCCTTAATATAACACCCAATATGATATATTAAGGCTAGGACCCAACAAACTATTTTATAACTTGGAAGAGGGATGCCGTAATCCAAGCTATAAAATATTTGAAGGTAGGTGAATGACGATTCACCAATTTCCACCAAGATAAACGAAATGTATTATTAGGTTTTAATTGGTTTTGAAACTCCTAGATTCTTTTGAGATTCATTGAACTTTTCAATGACATGTTTCAATCTCGAGTGTGCCCTTCAGGTTTTGTGACTGGGATGTCGAGGATCACAAAACAAGGTGTGAAGTAACCATGCAAATATACTTGGTACCCTTAATATTTACCCCTCAATCGATGTGCCGGTTAACCACACACGCTCCAACGATACTATGATAAACATTAAGTTACCCTTTCCCTACCTTGTTAAGTCCAGGTTAGTGTGCCAGTTAACCACACACGCTTCACTAACAGCTTAAACAAAGTGCAAAATGTAATTTCATGGATTAGCACCTTATTCACATTTTCCTAAGTAACTAAGATTGAGAATTTATAAGTGTTTAGTTACTTAGTATTTATCATTATACTTATAATGAAGGGAGAATTATAGTCATTGTCCTACCTGTTCGGCTAACGACCCTCCACCAGTCAAGGAAGCGGTGGGTGAGAGTGGACACCCATTAAACTGCCATTTTATAGGCAGTAACCTTATACCCCCCTTATAGACCGGCTTCGTGAATGAGGCCTACTAATGGTAAGACGACTTGCTCTTATACATATAATATATTAAACTTTTAATATTATAATAGTATAAGGGTGTATTTTAGACATTTGAAATACTTGGTGGTTTAATATATTAATTAAACTATACTCTTAATTTAATTAAATTTAAACCATGTCATTATGAAATTATTAATTCTCTTTTAATTAAACACTTTAATTATCTATTAATAAAGTCCATAAGAGTTAATTGAATTATTCAATAAAAACATCATAATTCCAATTATTAAATTCAAAATTAAAACCATTTAATTAATTGTTTAAGTTATGAACCCAAGAGTTTTAGAATTCAATTCTTTTTTTTTATCATAAAAAACTTTTTCCAAATCCAAAACTTGAGGGCAAGTTTTGTAACTCTTGAAAACTTTTGGATTCCATAACTTATGGAGTTAAATACTTGTTTTATGATGAAACTTTTCATGTTCCATAACTTAAGAACAAGTTATGAAATTCTTTAAAACATTAAGACCAAGTTGTGTAACTCCATAAAAAACTTTGAATCAATTTTTTTAAAAACCTTTTCATATCCATAACTTATGGAGGTTTCAAAAAACTCTTTAGATCAAACTTTTAAAACTAATAAAATAATCATATCATTTTATCTTTTACTAAATTTGACCTAATTCAACTCATATAGCAAATGATTCAAATTTTACAAATAATTAGTTTTTCACAAAAACAAGTAATTATTTTAAAATTTGACAAACGTCATGTTTTTTTTTTCCTTTTTTTTCAACTTGAAAATAAAACATTTGCATCAATATAACAGAAAACAACCCATGGCTCTGATACCACTGTTGGGTTTTGAGCATTCTAACACTCCTATGGTGTACATGCAACCCTATAAACCTTGGATCTATGTTTTCTCTATTATACATGCAAATATTAAATATTCCAAGGTTTCATCCTAACTAGCATATTATGAAGCACCTATACTACAAAGTTCTAGTTAGATGACATACCTTTTGATGTAGCTTGATGTCTTCAAGCTTTAAGAGCTTAGCCCCAATAGTGTGGAAGCCTCAAATGGAATCACAAATCACCAAAACACCTTGGAAGAACTTGAGAGAATATGTATGCACACTAAAATCGGCCCACTCTTATTTTCACACACTTGTGTCAATTTTGTGACCCAATGACCCCTTTATATATTATGGAGGATTAGGGTTACATCCATGTAAACCCTAATACCCATGACCTTTCATTTACATAGGATCCATGGGTTAAAAGCTCCATTGACCATCCATGAAAGCTTAGCCCAACCTAAATGAATTTGGCCCATTCCATATATATAAGAGTCCATATTTAATTAGTTCTTTTTGATCACTTAATTAATTCTAAATTAATTCTTGATCAATACTAATTAAATAATATGATTCCATATTAATATATTAGAACTTATAATATATTAATATAAATCATAAATATACTATTCTCAAAAGACTATCCATATAAATTGTGCCGGTGAAGTGCAACCCAAATGGACCATGCCGGGTAGGGTCAAGTACATACCAAATATAGTTATGGACTTAGACATTAATCCAACACATATAGCAGGCACATAAGGTATCCTCCTAGATCCTTAGCCCTAATCTAGCATGTTGTTATACTAAAACTGATAATCATAACATAAACTTGTATGGGTAAATTGGGAGTACTTACTTGAGCTCGGCTGATTACATGCACCACACCCTTTTCTCTTTTTCAAAACTCTTTTCTCTTTTTAAGTTTCTTTTTCAAAAATTCTTTTCGAAAATGATTTCCTTTTGAAAACCTTATACCATTTCCTTAGTTTGAGTTCTGACACACCCGAAAGCGTGCCCGAATCCCTCAAACCAAGGCTCTGATACCAACTTGTCACACCCCAAAAATACAACCCAAAAATTTCGTTTTTAAAACATTAATGAAACCATCAACCATCCAAAATCATAAGTAAAATCGTAATCGGGTATCATAAAACATCATAGTATCAGTCTCAAATCAAAATCTCATATCAAATCATCAGAGTAAACTCCCAGGCTGTAACTGTGGTGTGTGTGTCATGCGATCAACCCGAGCCCTTCCCTTTGCTAGCGGAAGTACCTGTAACCAAAACTGAAAAATGTAAGCACAAAGCTTAGTGAGCTCCCCCAAACTACCACATACCATACAAATAACACATACTGGGCCTTGCCCATTGCATCGGGCCCCACCCGGCATCGGACCGAAGTCCGGCATAATCTGGGCCCCGCCCACTGCATCGGGCCCCGCCCGGCATCGGACCGAAGTCCGGAATAACTTGGGCCCCGCCCACTGCATCGGGCCCCGCCCGACATCGGACCGAAGTCCGGAATAAACTGAACATAACATAACATGAACATATAGCATAATCACATAAACTGCATCGGGCTTGCCCGGCATTGGACCGAAGTCTGGATCATATAACACATATCACAAACATGCATGAATCACGAAGACATCAGGCATACATACTACTGCATCGGGCCCCGCCCGGCATCAGACCAATTCCTGAACTACTATCATCTAAACGGGCCGACATTGTGGCCGTAGACCCGTTCCTACTGGAGGGAAACTCACCTCGTATAACTGGCTGCTGATATCCCGAGTGAGAAATCCTTGTTTGCTGCTCAGACGACTCTCCGGCTACAATCACATAACAATCTGAATCAACTGATGATTCCTCGTGGAGTAACTAACCAATTTACCCCCGGGTCAAAGTCAATGTCCTGGTCAGAGTAAACTTTCAGGTTGAATCTACTTGCCGAGTCCTACTATGGACTCGCCGAGTTCCCTAACTCACAATTCTCCAACTCGCGACTCGACTCGCCGAGTCAGGGCGTAGACTCGTCGAGTCCCTCTACTTCCAGATCCTTGTCCTAACTCACTGAGTCCTCTTCCACTCACTGATTCAACTCACAACTCTCAAATCGGGGAAACCGGGAGTTTGCGCTCCGACTCGCCGAGTACAATGAACGACTCGTCGAATCCTATGCATGTCTTCACTATACAGTTGATTCTACTCGATTCCAGTGCATCCAATTCATAGATCTGAGCTTCTAGGGCCGATATAACACGTAAATTTGACAACTTACGTGCATGCATAGAGGTATGAAGCTAAAACACCAAAATAAGCTAGAAATGGGAACCTAGGGTTTGGAACAAGGCATTGCTTGCATAAAGGCAGCTACTTTGAGCTCCTGGAGCTCAATGATGTCTAGATCTATAGTTCCCTACCCTAAAGGAGCTCCAATCTCGAGTTTGGACCTTGAAATGTCCCAAAAGTGGCAAAACAAGCATGAATGAAAATCTACTAGGAAAATGAACAAGGTAGAGGCTTTATTACCAGATGAAGTAGCAAATGGGAACTAGCTTCTGGATCTCCTTCTTCTCCTTTGCACCTTCTCTCTTTCCTTCTCTTCTACACTTTCAAGAATATACCAAATCACTCAAAATCAAGGAGGAAACACTCAAACTCACCAATGGAGGGCTAGGGTTTTGAGAGGGGAACGCTCTAGAGGTGCTGGAGGCTGGGATGGGGGCTATAAGGACGTTTAAATAGGGTACAAACCCTAAGGATTAGGGTTTCATCCAGACTGGCCTACTCGTCGAGTCAAGACGCGGACTCGCCGAGTAGGTCACTTAACCCGCGACCAACCCTGGCATCTACTCGACGAGTTAGGGCTACTACTCATCGAGTAGCTCTTTATAAAATGACATTTAATGAATTAATACGTACCAGGAACGGGGCGTTACATCCTTCTTCTTCTTAGAATAAGTACTTTCCTTCATTTATTGTAACCGACCGATGGGTCATGTTTTAATGATCTCTCATCATATAATGCAATGCTTAGACTCAGGTCTCTTAGAGACAAATTCCAGAACAGACTATACCTTCCTTCATGTTCTAATGTGATACAATCACAGTTCAACACATATCATTTCTAACTGCCAACTTCTTTAACAACGAACGCGATACTTCTATTGATCGCTTTGATCATCCTTTACTTTAATTTGGCTTAAGTCAAATGCTACATCGAACTTGGTTCTCTGAACCACGTAACAAACTCATCGTAGTCGGACTCACTTTGATATGACCACTAGGTTCGGAATAACAATCATCTTCTTAGTCATTACCGAAACGATGGTAACGACAGACTAGAACAAGACAGAATCAATTACTAGTTCCTTGGTAACCTTGTGACTTTCCCTGATCCAAGTGTGAGTCCTGTGCTTCCAGTAGTATAGATCTCTACTAGTATTCACACCTACTCATACTCGTCCCAAGTATTGTCTCGCAGTCCCCAAGTCCTAAAATCACAAAACAATTTAACACATACGAATGCGTCCAATTAATCATAAAAATTTTCCTAAACTCTACTAGGACTTCTTCCATGCGTATTTTCAATCATCAATTCTACTTCAACTCAGTTGGTGATGGAAATTCCAGACTATGGGACAACTTCAAGAATTACACCAATCGTTCCATCATCCTGCCAATCGAAGGTGTACTTCAGACATACCGTACTCCTTTAAACATTCCGTTATTTTATCAGACACCTTCTAAAGGCAAGATACCACTCTTACGATATCTTCCGATAGGTGTCATTCACTATCATAAACCTTTCATTTCCTCCATTTACTCAATTCTCTACGAGTCTTTACCATAACGTTTTGTACACCCAAGCAGACGTTCGGTGTACCAGGCGTGAATTTAAGATAGGAAAGCTTTATTTACGATAGACGTATAAATCTCCTTATCACTTTGAAACGTTTACATGCTAGTTCAAATATTGTAGTCATACGCTTAGAATCTTGAACACATACAGTTTCCAGATCCGGTCGGCAACAGACCATAGATCCGAACAAATAATATCATATATGACAAACATATAACATTTAGCACATAAAATCATTTTAGGCATCTTTCCTAAAATATACTAGTGCTCGTGTCTTAAAATATGGTAGACACTCATCTCACGATCATCACTTAGCATTCTAAGTTTAAGTCTAGAAATCCTACAAATTCCTAGTTCGCTTAAACTAATTCTCTGATACCAACTGTAACATCCCCAAATTTCTCGACCAGAAAAGACCGATTTAATTTATGCTCTTAAAATAAAATCAGAGTAATCCTTTTAAAAGATGTTGCGGAATCTGTTCCCATAAAAACATGATAAGTATATTATCAGATCATTTCCGAAGAAATGTATTTTATTCATTTAAACCATTGGGATGTCATCGTCAATACAGAAACATAAGCATAAACAGAACTTACATTCATTTACACTAGTGATCTACATCTCTTTTAATCTTTCAGTGTAAAGTAGCTTCATATCGACACCTGTGATACAAATAAGCTTGAGTGGGTCAGGTTGGGAAACCTGGTGAGTACATAGGGTATCAACCCACAATAAAATAATTATTATATTTAATCATCAAACAATCAACCCAATTACCCATCCCCATTATCTTCTTTAAATTTAAGGATCTACCCTAAGAATCATCTATCCTTCATTCCTAAGGATTATCCTAAGGAATAGGCACGAAGTCCATCGCTGCCCGAGGTTTGTACTATAAGCACTAACAAACGTCGATCCCCACATACTGATCTTATACAGTGATCTTACAAGATCTAGCCTAAAGGATCAATATGAACAACCAACTGACGAAGCTGCTTCGGAAATTCCCTAGCAGCAAACGAGGATCGATAAAGACATCAAACGAGAGGAATGGAATAAGTTTCACCACGAACCTTCATTTGTAATAGCAAGAACCACAAGATAATTAAGTCAGGGGTAGTTATTTAGATAACAATGCCTAGCCGTGGTCCGAATATCGTGAGGTATTTTACCCCCAGACTCACCCTATCCAGCATCGAACTTTGCCTAGCAGTGATCTGAATATCGTGAGGTATTTTACCTCCAGACTCACCCTATCCGGCATCATAACACCAAACATACCTAGTAGTGGTCTATTACCGACACACTTCATTAGGCAGTCTGCGAATTTCCCATACTTACTTCGTGAAAGGAAACGCTGACACATGAAGCTCGTCCGATCACTTTATAAAAGAAACGAAGACTCCAAAGCTATTCAAAATAAAAAGTATAGGGAAAATACTAATAAAGTACTCCTGTACGCTCCCGTACCCCGACACCTATTAGTGTAAAAAAGAAGAACTATTGGATGAACACATAGTTCAAAAACACCTAATGAACATATAGTTCGAGAACACCTTATGAACATATAGTTCAAAGATACCTACCGGTTACGAGTCTGCTAACGTTCCACTGGACTATCTAGAGTAGTCTATGGTCGTTGTCTATACTCTGCTAGATGACTAGATCATCTTAAACATCGATACCTCTCATCAATTTTTATTTCATCACACATCATCCAATTCATCTACCCATGTTTTACCCAACATATTTGTAGATATAAAATACATATACAGTTTAAATAAATTAAAACATGTATAAGATTGTTCATCCATCATAGATAGCAAGTATACAGATAATATGCACACATAGCACGTAATTTATATAAAATACTTCATATCTATGTGTAAGATGAAAATAATATGCATTCACTTAATTTAACGATAATCGGGCAGCACTTTGTTTCCTAAAACAATCGTTTTCGATAAAACCAGGATGTTTTATTGAAAATCGGGCCCTGCAAGGGTGGAGCTTCAAACCGAAAAGATAAATTTCTCGGGATTCTCGGGCACCGCGGGACGTGTTTCGGGTGTTGGAAATGATCTCGGGGTTTCGGGGGAGTTGAAATAGCAAAAATGTAAAATTAGGGGTGAAAAGGTGGCAAAATTCCCACAAAAACCGGGAGGTCTCGCACCCTTTATATAGGTGCAAGCCTCGGATCCGAAGCAAGAAGAAGAGGGCAGGTGGCTGCGAGGTTCGGAACACACGGCAGAAGGGGCGAGGCTCGGATGCGAGATGGGCACGCGTCGGCTTCGGATTGGTCCAGCGTCTCGGATGACGCAGTTGCTTCGGACACGGGGGTGCACACGCGTCGGATGGTCTTTGGCTGAGTCATCGACGTCGGACACGGGGCGCGCCTGACGTGGCTCGCATCGGATACGTGTCGCACGAGGAGCGAGGGTGACATGGCCGAACTCAGGCCATGCGATTTTTCTCGGATTTCGCAATTATTCTCGATTTTTGTGCCAAAAACTTCTAAAATCCATAACTTTCGCATACGAGTTCCGTTTTTGACGTTCTTTATATGCACACGTAGGGAAAGTTATGCTCTACAACTTTCGTTTTGACTTCGTCAGCTAATTTTGACTTTATTTTTAACATTATTATTTTTAACAGATCGGGACAGGAAAATCCGTTAAAAATTCATAACTTCTTCATCCGACGTCCGTTTTCGTCTGTCTTTTTACCGTTGTACTACTATTGACGAGACCTTCGATTCTCATTTAGTTTATGTCCGCTAAAAATCACTCGATCTAAAATTCGAGTTTTTAGCTGTCTACTGCTAAGCTGAAACTTAGAAAAATCATAACTTCCTCATACGAAGTCAGATTTGGGCGTTCTTTTTATGCATACTCTCGGTTTAACAAACACTACGACTTTCATTTAGATCACAAAGGCTAAAAAGTAGTTTATCAAAAACTCACTTTTCACGTCATTCGACGCCGTGCCGGTTTTGTCGCGAAACTTCGACAGGTCATAACTTCTTCGTTATAACTCGGATTTCGGTATTCTTTATATATCCGAAATCCTTGTCGCGGCCACTACAACTTCCTTCATAGATATTGGGTTTATCTAATATTTATTTTCGACGATTATTTTTATTCTTAATTAATTAAATCCTAATAATTAAGCATAAAACACATAATTCACATAATAATCACATAATTCCTCTTTTATATATATATATATATATATATATATATATATATAAATAAAACCTAAATTTATCACTTGTTACTCTGTTAAATAATATGTTGTACACATGACATCTTTTCTAAAGTTTATTTGTTTGACTCTCAAAATTCAAATCCCCTAATATTAAGCTATGTCAAACTTGATAAACTTATTTAAATTCAAATTCTCTTACATTTGGCTATATCAAATTGACATTCGGCAAGCAATGTTATTTCATATCCCTAATTTAAGAAAGATACTAGACAATATATCATGAATAAATCAACGCCATTGATTTTTATTATTCAAAACCAAATTTTAACAATTTATTTATGGAACAACTATTTTCAATTCGAATATTATTATCCGGGTTTTTATACTTTCACCTATTCTACGTGAATAGCTTATATATACATTTTGTATAACCTAAAAATTTTATATTCATCATTTTGGCACCGGATTGAATATTATTTAAAATTTCTATACATTTAAAATAGTATTTATACATGCACATTATAAACTGTTTAAATGTGTAAACCCTAATGAATAGTGATTTTGCTGATTTAGGTTTTTGTCACACTATTTTGTGGGTATTACAGATTTGGTCCATGCTTATCCTCACCGTCCACTGCCTCCAATAAAATGCACATAGCTATATCGACTCGCCGTTTTTTTCTTCCAATAACATGACCACCGCATTCAATCTTTACTTTATATGTTGTTCACAATCCATCTCACGCTCTCATCTATCAGGTAGAGACGCAAGGCATCAGGTATGTGGGGAGGTCCCCTAACGTTTTTCCTATTTGGGTTACGGTATGTTATTCATCACTTTACAAAAAAATTTCCATACTTTTCATTTATTTGTCAATCGAATTCTTCCAAGAGTGGTATGCTTTGATGTGTTGTTGTCAAGTGAATGAGAGAGTTGTCATGCCCAAGTCTACGACCACCGTTGTTGTAAGGTTATGGGTATTTGAACACGAAGAAGAAACCTGAGTAGTTCATCTTTTTTTGGCATTTCTTTTTTCATTTTTAAAATTATGATTTTGTTTGTTGGGATTTAGTTGATTGATGGAATAATAATAATAATAATAATAATAATAATAATAATAATAATAAGAAGAAGAAGAAGAAGAAGAAGAAGAAGAAGAAGAAGAAGAGGGAAACATTATCACAATTGAAGGAAACAAATGAAGCTACTCTTACTCTACCACCATGTAATCAGACAAGCGAATCTACAGTGTAGTGCTTTCTAGAATGAAGCAATTCCAACCTATGAACAAACTCAAGAAAGTCCCTCTGTAGGTTTTGTTAATAACACAACTTCCTCACATTCCCTTATATATCTTAAACCTAACTCTGCAATGACCATAATTTTTTAATGAATTTGTTTAGGTGATCGCTGAAAATTTATCAGGTGACAAAATCCAAGTGCTAAAACGAATGTTTATGAACATGGACATGGACAAAAATGGCACACTCACCTATGATAAACTTAAAAACGGTTTGGCCAGACTTAGGTCAAAATTCACTGAGTCTGAAGTTAGACAACTCATATATGTTGTAAGTTTTTTTCTCTAACTTTCAACATTTTAAAATTGTCATCCAATATTGGCTCTGGCTTATATGTTACGGGTTAATGTAGATGGAAAGGGTCAACCGACTACATTAACTTCATCACATCAACAATGTATACACACAAACTAGATAATGAATAAAATGTATACAAAGCATTTCAACATTTTCATACAGATGGCAGTGGGTATGCATTTCAACATCTTGTGGGTAAAATGTATTTTTGTAGTTTTCTTCTTAATTTTGAAAAAAAGATTCAAAATGAGACCATGGTATTTGATAAATCATCTTAAATTTGAAAGCTTTTGACAAAGAAACTGTCGATTTTTATGGGATAGAAGTTAGTGGTTGTATGCCAAAGGGGTGTAGGCATTTATATAGGCTCCTAGCAGATATGTTAACAATTAATTGGTGTGTCAATCGCTTGGATGTTCAACTATGGCAAGACCTTGGGTTATTTGTATATAGGTGTTAAATGTATATAAATGAGTATATGTTTGATGAGTATTGGTATATGGGCGATTGTTCTAGGTCTATATACATGTTATATTCTTTATTTGTATAATTATTGTTTTAATCTATTTTTGAGTTAATTAATAAAATGTAATTGTTTTTGAACATTCAAGAAACATATAAGATTGTTTTTTTTTGTGATTTACTATTTTGAAAGTTGGAACAATGATCCTTGCAAATTGGGCTCAAGTATATTAACACAAGCAACATCCACCAAACCTCCCAGATATGGTATTGTTGTAATTAACGAAGGATTAGTTTCTACGAGGGTATGACTGAATTTGGTTGGCTGGATGAATTTCATTTCAGGTGGCTCCTTGTGGAGGCGTTAAGAAGTCAGGTTTAGAATGTGAAAGTTCCAAATATGGAATAGAGGACTATCTTGAGGTAAGTGCGATTTTGTTTATCTCTAACAGATAAATTTTTAGAAACTTAACTAAAAATAAAATGTTTTTGCAGATAAAATACATTTGGATGCGAAGAGAACTGAAGTTTCTACGTCTCTTGTGTGTTGAAGAAATACTCAACAGCGCACAGAAAGTATGCACAAGTTGGCGGAGGATTTGTATGGTTCTGACGATGTGGAAGGTGATCGATATTCACAACATCGTAGATATTTGGAATATAAGTGAGAGAAGTTATTATCTCAAGTTCCTGATTGAGCAGGCGGTTAATCCGAGTCAGCGATGATCTCCTTGATCACATCGTGCTACGGTAGGTTTCCTACCCTTCTTATTGCTTTTTGTTTCATACTTACGCTTCTCACATATGTTGTGAAAGATCGGTGAACTCACAAAATACTATGATCAAAAACCAAAATAACTCCAAATTAACTCCTACTCATGGGTGGCCTATTATTCTCCAATGGTTAAACTCAACAAACTCATCCGCTTAACTGAAATGCTTCAATGCTTCAAATTAATATTTTTTTATGATAAAAGTCTTGAAAACTGGCTAACATTTTTAGTTTAATCCATTTTTTTACCTTTTTAGCAGGTATCCTGTTGCGCCAAGGTGGAAAAGTCGTTGATGTGCCAGCTCACGTGATATGCCATGTCAACGTCATTTCTTATTTAAAAAATAATAACTTTTTAGAAGAAAAAAGGAGGAGGGTGGACTCGAACCCGTGACCTCCCTCTTACAAGACAAGCAACTTAACCAATTGTGCTAGATGTCTTTCTTGCATTTTCTTCTGTTGGAAATGGTTTCAAATGTCATTAGCTGTTTTTGTAATATTTCTAATAATAGCAGGGTCATTTTGATTGCCTCGTGACGCAAATAGGATAAGAAAAAATGAGATTAATAATGTGTTAATTTATTAAGGAATTAATAAATTAATTAGAAATGATTTTGATATTTAATTGTTTGAATATGAATATTCGAATTTGATAATTAACTTGGAATATTATTTAATTGAAATTAAATATGAATATTAATCAATTAAATCTGAATATTATTTAAACTTGAATTAAATTTTGAATATTTTCCTTGAACTTTATTTAATAATAGAATTAAATTAGAAAGACAATATTATAAATTTAAAAGTTTAAATTTATTATATAGTGTTATTTACTATACGTAAAACGATTATATCACATGTGTCCTCACATGTTAATAAAAGACATTGTCGTCAAGACTAGGTTCACCCACTCTAATATTGGTTTTAGGATGTTTCTTTGATTCCTAACAAGGTCGGTTTTCAAAATGTTTTGCGCTTACCACCTATACCTCATTTTGTATTTTAAGAGTAGAGTTATCGAAATGCTTCGGTTGGATTTTGTCTTTCAAGATTAAAAGTATTAATCAAGTAACAAAACAAAATTCTTGTTTTATATATAAATAAAAAATGTGAGTTTTGTGCTACCCATGAAAACGCACATTTTAATTATATTTTGATGATGGAGTGGTTAACCGACACGTCATTTGCCAGAATATAAGTAACGTCATTTGCAAGAATATAAGTATAAAATGAAGAGTCACTCGTGAAATTATTCTGTTGATGGAGCGTGTGTGGTTAACCGATGCGTCAATATGAGAATAATTTTATATCAAGGATCAAGCGGTTTTGCATTGTTAATTCACCATCTATTTAATGGTTTGCGGTATCCCCATCATTAAAGTTGATATGAGCGCAATTGAGATTAACATTCCATTGAATGCCAATGAATCTCAAATGATCTAGAAGTTTCAAAAGTTTGAAACTGGCAAGTTGCTTTGCCTACCTAAATAACTTTGCTATGTGTTTACTACATTTCTTTACACATCACAAAGCAAAATATGGATCCTAGCCTTGTTAATAATTCATTTAGGGTTAAAAACTATTTTAAGGACAACAATTCAAAGTAACTAAATTTCTTTTCATCTTATAGATGTCGAACGAGAACAAAAATCCTCCTCCTCCCACCCCAAACTCGAACTTCTTCCTTATCTTGATCCTACATAAAAGGAAACTCACCAGTCAAAATTATTTGTAGTGGATTCGTAACCTAACGATTTCCTTGAGGTACGAGGGCAAAGAGTATGTCCTCGATAAGGATTTCCCTTATGTGGATGATAATGCTGATGGGTTATAAGCATTCTAACACTCCTATGGTGTACATGCATCCCTAAATACCTTGGATCTATGTTTTCTTTATTATACATGCAAACTTGAACTTTCCAAGGTATTACCCTAACTAGCATACAATCTTTGATACTTGGGTAATATAAACAAGTTATAAGATACCTTTTGATGAAGCCCAAAGTCTTGATCTTTAATATCTTAGCCCCAATAGTGTGGAAGCCTCAAGTGGAATCACAAATCACCAAAACCACCTTGGAAAAATTTGAGAGAATAGTAAGCATACTAGAAATTGCCCACTCTTGTATCCTCACAGACTAGTGCAATTTCTTGTGCCAAAGACTCTTTATATAGTATGGAGGATTAGGGTTTCATCCATGTAAACCCTAATACCCATGCCCTTTCATTTTCTTAGGATCCATGGGTTAAAAACTCCATGGACTATCCATGCAAGCTTAGCCCAACCTAAATGAACTTAGCCCATACTATATATATAAGAGTCCATATTTAATTAGTTCCTTTTGATCACTAAATTAATTCTAAATTAATTCTTGATCAATACTAATTAAATAATATGATTCCATATTAATATATTAGAACTTATAATATATTAATATAAATCATAAACATATTATTCTCAAAAGACTATCCATATAAATTGTTCCGGTGAAATGCAACCCAAATGGACTATGCCAAATCAGGTCAAGTACATACCAATTATAGTTATGGGCTTAGACACTAATCCAATAGTCTCCCACTTGGATAAGTCTAAAACTATTATTGTGTATGACTTCAAAACCTGACTAGCAATCGTAGCTCTTAAAGTCGTTGTCGAACTCTGACCTTAGTCAATGACTTGTCCATTAGATAAGGGATCATATATTCCTCCACTCTAGATATCATATGGACCGAGACATGGATTATAATCATTCTCTCTGTCCATTTGTTGTTTCCCGATTTCCGATTTATGACGACCGACTAATTGAATAAATCAAACAAGTCCTAGCTTGGCCAAGCACTTCGGGGTGTCATCACTAAATCATCGAGGGGCCCACAGATATGGCTTTTATCCCTTCAAGGGTAAAAGAAATGGATAAACTTCGACTCATATGCTTGTTCTACTACTTGTTGAATCATACACAAAGGCACGTTTTATAACATCGAGTTACCAATGCGTTTTCGTACTATCAATGTATAACCAACTCATAGGCATCAACTCATATCTCTAGGTTTGAAGAATATAAGATATTATCGTCTCATGATCACTCGTGATAAAATCCATGAAGTGAGTCAAATGAGCGTGGGTTTAATCCAATACTCAGAACTTATGAGCACTAATGAATGTTGTAGCAACTCTTGCTATGTCCACTACCTTGGACATCTACAAACCAGCTTCATGACAGTCTTGCCTTAATACCTACTTCCAACTTATTATCGACTGTGGATGGTTTGAATAACTTAGTCATTTAGGAAGAGCGACCTAGTTATTCTGGAAGTCAAAACATGCAATGTGAAGCACAAGAATAATCGAATCCAATATGGTCTCAGAACTTATGAATATAAATAGAACACCTTTTATTTATCACCATATTGATTACACATTATTCATTGCATACTGTTTCAAACTATCAACTTTATACTTGAATTAAAACAATAGTGGTCCCATGCTCCAAGCATGTACACTATGTTTTCTAAACACTAGTCATGCCATACACCAAGTATGCACACTATGTTTTTTCAAACATTAGTTATGCCATACAACAAGTATGCACACTAAGTTTGTCTATGATCTTTCACTTTGTGAAACAGATCGATTGAACATAATTCCAATGATTCTCATTTCACAATCCCAAATCCTTACCGCAAATGCAAGAATTCCAAATTCCTGCCATTTACCGAAATCTTGTAGATTTTAAACTTATATGTACTGATCCTCTTATAATGATTATGCACAAAGTTACAAAGACTTGTCAACAGTCATTACAGAGTATTCCAATGGAGATCATTCCATGGAAACGAAGTCTCAAATTCAAAGTACATTGCTTTGAACATCCTTCTTACATTAAGTTTCCTAATCTTACAGAGATTTAATGAATAACTTCCAACTATGGGAATATTTCCATATTCTCATTTTGACTATCACTTCTGAACAAGAGTTGCCTCTTTTCAGAATATGTCAATATGGTCCTCTCCAAAAATTCACACCATACTTCCAATTGTCCCTGAGCAACCAATCCTTAGATTGTCCTCGACAATTGCTTAATCAAATTAGTCATATCTAGTTCTAGTACTTTTCCCTCTTAATGCTCTAGGCATTTGGAAAAATTTAGACCAGATGAATATTATAGCACATGCAATCGACCCTATATCCGAATCATATGGGACACGATTCATGATGTCTTACATAAAGACATGATACTAGACCAGTCTTTTGCTATAATATTTCTATTTCTATTTGCCATGTTCTCATAATTCAGATTATGAAAAGGGATGTCGTAATCATAATCGAATTTTAGAATGCAAATAAAGGACCCATATATAGACTTTCCTTATGTTGAACCATTCCAACCTAACATTCATATATATACTTGACTAAATTTGATTAAAATCTCACGATCTAAGCTTTTAGAATTGAAATGAAGTATAATTTCATCTCCCTTAATTATAGCAAAACAACTTTTTCCCAATTGAAACTTTTTGTTTTCTATAATTAACATTGCCAACTTGCAACACTTATTATAATTATCATACTCCCACTTGCACGATGATTATTAGCATAACACTTATGCTCCCACTAGCTTTGACATGTACTCAGAAATCAGTTGGACTTCTAAAAATCAATACTTTATTGACTTTCATACCAAAGTTTAGATTTCTGATACGAGATGCTTTGATAAAACTTTATCAAAATCATACACCTTTTACTTAGATAGCTCACATGTGTGTCTAAACAATTTTAGAACTATGAAAAGGGATGTCGTAATCATAGTCTCAATTGTTTAGACCGTATCCATGTGAATTTTCAAAACCATAATCACAAGACAAGGTTAGTGACAAATCCAAACTCATATGGATTGAACCTGTGCAGTCTTAACTTCTTGCCACCTGGCAGCACAAGGGCCTGCCATTGCTTCCAAGTTGTTATGCAACCAACTCAGAACACTCAGAACTCATATGCAAAGCCAACTTTAACTGGAATGGGCATAGAAATGGAATATGTCAACACGATAGGTTATAAACCTCAAGTCGTGTGCTAGTGCTAAACTACAAGTTTTTATTCTTGATTAGATCTTGAAGCTATTTCAAGATCTTTAGACTCCCACTGTCCTCTTGACATATAAGACTCTCTTGCCAAGACCCATTGCTTGACAAACAAATATTCAAGAGATAGTGTGGATTCTTATCAAGACAAACACTTCACACAATTGGCCTTAGTTGGTCTTTGTTTTATCCAAAACATCACAACTTACCAATTTCAAATGTCCAAGAGTATAAAGCATTTTACTCTACATTTGACTTGTGTTATAAACTTTCTTTAAGATATGTCACTCAAGTTACAATCTTGGAGTATGACTCTAAGAATTGTTTTGGAACGAAGTATGACTCATCTTCTTGATTTAACCATTTCAACAATTCATGGCTCCTCTTCTTAGCCATAAGAATGCACTAAGATGTCCTTAGAGGATGAATTGTGATATGGTCTCACAATCATTAAGATGATCATAAAACATGATACTAAAGTACTCTCCCATCTTTTTAGTTTTGAGAAACTTTTATCTTTCTGCCAAATTTGATTTTTCTTATTCGTTCTACCATACATCGAAACTTTTCCAATGCTTCAGAATTATACTTAAACTTGTAAGTATAACCATATTTACTAAACTTTAGTAAATCATGACGAATAGTCTTATCGATCTTTTATGGTGGACTTGACCAGTGCACAAGAATGTGTACTCGATCCCTTAGTCCTTCACTTGGATCACATATACATGTGAACAAGGAACTAGTCTTAATTTTACAAACATGAATAATTCTCATTCACCATACAATACAACTTGCATGATTCCAAGTTTCTTTCCAACTGAAACTTGGTCGATGAGAATCTTTCCTTATTTGGTAAATTATGACACTCCCACAAACGACATAATCAAATCCATTTTCCAATGTTGCTATCAATGGAATCATATAAACAACAATTTTTCACAAATGCCATTGTAAGGATACTTTAAATAAATAAAATCAAAAATTTTCTTTTATTTTAAAACTTGCGGAAAAACTTATCCTTACCATGCAGATGCATATGAAAACTATGTTGTTATCTATTCCTAAGCAATCTATCACAACTCTTAAGCAGCAGCTCAAAAATTCTGATCACCGAACCATGCGATCGAAATCCATCTTCGCGATCAGAATCAGCTCACACTTCTTTAAGCTTCCTCTCCTTTCTTTGATTCTTAAAACTTCAACATGTGACCCAGTCACATCATGTAATAAGAATCTCCAAATAGGAACTTAATAGAGTTAGATAGTGGACTTACCTGAAGTAGAGTCAAACTTTTTGACCAACCTTATGATCTTTCAGGTAAATAGGGCAGCTTTGCAACCAATGCCCCTTTCTTTGGCAATATAAGCATACTGACTCTTTGGGAATGGTACACGATACTGTCTCAGACTTATCCTTTCTCTTTACCATTTGGTCAACCGAGTTGACTATGGCCGATCCCTTTCCATTGGGAAGAGAAAGCTTTTCTGGATTTTCAATGTTACCATTGTCAATGTCCATGGAAGTTTGGGAAGTTGATATTCTAATCAAATTTGCTTTACCGGTGCTCCAAATCATTGTTGATTCAGCAGCACCTAGCAAATAGATAAGATCATTAAGGGTCATGTCATAGTCTGTTTCACAGTAGTCCCAAAGGAAACTCACTATGTGACTTAGAAGGTGATTGAACAACCAACTTTCTCAAGACTTTGACACCCAACTCTCCCGGCTTGTCAATATGTGACTTCATCTCCAAGATGTTAGCACACATAGACCTTGCTTGCCATTAGGGCTTGAGTGACCTTGAACTATTCAAGAACTTGTGGTTAGGGAGAATAATTAGAGGAGGTGGAGGAAGTGAAGTATGATTTCCATGAACCAACCATGGGATATCATCTTCATTAGGAAAGCTTGTTCCTAGGGATTTGGGAAGATCATAGTTGGCTGAACCAGACATCTACAATGGGAGATATTCAAGTTAGTTGATTTAAAGTCCTTAATATAACACCTAATATGAAATATTAAGGCTAGGACCCAACACAATATTTTATAACTCGGAAGAGGGATGCCGTAATCCAAGCTATAAAATATTTGAAGGTAGGTGAATGACGATTCACCAGTTTCCACCATGAAAATCGAAATAGAAATATTAGGTTTTAATTGGAACTTTTCAATGGCATGAAAAACGAAACGAAATAGAAAAACGAAATAGAACTTTTCAATGGCATGTTTCAATCTCAATTGTGCCCTCTCAAGTTTTGTGACTGGGATGCCGAGGATCACAAAACAAGGTGTGAATAACCATGCAAATATACTTGGTACCCTTAATATTTATCACTTAATCGATGTGCCGGTTAACCACACGCGCTCCACCGATCCTATGATAAACATTAAGTTACCCTTTGCCTACCTTGTTAAATCCATGTTAGTGTGCCGGTTAACCACACACGCTCCACTAACGACTTAAGCAAAGTGCAAAGTGTAATTTCATGGGTTAGCACCAAATTCACATTACAAAGATTTGGAATTTATAAAAGGTTTATTTACTTTATATTTATCATTATACTTATAATGAGAATTATAGTCGTTGTCCTACCCGTTCGGCTAACGACCCTCCACCAGTCAAGGAAGCGGTGGGTGAAAGTGGATACCCATTAAACTGTCATTTTATAGGCAGTAACCTTATACCCCTTTATAGACCGGCTTCGTGTATGAGGCCTACTAACGGTAAGACTGACTTGCTCTTATACATATATATATATATATATATATATATATATATATATATATATATATATATATATTATTAACTTATAATACTATAAAGTATAAGGGTTGAATTTTAACTTTTAAAACTCTAGGGTTTGGAATTAAAGTGTGTGTGAAACTTTACAAATTCCAAAACTTGAGGGCAAGTTTTGAACTATTCAAAAACTTTTCAATTCCATAACTTATGTGTTTAAAGTAGTTTTAATGAAAAACTCTTCAAGTTCCATAACTTGAGGACAAGTTATGAAAGACTTCAAAACATTTAAAAATGAGACTCTCCATTTTTCATAACTTATGGAAATCTTATGAGTTTTAATAATCATAAATGTGACTTTTCATATAACTTGAGGACAAGTTACAAAAACACATATTATGAACAACTTTTAGATTAATTTGGATTGAAAACATATTATCACATAACTTTTCTATTAATCTAAATCAACTCGTAAGAACAAGATAATTCAAATCAAACAATTTTCATGTAATTAGCCTAATCATTAAACTAATACAAAACATGAATCTATTGACAATTATATATGAAATTGGATTAGCATGAACATTACCACATCAAAAACAGGTTTACAAGTTCAAAAACAGCTTAGGGTAATGTTCCTAGTCCAATTCCAGCCAAAACACTCGAAAATATGCTATCAGGGGGTCCAACTCGTCGAGTGCATGAACCAAATCGACGAGTTGGATGATTTTACACATGGACTCGTCGAGTCCCTCAATGGACTCGTCGACTCCCCTGTCCAGATAGCAAAAAATTCGATTTTTTCAGCTTTTTTCAGCAAATTGCATCAAGTATAAAAGAAAACAAGTCTAGGCTCTGATACCACTGATGGGTTATGAGCATTCTAACACTCCTATGGTATACATGCATCCCTAAATACCTTGGATCTATGTTTTCTCTATTATACATGCAAACTTGAACTTTCCAAGGTATTACCCTAACTAGCATACAATCTTTGATACTTGGGTAATATAAACAAGTTATAAGACATACCTTTTGATGAAGCTCGAAGTTTTGATATTTAAGAGCTTAGCCCCAATAGTGTGGAAGCCTCAAGTGGAATCAGAAATCACCAAAACCACCTTGGAAAAACTTGAGAGAATAGTAAGCACACTAGAAATTGCCCACTCTTGTATCCTCACAGACTAGTGCAATTTCTTGTACCAAAGACCTCTTTATATAGTATGGAGGATTAAGGTTTCATCCATGTAAACCCTAATACCCATGCCCTTTCATTTCCATAGGATCCATGGGTTAAAAACTCCATGGACTATCCATGCAAGCTTAGCCCAACCTAAATGAACTTGGCCCATACTATATATATAAGAGTCCATATTTAATTAGTTCCTTTTGATCACTAAATTAATTCTAAATTAATTCTTGATCAATAATAATTAAATAATATGATTCCATATTAATATATTAGAACTTATAATATATTAATATAAATCATAAACATACTATTCTCAAAAGATTATCCATATAAATTGTTCCGGTGAAGTGCAACCCAAATGGACCATGCCAAATCAGGTCAAGTACATACCACTTATAGTTATGGGCTTAGACACTAATCCAACAAATGCCACTCCGGAGGAATTAGCTGCTTACAACAAACATAACAAAGAATCTACTAAAGTTGCTTGCATTATGTTGGCGACCATGTCACATGAGCTTTAAAATAGCTTCAAGAACATGAGGGTGTTTGAAATTAGTGAGCAATTGAATGAGATGTTCCAAGAACAAGATCGACAAGAAAGATTCAAGATCGTTAAATCCTTGATGCCATATAAACATCAATATGGGAATTATATGTGTGCATATGTTCAAAAGATGAAGTCATACATTGGTAGACTAAGGAATTTAGTTGTCTAATTTCCAAAGGAGTTAGCCATTAACATGGTCTTGAACTCGCTTTCTAGTTCGCATCATCAGTTCGTCATGATCTATAATATGAACAATCTCGACAAGACCCTTATTGAGCTTCATGGCATGTTGAAAACATCCAAAGCAAGCTTGATTAAGAACAAAAGCTCCAAACCTAGTGCTCATGTCTTGTCCTTTATTCATGGTGGTGCGAATAAGAAGAAAAAGTTTTCTCATGGTAAAGGTAAAGCCAAGGTTAGATATTCCATTGAAGGCCTCAAAAGAAAAGTCGCCAGTGAGATTGTGTCTAATACCGACCTAAAGGAGGCCATTTGCTTTTACTTCCAAGAGAAAGGTCACTGGAGACGTAGTTGCCCAAAATACCTCGAAGAGGTGAATAAGAACAAAGTTAAGGGAGCTGGCACATAAGTTATTTTTATGATTGAACTTCATAGTATGTTAACTTCTAATTCTTGGGTTCTTGATATCGGATGTGGTACTCACATTTGCTCAGATTTGTAGGGACTAAAGAAAAGTAGAAGACCGAAGCATGGGGAGCTGAACCTGGTCATGGGTACCGAGGAACTGCACCTATTACAAAGATTGGGAATACAAGCTTATGTTGAATAATGAAGTTTCCATTAGTTTAGTTAATTGTTGCTACTCGCCATATATGGCAAGAAACATAATTTCATTTCACGCATTATTCAATGATGGTTTCCGTTATGGTTTTGATAATAATAATAATAATAATGGTGACATTTTAGTTTATAAAAATGGTTTTTTTTTATTTTTAAAGCTAGTCCTAGTATGATAACCAAGTCTGGCATTTGGTTGATCCTATACCTAGCATCAAAACTGTTTGATGCAAGTGGATCTTTAAGAAGAAGACTAACATGGATGGGAATGTGCACATGTATAAAGCTAGGTTGGTTGCAAAGGGTTATACTCAAACTCAAGGAATTGATTATGATGGAACCTTCTCACCAGTAGCCAAGATTAAGTCTATTCGAATATTACTTGCCATAGCTGTTTTCTATGATTATGAAATGTGGAAAATGGATGTGAAGACTACTTTCCTCAACGGTAAATTGGTAGAGGATATCTAAATGAGACAACCTGAAGGCTTCATCAACCCAAAATATCCTAATAGAGTGTGCAAGCTTGAAAGATCCATTTATGGACTGAAACAAGAATTACGTAGCTAGAATATTTGCTTCCATGAAAAGGTAAATGAATTTGGATTTTCTAGAAGTGAGGATTAGTCTTTCATATATGTCAAAGTAGTGGGAGTAATGTGGTCTTCCTAGTGTTGTGTGTTGCTGACATACTCCTTATAGGAAACGATATTCCAACCTTGTTGAGTGTCAAAACTTAGCTTGTAAAATGTTTCTCTATAAAGGATTTAGGAGAGGCAGCTTACATATTGGGCATTAGAATCTATAGAGATAGATCTAAACGTTTAATCGGACTAAGCCAAAGTACATAATTAGATAAGGTTTTGAAAAGATTCAAAATGCAAGATTCTAAGAAATGATATTTACCTATGCAACATGGCATAAGGTTGAGTAAATATCAATCACCCAGAACAGAATACGAACTAGAAAGAATGAGTCGAGTCCCATATGTTTCTAGTATAGGATCGATCATGTATGCCATGACATGTACTAGACATGATATCTCATATGTGCTTAGCATGGTGAGTTGATATCAAGAGACTCTTGGCGATAGTTATTGGATGACCATAAAGAATATCCTCAAGTATCTGAAAAGGACTAAGGATATGTTCTTGGTATATGGTGGAAAAGAATAATTAAGAGTTATAGGTTATACCGATACAAGTTTCCAAACTGATAGATACAACTCGTGCTCACAATCGGGATGAGTGTTCTTGCTAAATGGAGGGTCTATTGCGTGGAAAGGTTCTAAACAGAAGATAAAAACATATTTGACATGTGAGTTTGAGTACATTGCAGCTAGTGAAGCTGCAAAGGAAGCTACATGGTTAAATAACTTCATCAGTGATCTTGGAGTTGTGCCCAGCATCGAAGAGCCTATGAAGATCTATTGTGAAAATGAGGGTGCAATCGCCTTGACTAAAGAACCCAAGGAGCATGACAATTCTAGGCACATTCAGAGGAAGTATCATTATGTCCAACATCTTATAGAAGATGGTGACATCATCGTCAGTCGGGTAGCATCTAAGGAGAATCCTGCTCACCTATTCAAGAAGCCACTATCAAGAGAGAAACATAATGGTCATGCTAGGACCATTGGCATGATATTATATAGTGATTTAATAAAAATATAAAAGAAGACAAAAGATTATAAATTTTGTAAAATTCTTTTATAAAATATAAACTTTGGCTTTTAGCTAAAAGACAAAAGCGTTTCTAGTCCAAAATAATATAAACGACTTAATAAATCATACCATATGATATGCTCCCTCCATCCTAAAATTATTGTCCACAGACAAAAAACACACAGATTAAGAAAACATTAATTACCACTAAATTTATTAAATGAAATGACAGTCTTACCCTTTTGTTGCATTTAATTCCATTGTAGTTGCATTTAAATACATGGTAGTTTAACTAGTAATGAGGGTATTTTGGTAAAAAATATATTTATTTTTAGAAGTAGGCTATTATTTTGGGACAAACCAAAAAGGAAACATGGACTATTAATATGGGACGGAGAGAGTATTATGTTACTTTCCATTGAAAATTAATATTCCCATGAATTAAATAATTTCCAATTAGTTATAAGAGTTTATTGAATATTTATTAAACTAAATTTCTAATAAATAATCAATAGTATCAAGTTGTTGTTAGTGTGACCTATTAGTATCATATGTTAATTAGTAATATCACTTTAATATGACTCTTGAGCATACAAGATCTTTCAATCTCCCACTTGCGAAAGACTCATATTAGACTGATATAGACAGTGGTGAATGCCTAACAAGATTTCACTGCCCCCAACATCATATGACTTTGTGCCATTCTATCAACGCCTAATTCCCAAAGCTAAAATCTATAATTGGTGTATAAAGTAAGTTTATCAGTTATCCCTTTGTCAAAAACATCATGTTGAACATGAGATACAAATCATGATCAATCTCATTAGTTGTTCAACTTTTGGTAAGGCACCTTAGATGTTTAACTGTTAACACATAAGAGGAACAAATCTCATCTTGACTATATAAGCCTCTTGCATAACTCACACTATACCTGAAAATAGCTTTTATAACTGCTCGGTTAAGGACCATCATTTGACCATATAAAAGCACAGTACTCCCTACACTTAAGTCCTACTATGTATCTTAGGTGTTAAGGATACAATGATAGTATATTTTAATCAAGTAACATTCATGATAGCGATCCATGAGGTGATCTTGATGCGGGTCAGTTCAATACTGGTTCTCTGACAAGTACCTATGAATCTTGGTTACAACCCATCGCCTACTTTCATTTGGTGAAAGTCAACCAATCCAATTCATATTAGTCTTACTTTATAAATGCTCCCAAAGTTATAACCGAATATGAAATTTTAGAATAATAAGATTATTCATGGATTAAACATGTTAATATAGAACACAACAAGTATTGATGTTATGATCATATCCCAATATATAAAAACATTATATAATAGTTTTTGTCATAATGTTCCAATATCCAAATACTAAATACAAATTAAAATTCCATTTATAGAACTATAAGTCTTACAGCTAAAGTGTGACCATTCATACTTAGCTCAAAAGAAAGATTTTATAATGGGTTCGACTAAACTTAATTGTGAGAATTATGTGAATACTATCATCTCCATATTTGACTTTACTATAGGTATAGTTAAATATCTTTAAGTATATGATCAGTGTTATTTCGTGACATGGAGTCTCTTATCTTAATTAAGTATACTCTCGAATTCATAAAGATTTCTATGAGATCCTTGAATGGCAAGAATCAACATAGTTTTTCAATGAACTCATTCATCCAATCATATTTGATTCCAATTCTAAAGTAGTGTATCCTTATTATGTAGTAGATTGTATCATTTTTTTTGTTTGGACCTCATTCCAACTAGAGTTACTCTTCATCCCACAATGAAGTCATAATCCAATTATTATTCATAATTATCTATATTTGTTTAGAAATCAGATTCTTATGTAGCTCTTTACATGAAGATTTTATTCTAAACTAATTATCTCATATACATTCTCTTAGTTCTTCTAAAGTACTCTTAGAATGTTCTCATAGTCATTCGGTGACTTACCCATGTATCTAATTGATATCTTATGATATGCTCACAACATGATCACATACCAGGTCTTATGCATAATATGGCATAAATGATGGATTAATTTGCCAAGCAAATCGAATGTAAATCATTTCCACTAGTTTAAACCTATGAGCTAGGTCCTTTTGAGGCTGGCTCAAACTGAAACATCCCAAAAATACGGTCCAAAATTTTCTTTTTAAATCATTTAAGAAAAACCATGATTCATCAACATCATAATAAAATCACAAGTCATGTATCCCCAAAACATCATATCAAAATATTGTATCAAAATCACATGTCAAAACATCAGAGTCTAAACATCCCAGTCTAAAAGTTGTGGTGTGTGTCATGCAGTTATCCCGAGCTCTTCCCCTTACTAGTGGAAGTACCTGAAACCAAAACTGAAAATTGTAAGCACGAAGCTTAGTGAGTCTCCCCAAACTACCACATACCATACACATAACATGCAACTAGGAGATACGGGCCCTACTCACTCTCATGGAGATTCGGGCCCCGCCCACACTCTGATATCTAGGAGATTTGGGCCCCGCCCACACTCTGATGTCTAGGAAGGTGTGGTCCTTTTTGTGCAAGCACTTTTGTGCCTTGATGCACGAGATGAGACGGAGGGTTGCACCCTGTTTATCACCGTATATAATCAGGGTTTCATCGTTGGGTAGGTAAATGCGAATGGCCTTCTCGTAGCACATAATATCGGCACAGTGGGGGCTTAACCAATCCATACCGATGATCACATCAAAGCTTCTAATAGTAACTGGCATTAAGTTGATTTGAAATGAATGATTATTTAATGTTAACGTGCACCCTATGAATAGGTCGTTGGTTGTTTCTGTTTTCCCATTAGCCATTTCCACCGTGAAAGTTTCGTTAAATTGTTGGGGATTTTGACTAAGTAAGTGTTTAAATTTATGACTCACGAAACTTCTTTCTGCCCCGCTATCAAATAAAATGCATGCATAAATGCTGTTGAGGAGGAACGTACCAGTGACTACCGCCGGATAATTTACAGCCTCCTCGTGTCCTATCGCTAGGACTCTGCTTGTTCCCCCTGCATTCCTATTGTTGGCCTTGGGACAATTTCTTTTGAAGTGGCCAGTCTCTCTGCACCCATAACACGCTTGATTTGCCCCAGCGTTGTTGGGTTGGTTGTTCTGTTGTAATGGTGCTCTGCAATACCGGGTGGTGTGCCCTTTCCGGTTACAGTTGGTGCACTGCATATCTCGGCAGGCGCCGTTATGGTGAAAATTACATTTGTCGCATTTTGGAAGGGAGCTTACATATGGTTTTGCAGGTGTTGGTGCAGCCGGTGTTGGCGTAGCAGGAGTGGTAGCAGCTTGAACTGCTACGATTTTTTGCTTCCTTGATGGTTCCTGAGTCTGTTGCCCTTTTTTGTTATTTCCAAACTTTCTTTTGTTGTCATTTCCTTTCTTCTGTTCTGTAGCAGGTGTCATGATACCTTTATGCACTCCGTGATCCACAAGCCTTTAGGCAAGGCGCTTGGCGCTGTCAAATGTGGTGGGGTTAGCAGCCAAAACATTTCCTTGAATCTAGGGAGATAACCCCCAGATGTATCATTCGATCTTCTTAATTTTGGGCGTAATCATACCCGGACACAGAATCGCCAGATCACTGAATCTAGCAGCGTATGCTTCAACGTCAGCTCCTTTCATCGTAAGATTCCATAATTCCTGCTCGAGTTTCTGGATTTCGCCCCGGGGGCAATACTCCTCGAGCATCATAGCTTTTAGATCCTCCCACGCCATAGAGTTTGATGTTGGTAGAGTTAGAGCCTTTGCATGGCCGTTCCACCATGAAAGGGCCCTATCGGAAAATGTACAAGCTGCGAACTTAACTTTACTTTCATTAGAGACGGCCGTAGATTTCAAAGACAGATTCGGTCTTTTCAAACCATCGAGTGAGAGCTATCACACCTCCACTCCCGTTAAATGGCCTTGGCTTTCCGTTGGTGAAATCCTTATATGTGCATGTTCTCTGATATCCTTGATTATCTCCGTGATTAGAACTCCTCGTCCCATTTCCATTTCCGCCTCCGTTTGCTCCATGGCTGTTGATATGCGCAAGAGCAGCAGTAACTGCGGCTGAAACTGTCGCCTGGAATGCCGCCGAATCCATTTGTGGTGGAGGCAGCGGCGGTGGTGGTGCTGTTGTGTTGTTCTTGCGTATGTTGTACCTTTGGGGCGGCATTCTACTGCCAAAAGTGGAATTCGATACGTTTTTGATAAGGGTTGCGATGTGGATACTGTTGTAACAAAACATCGCGTTTAGATATGTCAGGTATAGTGATTATCGAATGTTATTTTGTGCATCCAATTGAAACCTTGTTTTACCAAATAAAAATGAATATATAAGACATAGCAGATAACAACATTCATAAATAAAACACATGTTTGTTTCATTAACAATAAAGTTTTGGTACATAACTTTTTGGAAATTTTAACCTTTATAAGGTCTACAATACATCATGATAATAATCTGACAGCACAACGACCCTCTGAATAGTGTAAGAGAGGGTAAATGGGTGAGGTGTCACCACCCTTTATGATTTTTTTTTGTTTGTCCCATGCTCAAACCGATTTTATTAAGTGTGTAGAGGGATTTTCGATTTTTGGGTGGCCGAGAACACCCTACACACCTTCAAGGTTTACGATTCTAAGATGGGTATGGGCTTTCGGGTTTAATTTGGCCCAATAAAGGATTTTTCGGCCAAAGGAAGGCCCAAAAGAAGGGGTTTTCGGCCCAATAAGATGTGTATGACTTTTGGGCTTAATTTGGCCCAACAAGGGTTTTTGGTCCAATAAGGCCCAAAGAAAGAAAGGTTTTTGGTTCAATAAAGTATTTGGGCCTAGAACTCTAAGCAAAGCCCGAAAATTGATTTTATCTAACTATTGGATCAAACTTGGGCTTTCATGAGGTTATGACAACTTGGTTCTAAGTGTGTGCACATATGTATTCAAATAACATTGCAGTTTGAATTTCACTATTTTGATGCAACAAGGTTACATTGACGAATTGCTTTGTACAAGCTTCACAATCTCAACCCTAAATTGCTAGTTGTGACACTGAAAAAGGTCAAACATTAGTCTCTCTATCTCGCTTTCTCTCTCTCTCTCTCTCTCTATATATATATATATATATATATATATATATATATATATATATATATATATATATATATATAGAAATAAAATATTAAAAACTAATAAATAAGAATAAATTAAATTGTAGTGCGATCAAAACTTTATGACAAAAATAAAAAAGAGTAAATTACACGAATTGTCCCTCATGCAGGTGTCAAAAGTCACATTCAATCCTTATTTTTTCAAAAATTAATTCGGACAATCCCTCGTTTGGTTTAAACTTGCACACTTAATCCCTCCAGACATAAAATAACTATATTGCCCTTAATAATTTCTTTTAACATTCTTAATTCATTTATATTGCTTTTAATTTATTTATATAATTATTTTTAAAAATATTAAATATTTATGGGTCCCACCTCTTTTTATCCCTCATTCTTCATCTTCATCTTTCTCTTTTAAAACAATCCACCATTGTATACATTCCGACACCACCACTGGCACCTCTTACAACCACCAAATCTGATATTAGTACCATAATCTGAAACTCAATACTAAAACCATAATCTAAAGCGCAAACCCAAATGAAATCAACACCAATTTTCTGAAATCTGAAACCAAAATCTAAAACTATAATGAGCACAAAATCCTAATCTAAAACCTTTAATCAACATCAATTTTCGAGATGAAATCCTTAAACCTAAAATCGGCAATGTAAGGGCACACAACTACCAACTAGGATTCAATGAATTTAAGCATTGGAATCGCCAGAAACTTCATGGATCGACTTTATAACAACATATGCGAAATGGAAAGCTCCAATCTTCTTCAAGTTACTTATCTTACAGTCAGGAATACGAATCGATTCCGAACTACAGTTCCTTTCAAGGTGATTTCCAAACATTGAGGTAAAAAATGAGGAGAAAGAACAATCAGATTCCGTTGTAACAAATGATGACAACAAGAAAACGAATCAGTCGAATCAAAATCTCTGGTTGCTAAACCTTCATTTTCAGCGAAAAATCTGAAATCGGTTTTGAAAACGAAATCTAATGCTTCCAGTAAGAAACTAGGGTTGAAATCGAGTATGAAAAAAGCGAAGAACCGAAATACCTTGGGTTGTATTTACTAAAACAAGCTCATGGATCAATAGCCTCCGATGATGATCCAAAAAAGCGCTCAATTTTGCTATACATGCGATGAAATGTATGAAAGAATTCAATTGGAAAAACCAGATCCGGAACATAAAAGAATGCCAAAATATGGGTGTTAAGTGTGACCATTTTTATTTTAAAATATATAAATAATAGTTAAATATGTAATGGCAATATAGTCATTTTATGTCTGTGAATGGATGAAAAATGCATGTTAAAACTAACGAGTGATGAAACGTGCATGTTTAAACCAAACTTAGGATGATCCAAATTAATTTTTAAAAACAGAGATTAAACGTGTATTTTGACATCTACACGAAAGACAATTCACGTAATTACTCAATAGAAAAATAGCAAATTGCAATAACTTACTTATTTTTAGCTTAAACCTTTGACACAACAATAAACATATAAATAATATTAGACAAAAAATATTTTAATATAAACATGATGATGTTCGGACATTCAAATGAAATAAATAATTTTCTTGTGTTACTAATAATTGGATATTCACTGCCAAATAAATAATCCATTAAATGTATTGTTTACAAGAAAAGTAGAAAACGAAATATCTAATTCTAAATCATTTAAATTCAGTACCAAAAGGATAATATCATTGAAAATAAAAATCTCAAAAACCAACAATAGAAGTCTTATCTTATAAACAATATTGAATTTGTCAGTGGATCATTTCCACGTCATTCTACAGTGACTACAAAATCCATTGTGATGTTATTTTCAATAAAATAAATGTTTGACATTATTATATTTTTAATAAAATATATCGGCTGTTAAAGAACCCAAAACACAAAACTTTTTCCTTGCAAAAAGAGTATGCATAGTCTTTTAGTTGAAATACTGGTTTGACTATTGATCAAAGTAAATTGGAAGTCTTTTATCGGAAATTTCTTTTTGGATATTTTTATTAAATATCAAGATATATATTTTAACTGCAAAATGGTGCGAATAAATAAAATAAAATATATATATGAAGAAAAAAAGTCAAACACGTCACAACAAAGAGAAATGTAGAAGATACAACTATTGGTTTATCAAATAATTTAATAAATAATCAATAATTAGATATCTATAGATGTCTAAGAAAGATTTAATTTTAATGCGTTTCAAGTTAGAGTATTTATTTTGAATAAATTTACTTCATTTATTATTATTTTTTAAATGTTGAAATATATTAAGCTAGCAAGACGTTAAAAAAGAAAACAAACAATTACAAATTCAAAGACAATAATGTGTTCTGTAACAAAAAAAACCCAATTGATCTTAAGTTTGTTATTCCTATACGCAAACTAATTAAAAGAGGAATAAACAATTTTATAAAAAGTGTAGTATCTTCGAAAATTTGTAGACTCGTACACCCTTTATGATTACACATCCAAAGAACCCAAATTGTAGTTATAACCACTGCCTCCAACACGGATCTCTTGGGGCTCGAAATGAGAAAAACGATAAGCAAGATATAGGGTTTGAAGTTTATTGTGTGGCTAAAGTTGTTTACTCAAGAACCGATCATGGATTTAAATACATGAAGAAAAAATCAATCGAGCCTAAACATTAAGAGTTTGTTTAGTTGAATTGAACGGGATAACATGAATGAATGAACATTGTAATAAAGTGATTTATTATCATTCCATTATCATACTTGATTACACTAAATGAACCATTTATCAATATTGTTTGGTAAGTAGAAATTAAAAATACACAAGAATAAATTAAAATTAATTAACACAAATATTCTTACAACACCAAATACATATAATTTACAATATTTGTATCATTATCCAATAAAAATTATATTCTCAAGCGTAATAAACGAATATTAATTTAAATAGATAACTACACTATCACATAGATAAATTAAATAAAATTGAATGTTTTATAATAAAACACTTCAAAAATTATCTCGTAAACAACTATCAATGTCTATCCAACATAAATAAAAGTAGCAACTAGCAAACTTCTCTATCTTTTTTTAATATCGACATGAAGCTTTTTACAAACTTCTCTATCTTTCTCGATTGCAAAAACAACATTGAATGGAAAACAATGTAGCCGATTGTTGATTCTCAAACAAACAAAATTGCAAAATTGGCCCTTGTGGTATTCAAAAAACTTTGGATAAGGTCCAAAAAGTTTTCAACTTGCATGGAAGATCAAAATCAAAAAATTTTGTGGTTTTAGTCCACAAAATGTTGAAAGGACTATTTTGCCCATTCTCATTTCTTTTTTGTATTCTTATATTTTTTTAATACCTTATTAACTAAAAAACAAACAAAAGAAAAATAAAAAAATATGTCAGGTCCACCCCATCTCTCTCTCTCTCTCTCTCTCTCTCTCTCTCTCTCTCTCTCTCTCTCTCTCTCTCTCTCGTATAAACTATAAACACAAACACCAAAATCTACAACACCATAAATCTCCCCACTTTCGATCCATGGCTGATTTACCTAAGAAAACAAAGACATTCAAGAAACAGTCAATCTTTTATTACACAAGAAATACAGACATTAAGCAATCTCTATTTTCATCTTCAACCTCTTTTTTTTAGCTTATTGAAATCAATTACTTGGGGTTCTTGAAACATAATGAAAATCCCAAAAACAAAATCTGATGATAGTCCCAGAAATCAGACCGAGGCCCTATAAAAATAAGAAGAAAAACGATCATCATTATCTGGTCCATCTGAATCGATGTCGCCATGATACCGATGAATCAGAGCAAAAAAATGGAAGAATCGTTTTCACCTATTTACTTTGCCTCTCTCTGAAACCCAAATAGAAGCCAACACCCACCTCCCATATCTCATATCCACTTATCCCCTACTCTCGAACCGACGGAGGCTGAATTGATATCGCCATGATGCCATCGATTTGCCCCTATTATATGCTTGATCTATAGTTTCTTCATGTTTTTTTTTGTGGTTTGAGGGTTTTAGATCAGAGGATTTTTTCAGATATGAGGAATTGTGGGTTTTCCTGCACCAATAATTTTAATTAATCATGGGCAGTGATACTATTGCTGACATAATAACCTCTATACGAAATGTCGATATGTCCCCGTCAAAGTCTGCATTGAAGCCCTTACAAACTAATGGATGTAAACAAATAGCGTGCCCTTCCACTAAAACGGGGAGGAATGTCTGTAAGCGATCTAGTTGCATGTTTTAGGCAACACTCTCCAATGGTGATGGCGGTTTAAGTTGCAAGATTCAGAACAGACGAAAGAGAGGTGGAGTATATGGTATTTTTGGCGCTTGATAATTATATAAATGAAAATATGTGTTGTTGATTAGAAGACATCATGGGGATGGAGACTTGTAAAGATGTCCCTGGTTCTTGAGGTCAATGAGAGAGAGAGGGTAGGAATTGGCCCAATTCTTTCATTTTTATCTTTTAATTAATAAATTATTAAAGGAAATATAAAAAAGATACAAAAAAAGAAATAAAAAGGGCAAAATAGTCTTTTCAAATTCTTCAGAGACCAAAACCAAAGGAAATTCTTGATTTTGGACCATCCATGCAAGTTGGAAACTTTTTGGAACCTATCCAAAGTTTTTCGAAAACCACAAGGACCAATTTTATAGTTTTGTCTTGATTCTTAATAACCTAGATATCCAATAGACCTAAGAAGTGTATAAATTACAGATTTGGTTAAACTCAAATAAATTAAAAAACTACAAAAAAAATGACATATACTACTACAAGTTCATGTCCACCCTCTTGATAATTATATATATAATATATAGACAAAATTGCAAAAATGGTCCCTGTGGTTGGCAATTTTATGTGCTTTTGGTCCAAAACGAAATGTTGGTGCACCACTGGTCCAATTTCCGATACCTTGTGCGGTTTTGGTCCCTATAGTTATTTTTTTGTGTGTATTTGGTCCATACCCAACCTAAAATGACAAATATACCCTTAAAATAGTTCTTTTCTATTCTTTTAATTGAATTCTTATTATTTAAATATCCCTCTCTCTCTCTCTCTCTCCCTCTCTCTCTCTCTCTCTCCGATTAAAAACAAAAAGAAAAAACCATACACTTCACCATCTCTACACACCATCGCTGGATCAGCTTCTACACATTGCCTCAACATCCTACGTCGTCATCCAGCCACCTTCGAGCCTCCATAATATGCCATCAGAATATTCGAAACAGATTAAAGACTCTTATTTTGTATGTGGGTTTCATCTCCATCTACACAACCTTATTCATTGGCTTCACCATCCACAATCACTATCACGATCACAACATCTCCATTATCTTCACACAATCGGACCAGCATGCCAGACCCATGTTTCAAATCGAAGTGTAAATGAGATGGTGAAACAGTGTAAAATCTTACAAAATTTACGGGTATTGGCAATAATCACACAAAAAACAGGTTGCAATTTAAATTTTAAAAAAGATGGAGAAAAATACGGTAACCCTCCCACTTTCAATTCGATCCTGTATTTAGGTAACAAGGATCTCGAATTTTGCAGGTCTTCTTCTGAAATTTTGATTTTCATGTAATTTTGTATGGTTTATTCTTTTCGATTTTTGGATTCGACTTACTGTAGACAGTGAGAGAAATCCCCAATAAGAGCAGCCTTATGAATAGTAAAACAGTGACCTTTTTCCTTTTAAAACTTTTGCCACATTAGTTTGGGTTTGCGCGCTTTTGGTCCCTGATTTGAAGTTTGCTAGCTTTTCATCCCTCTTTTATATCCTGAGCTTCAATAGATACCCCATGCGTAGCATGGGGATAATTTTCTAGTTTATAATTATGGGAAGCAACAAGTTAATTAAAAATAATTTATTGTCGTTACAAATAAAGGAAATTTCACAACATCTCTTTTAGTAACATATAAGGTACTAATCATCACAATATTTAGTGTATTATCTTATACAATTAAATATTCAAGGTTTTGTCGACATAACCAAAAACTTCAAAGATCAGTCAAAAAGCTTAGGGCGTGTTGACAATGTAAATATATGTGGAACTCAAGTTTTTCTCTCCAAAAGAGCCCTTGTGAGAGAAAGGAAACTACAACATATATAACCACTTATAAATTCGTGTCGCACCGATGTTGGATACACTAACACTCCCCTCAGAGTCGGAGGCTCGATGAGGATAGACAGAGATGTGCTGAGTCATTGGGGTGCGAGCCATATAGGTGCGAGACGCCGACTCTGATACCATGTAAATATATGTGGAGCCCAAGACTGTCTCTCCAAAAGAGCCCTTGTGGAGAGAAGGGAAACTCCAACATATATAGCCACTTATAAGACAGTGTCGTAGCGATGTGGGATACACTAACATGCAAAATGAGTTGGTAGTTGGTGGCTGGTAGTTAGAAGCTGTAACTTTTATTTGTTATATGAGTGTTTGACAAAAGTAGGTGAAAGCTTTTAAAATGTGTAAATTTACATAAAAAAGAAAATTGTTTTAAAAACGAATAAATATATTTATAAGGGCAATTACGGAAATTGATTCTAAAAGCTCAGTAGTTTTTTCTTAAACGTTACACGAAATAACTTTTAGATTTTGAGCGTTTTGTTTTAACTAAATGTTAAAAGCTCGTACTGTCAAACGAAACTTTTTATGAAGTAATATATATCCCAAACAAGGACCTAAAATAAGAATATGTGCAATTACTTCCTGCTATGGTTTCCAAACAATATGCTAGAAACAGATAATTACAATTTAGTTAATTATCTTGGATTTCAATGGTGCAAAGGTTGATGAATTGATATCCTCGTTCAAATTTCAAAAACTAATACTACAATCAATGTTTTAAAAACCGGTTTTTTAATTGAACCGGTCGGGTGACGTTTTCCGGTTCAACCGGATGGTCAAACCGGTTCTATATTTTTATATGTTTTTAATTATCCTGCATACACTGATTACAAAACTTGTTATCTTTTTAGTATTACAAATGTAAATAGAATGCAACATATAAAAACAATCATTATAGAAGCCAAAATCAAACAAAGAAGCCCAAAACAAACACAAAAATCCAAGGCTGTCCGGTTCAATTCAGCCGGTTGAACCGGTTTTTTACCAAAACCGACTGGTTCATTCCGATCAGGAAATCGTTATAAAACCGGTCCAAATCGAACTGTCCTCACCTCCGGTTACAAATGTAAATAGAATGCAACATATAAAAACAATCATTATAGAAGCCAAAATCAAACAAAGAAGCCCAAAACAAACACAAAAATCCAAGACTGTCCGGTTCAATTCAGCCGGTTGAACCGGTTTTTTACCAAAACCGACTGGTTCATTCCGGTCAGGAAATCGTTATAAAACCGGTCCAAATCGAACTGTCCTCACCTCCGGTTCCCGGTTCGACCAGTTCAACCGGCTGATTCGAACCGGTTTTTAAAACACTGACTACAATGAGCTCTAGATAAATAAAAGGCAAGAACAAAAAAGATTTCAACATGTCAAGACTATTTTAGTTACAACACAAATCAAGGAAAACCTAGAAAGATCTTTATCTACAAGATTTCATTCAACCATTCCATAAAAAAACTTAATATGAACCATTTTTTTCAAGAAAACCACCCATGTACAATTTAACTTAAATGGAGTGTTGGAAATTAAATGACAAAAAAAATACGAAAGAAACCATTACATACCATTTAATTTATATATGTCTCAAGATTGATGTTTACCTAGGGGTGAGCATGTGGATATGTAGAGCGGACCTGGACACGTATTTTGGACTCTCGGGCCGGTTCTCGGTTCTAGGATTTGCTCATAACTGGTCCGGTTTTCACCGGTTCGGTCCGGCCGGTTCCGGGTAAAAACCGGTTATGGACATGGTTTAATTTTTTTATACACATGCGGTGTTTCTTCATTTCCCAGAGATCCAACGGTCCGTTTTCTTTGAATTTTGGACAGCGGTTCCTAACAACGGGACCTTCTAATCCAACGGTTAAATTGCCGAGATCAGCTCCAGAGACTCGGGAAACGCAGCTTCTGTTTGTTGCTGGAAAACAACATTTTGTGATATTTATTCCTTTCTCTTTGTTGTTTGATTCCATATACTTCAACTCATCACAAGTCTTACAAAGGGTGTAATAAAAAATAATTGAATAAAAAAAGAATGAAAATTGGATTGGAGATGATGATGATGATGATGATGATGATGAAACTCAAGTAAGTTTTGATTAATTTTGTTAAATTTTGTTGAATGTTATAAAGTATGAAGTTATATCTAGTTGATTTATTGTGGAAAATTTTTATTGTGATTGTATGAAAACTTTCCCGGAATGTTTCCAAGTTTTACATAGAAGAAATAACCAAAATGATTCAATTTTTAAGTAACCCAAAGACCTCTATTCATTTGACAACATGGTTTATTTATGAGTACAAGTCACGACTTTTCCTTTATGACAACATTCATGTTTCCTTTTAGTTGTCTATGTGAAAGAAGTCACTTTTCCTTTATGACAACATTCATGGTTCCTTTTAGTTGTCTATGTGAACGAAGTCGATGATGCTCATTTATAGCAGTATATTTTAAAAAAATTAGTGTTTATGTAATTTAAGATGGTTTCTGAAAAACTGATTGATTTTATGCTCATTTATAGCAGTATACTTTATAAAAATTAGTTTTTATGTCATTTTAAGATGGTTTTTGGAAAAATTAATTGATTTTATGGTCATTTATAGCAATGTACTTTGTAAAAATTATTTTTTATGGCATTTTAAGATGGTTTTTGGAAAAAAGTTTGATTATATGTTTAAATGTAGAAAATGATATCACTTGATATTGTGAAATTGTTAACTTTTGTATCATATCAAACCCAAAAATGTATTCATTTTAACGAATTATATTGTATGCATGTAAAGTTGTACCGGTCCAACCGTGTCCAAAACCCGGAAAAACCGGACCTGGACTTGGACCAGGACCTGTCTCATCCGGTCCGGTCCATGGTCCACAATCGGGTCCAAATGCTCACCCCTATGTTTACCCCTTCCACTTTACTGATGATCAACAAAGAGTGTCCTTACACTACTAAAACCATTTTACATGATTTGGTTGTTGTTACTATTGTAATTGATTCATCAACTATGTTAATATAAATGATTCAATTATTCTACTACAACTGATTGCATGATTCTCTACTAGTATTGTAATCAATTGAATGACTTCTAGAAATGGTCTATATTAAATATATAATTTTGTGTAGATTTTATTGGATTAAGATTACTATGTTGCACTTTCAATGACTTGAGATCGTTAGGTCGTGATTTCGACGGATTCAACCAAACCGATGTAAGGGTGCAATCGAGAATTATCATTCCTTGAGGTGAATAAATGAAAAAAAGGGTGTGGCTAAAATAAAAAATCGTGTGTTTTGAAGGAGCATCATTCCTTCAGAAATGTTTCACTTATTTCCATATAAGGTCATCCACAATGCATTAAACTCCATAGAGTTTCGTTGATTGCCACATCGTCATTCTATATTCCATACAAATCTATTAATTTTTTTTCTACAATGCATTAAATTCTACCAAGTTCAATGAAACATATTTAAATATTTATTTAGATATTAGAAAACTCTCATTTTTTTCATATTAAAGGGTTCAATGGCTAATGAACTGTAAATCCATTGAATGTCTGGTGGCATATAACAATGATAGAGTTTCATACATTAAATTACATTCATTATAACACCCTGTTTCGGGTCGTTTCAGAATTCGGGGCCGTGACCCGATGATCAAGTATCATAAGGCTTCGGGCTTTGGGAAAGAGAGGTTTAGACCCATTTGGTGATGGATACTGTATGTTGTGGGTACCGAGTGTTCCGTTTGTGTTTTGGAGCCCAAGGGCATATCGGTAAAGTGATGGTGCATAAATTTTATGAATTTTGGATTTAAGTTCGGAAATTTTTAAGGCAAAAGAGAGTTAATAGTATTGTAGAGCTCCTCATTACCTTTCCCTGGATATAAAGATTTTCGAAATCAGACTCAGAACGAGGAAGTTATGGCCTTTAGAAGTTTGGAGGTTGTAATGCTAAGTCTAGTACGCTGGGCGTACAGGGAGTACGTTGGGCGTACTAGGTTGGGTGATCGCGGGTGCAGCAGGGAGTACGTTGGGCGTACCGGGAGTACGCAGGGCGTACTCCAGTCAGGTGTAAACCCTAATTTAGGGCCTTGGACCCTATTTAAAGGCCTTAACTTATGTTCAAACCTTATTATCTTCAGCCTCCATCAACCTTAACCCTAAATATGAAACCCTAGCTTGTTATTAAGTGTTCTTGAACTTTGGCGATTAGCATTTGGTGTTTTTGCTCACTTTGAAGAAGAAGGAGCTTGGTGTTCAAGCATTGGTTGGGATGGATCTCTTAGATACAGAGTCTCTATTCATTTTGCTAGCATTTGAAGGTATAAAGTTTCTATCTTGGTAATTCTTCATGTTAGTGATGGGTTTTATACATAGCAAACAATCATATGTGTGCATGCAACCCTAGATTTTAGGATCTATGTTTTCACTATTAGACATGTAAGCATTGAACACAAGAACTAGAAACCCTAGGAGGCACATGTAATTTTCGAAATTAACATATAATTAGGGTTAGGATACATACCTTGGTTGTTATATTGTAATAACAATTAAACCCTTGAAGATCTTGAACTTTGGTAGCGAGCGCCACAAGTGTCGCGCCTCTAATGGCTCACAAACAAACCTAGCAACCAAGGAATACTTTAGAGAGTGAGAGAAGTAGAGTAAAATTTCGGCCCTTAGGTTCTTTTTGGAGTGCATTGGCCGAAATTTAACCCTAAGAGAGTTTATATAGGTGCTCGGAAGGTATTGGATTTGGCAGGTGTATCCAAGATAACCCTAATCTCTTAACTTCCTCCCTAAGGCATCCAATGCACCCTTAGAGCCCAAGGAAACCCTAGGAACACCCTAGAATTCGTCCCCCCCCCCCTTTAGGGAGGTTCTACAACGCTCAATGCTCAACTATTGAACATTGTCACCTTTAGTCCCTGTAGGTTCAATTAATTCTTTTAATCCCAAAATTAATTCCAAATTAATTTCTGATTAAATATTAATTAAAAAATATGATTTCTAATTAATATATTATATCCATAATACATTAATAGATCATTTATCTTGATTTGAAATTAATTTATTAACCAAGTAATAAATTAATAAATCATTCTTCTCTCTATAACAGTTATCCTATTCAATTGCCAGGTTTGAAGGCAACCCAAAAGGACATTGCTACTATCAATTCAAGTACATACCAATTATAGTTATGGGCTTAGACACCTAATCCAACAGTTAGATCTAGTCTAGGGCTTGTTTTGGGCATATTATGGTCCCTTGAGTCATCCTTGTGTGTAACGACCCAATTTTCAAAACAAAATTTTCATTTTTAGTTATCCAAAATGCATGTTTATCATCCACAAAACCAGTTACAATTGTTTTCAAACCATATCAATTACAACTTTATTTTCAAAATATCAGAGTGTCCCATAAAATATCTGAGTGAGACTGCACGTCGCGCCATCACGCCTTGCCCTTGCCTTTGGGCTCAGATGTACCTAAAAAAATCCACAAACTATAAGCTAATGCTTAGTGAGTTTCCCAGAGCATACCACACACAAACCACATACAACACATCATACTAGCTATAACGGCTATACATATCACATAAACCATGCATACAACAGATAGGGATGCCGTGGGCTCGTCCCCAGGGTCTTACTCCAGGATGTCATGGGCTCTCCACATGGTCTTACACCTAAGTGCCATGGGCTCTCCCATAGTCTTTGATAGCAAAGCCATGAGCTCTCCACATGGTCTTACATCCAAGTGTCATGGGCTCTCCCATGGTCTTCCATACAACATACCACATATATCAATAGCATACTTCCTAGATCATACCAACTAACATATCACATGATACAATCTCAGCTAGTATACTACACATCATAAAATGGGCCGGCCTTGGTGCCTTAGACCCATTGGTATGGTGAGGAGACTCACCTCTCAAAGGCTGAACTGGTAAGCTGAAGTCAAATATATCCCACACGCTGCTCCTTCTCAACTTCCTATAATCATCAAGTGATTAACTTAACGCCATCCCATAAATACTCTCAGATCAACCCTGGTCAACATCAAGGTCAAGGTCAAAGTCCTCAGTCAAGGTCAACAATCCATGTTGACCTCGACTCGTCGAGTATAACCGGCCACTCGTCGGGTTCCCTGCTTAACTCGTCAACTCGCCGAGTCACTTGAGTGACTCGTCGAGTTCCTTAATATTCGTGGTTTCAAACCCTCAACCGCAAACCCCTGGCCGAAAAATCTTTGGCCGTATACTCCTTGGCCGACTCGTCGAGTCGATTAAAGGAATCGGCGAGTTCCTTTAGTCCTTCTCGTTTTCGGCCTTTTCCAGTGGGATCCAGGGTCCCAAACTTTAGATTTAGCCTTCCCTAGAGTAGATGTCACGTAAAGTTGCAAACTTTACGTGCATGCAAGGCCTCACATGGCCATAACACCAAAACTAGTCTTCATACAAGGTTCTTGTGCATGGAAAGGGGTAGAACTGCTTAAAGGGAGCAACTTTATGCCATTGGGGGACCTAAAGAGGTCCAGATCTGGGATCATAAGTCCAGATTCAATCTTGACTCCATTTTTCCCAAAAATGGTCATTCACTTCCAAGGAAATGAGATCTAAACAACTAGAGGTCAAGGTCATGACTTTTTACCTTAGAATGGTGACCAATACAGTGTAGATGATGAATCCACTGCTTCCCTTCTTGCTCCTTCTTCTAAATCCCCTCTTCAACACTCCAAGTTTGCTAAACCAAGCTCTTCTTCTCACTTAAGGGGGGATTACGGCCGCAAACTACTTTATGTAGGGAGATAGGGTGCTAGGGAAGGCCATAAGGTTGGTTAATGATCTTTATATAGGGGGCAACCCCCGAAATTAGGGTTTTCTCTTTACAGCTCCAACTCGCTGAGTTGCACTTCCGACTCTCCGAGTTGGTCCCGATCCGTGTCCATGATTAAACGCCCTTACTGGACGAGTTGGACTCCCAACTCGCCGAGTCCATGCACCAACAACCCTGAAATTAACTAAATCAAATAATACCTGGAACAGGTGTTACAAGTCTCCCCCACTTGAACTAGACTTCGTCCGCGAAGTCTGCTGACCTAAATAAATCCGGATAGTGCTCTCGCATTTCCTCTTCCGGCTTCCAAGTCCATTCGGAGCCCCTCCGATGCTGCCATTGCACCTTTATTAGCCTTACTTCCTTATTCCGAAGAACCTTGGTCTTCATATCAAGGATCGCAAATGGATTCTCGATATAGTTCAGGCTCTCATCCACCTGAAGATCGCCCAATGAAATGACTGCAGACTCGTCAGGGACACACTTTTGAAGCTGCGACACATGGAAGGTGTTGTGAATCTGGCTAACTCATCCGGTAGCTCCAAACGATAAGCGACCTTGCCCACCCGGGCCGAAATCCTGAAAGGGCCTATGTATCGGGGCCCTAGCTTGCCCCTCTTCCTAAACCTGATGACTCCCTTCCATGGCGACACCTTTATTAATACAAAGTCCCCCACCTGGAACTCAAGATCCGATCTCCGCCGATCAGCATAACTTTTCTGACGACTCTGCGCGACCCGCAGCCGGTCGCGCACCTGCTGAATCAACCCGGTAGTATTGAGCACTACCTCAGTGCTCCCCATGACACGGTGTCCAACCTCATCCCAACAAACTGGAGTCCTGCACCTCCGACCATATAACATCTCGAATGGAGCTCGATCGATACTGGCATGATAATTGTTATTGTTCGAAAACTCTGCCAATGGGAGATATGTGTCCCAACTCCCTCCAAAATCCAATACGCATGCTTGAAGCATGTCTTCCAGCGTTTGGATCGTCCTCTCGCTCTGGCCATCAGTCTGGGGGTGATATGTCGTGCTAAAATGCAGCTGAGTGCCCAGTTCCTCGTGGAACTTCTTCCAGAATCTGGATGTAAACCGAACATCCCTGTCCGAGACTACCGCCACTGGCACCCCGTGTCTAGCCACCACCTCTCGCACATAAATATCTGCCAACTTCTCAACGGATATGCTCTCAGGGATTGGAATAAAGTGGGCACTCTTCGCTAGTCTGTCTACGATCACCCATATGGTGTCCATACCCCTTGCTGTCCTAGGTAACTTCGTAATGAAGTCCATAATGATCTCTTCCCACTTCCACATGGGAATAGGTAGCGGCTGAACCTTGCCATGCGACCGTTGATGCTCGACCTTGACCTTCCTGCAGGTCAAGCACCGCTCCACAAACCAGGCGATCTCCCGCTTCATGCAGGGCCACCAGTAACTGTAACGCCCGCAGATCCGGGCTAGTCAATTTAGAGACGATGAGCATCAAAAATGAGTTTTTGATGGAAGATTATTTGTAAGGATTAATCTTAACCAAGTTGTAGTATATGTCACAAGGGTTCCGTACATATAAAGAACGTCGAAATCTGAGTTATAACGAAGAAGTTATGGCCCGTCGAAGTTTTACGGCAAAACCGGTACGGCACCGGGAGAAGTAAATAGTGAATTTACGGTAGAAGACTTTTTAACCTTAATGATCTAAACAAAAATTTTAGTATACGTTAAACCGAGAACATACAGAAAAGGAACGCCCAAATCTGACTTCGTATGAGGAAGTTATGAATTTTCTAAGATTTGGCATAGCAGTGCACGACCCGAAACTCGAATTTTAGTTCGAGCGGTTTTTGGCCTACGCGACCTAAATGAGAGTTGAAGATATCATTAATAGGAACTCAACGGTAAAAAGACAGACGAAAACGGAGTCCGTATGTAGAAATTATGAATTTTACGCAGACATTTAACATTATAATCTCCTCCTACTGTTAAATTTAAGATCGGTCGAGAATTAGCCGACTGAGTCTAAATGAAAGTTTTAGATCTTGTTTTTACCTACACGTGGATATAAAGAACATCAAAAATGGAGTTCGTATGAACGAGTTACAAATTATAATAGCATATTTACGTATTAAAATAAAGTATAAATCATATATACGTACACATATATATACAAATGTATATATCATTAGAAAGGTGTCGACGATGCGGTTATTATAAGACTAGTGTTGAGTACTTTCGACATTAGTTTAGTACAAATATCGTTAAATCTATTTAAAATAGTATTATAAAGGGGTGTTTAGTTGTTTATATAACTATAAGGTCATTAAGTAATTATAGAGGGTAGTTTTTGTAAATTCAATTACTATAAATAAGAGGCTTGGGCTCTCATATTTCTTGCACCATTCTCTTGATTCAAGAGTCTTTCTCTTCTTATCCCCCGAGCATTTCGGTCCCTCGTGATTCGACTTCTCTTTCTCTAGTTTTAGTATAGTAAGGTGAGCGCTGAAGCGCTGCACGAATCTTTCTTAGAAAGATTCAGCGACGAAGTTCTGCCCCTGCAGAGCCCGACTCCTAGCTAAAACCCCCTTGTAAGTAAGTTATGCTTACCTATTTTAATATAGCTTATATTTAAAATTAGTATTGTTATTATGAACTTATAATAAATATTTGAGCTATTATTATGACTTATATAAGTATCATTATAATATCTTTTTAACTAATTGCGGTACGGGAAATCTGGTTTAAAGGGCCGCATAGGGTTGTTGGATTTCAGAAGTGCTATATTCCAAAATGGTCCTGCCCTCCGGTGTTTTATGTCTGGCCCCTGTCTGTACATAGTGGTTGGAAAATATTATTTAAACGCTTATATAATAATAATAATAATAAGACTAATAATTAGTCACGGTAAATATTAGACTAAAATCTAATGGTAATAATACTAGGTTTCGTCGAAGGAAATTATCTTAAAGTAAACGAAGCGCTGTCCGAGTACCGAGTCACCACCTTATCAAGTGAGTGCATAGTTACTTTCATCTTACACATAGATATGAAGTATTTTATATAAACTACGTGCTATGTGTGGATATTATCTGTATACTTGCTATTTATGCTGGATGAACGATTTTATACAAGTTTTATATGATTTAAACTGTATATGTATTTATATATACATAATATGTTGGGTAAAATATGGGTAGATGAAATATGAGTTAGATGATTAGTTGAGAGGTGATATAGACCATGATGTAAGGGTGAGAGGTGGACGATGTGAGAAGCCTTGTTCCTAAATGTTGGCCCCATCATCTAGCAGAGTATAGATGACAACCACGGACTATTCTAGACAGTCCAGTGGAACACTAGCAAGCTCGCAACCTGTAGGTGTTGTGAACGATGTGTTCACCCGGTGTACTCTAAACCCTGGCGATCATGCAGACTTGGTGCCTAAACCTTGGCGATCATGCAGACTTGGTGCCAAAACCCTGGCGACTATGTGGACTTAGTGCCTATTGTATAAACCCTGGCGACTATGCAGACTTAGTGCCTAAAACCCTGGCGACTATGCGGACTTAGTGCCTGTTGTATAAATCCTGGCGACTATGCAGACTTAGTGCCTAAACCCCGGTGATAATGTACTTTGTGCCGATTCCTTAGGATGATCCTTAGGAATGAATGAACGAGAAATAGCTGATTCTTAGGGTAGATCCTTAAGAATAAATAAGATAATGGGGATGGGTAATTGGGTTAATTGTTTGATGATTAAACCTAATAATTATATTATTGTGGGTTGAAAACCCTATGTACTCACCAGGTTTCCCAACCTGACCCACTCAAGCTTATTTGTATCACAGGTGTCGATATGAAGTTACATTACACTAAGAGATTAAAGAGGTCTAGATCACTAGTGAAAATGAATGTAAGTTCTGTTTATGCTTATATTTCTGTATTGACAATGACATCCCAAATGTTTTAAAATGAATAAAAATACATTTCTTCGGAAATGCTTTGATAAAGTATTTATCATGTTTTACTGGGAACAAATTCCGCAACATTTTTATTAAAAGAAGTACTCTGATTTTTATAAAGCATAAACAACATCGGTCTTTTCTGGCCGTGAAAATGGGGATGTCACAGTAACTCAGCCTCAAATCTCTATACATTTTTGTAGCCACTGGATGTATAGAGAATTTGGACTTGTGCGCCTCCTCCAATATCTTCTGTCTCACTCCTCCAGTCACCGGTACCCATACTCGGCCACACTGTGTCAATAGACCACGAATATCCTTAACAAACAAAGGGTACTGCCCCCGAATCCACTCTATCTTCCAGTTCTCCTTCTTCACCCCCTCGACCTGAGCTTCCTTGATCAAATCCAACAATGGAGATATCACGATCATCCTCAAACAAACGTTCCCAATCGGGGAATCTGCCGCCTTGCGACTCAATGCATCGGCCACCACGTTGGCCTTCCTAGGATGGTAAAGGATATCGCAATCATAATCCTTCAGCACATCCAACCACCTCCTCTGTCGCATGTTGAGGTTCTGCTGATCCATCAAATACTTCAGAATCTTGTGATCAGTATAGATGGTGCACCTCACCCCATACAAGTAGTGCCTCCAAATCTTGAGGGCAAACGCCACTGCCCCCAATTACAGGTCATGAGTGGGGTAATTCGCCTCATGAGGCTTCAACTGCCTCGAGGCGTAAGTTATCATGTGCCCCCTCTGCATCAGTACCTCACCTAACCCTGAACTCGATGCGTCACAGTAAACCACCAAATCATCTAACCCCTCGGGTAGCACTAGAATCGGAGCCTCGCATAACATCTGTCTCAGGGTCTCAAAAGCCAACTGCTGAAACGTACCCTAACGAAATGTCACATTCTTCTTGGTTAAGCGGGTCAAGGGCACAAAAATCTTGGAGAAATCCTGGATAAATATTCGATAATAGCCCGCTAACCCCAAGAAGCTACGGATCTCGGAAGCATTCTTCGGTACTTCCCACTTCATCCCTGCTTCAACCTTCGTTGGATCAACCGAAATACCCTCCTGGTCGATGATGTGCCCCAAAAACTGCACCTCCCGCAGCTAGAAATCACACTTGGAGAACTTTTCATAAAGCTTCTCCGCCCTCAGGGTCTCCAGTACCTCCCTAAAATGTTGTTCATGTTGCTCCCTGGTCCTAGAGTAGACCAGGATATCATCAATAAAAACAATCACCGACCGATCCAGCATCGGTCTACACACCCGGTTCATGAGATCCATGAATGCTGCTGGGGCATTGGTGAGCCCAAACGGCATCACCACAAACTCATAATGCCTATACCGAGTTCTGAAAGCCGTCTTCGGTATATCCTCATCCCGAATCCCCATCTGATGGTATCCCGGCCGAAGATCAATCTTGGAAAACCAAGACATACCCTGCAGCTGATCAAACAAATCATCGATCCTCGGTAACGGATAACGGTTTTTCACCGTCAGTTTGTTCAGCTCTCGATAATCAATACACATCCTGTGCGATCCATCCTTCTTTTTCACAAACAGGATTGGAGCTCCCCATGGGGAACTGCTTGGACGGATGAACCCTCGGTCTAGCAGCTCCTGAAGCTGCGTAGATAACTCCTGCATCTCGGGCGGTGCTAGCCGATATGGTGCCTTCGCTATCGGAGCGGCACCCGACACCAACTTAATGTGAAACTCCATCTGCCTCTCCGGAGGTACTCCTGGTAATTCTTCGGGAAAAACATCCCGAAATTCCTATACCACTGGCACACTACCCACATCCATCGTAGTCTCAACTCTCGTGTCCGAGATGTAAGCTAGAAATCTCGTACATCCCTGCTGCAGAAACCTCCAAGCCCTCGCAGCCGAACAGAGGGTCGGCCCCTACGAGGCCCTCTCACCATGTATAATCAGTTCTCCCTCACTTGGGGTTCAAATCCTTACTAACTGGCGCTCGCAATCGATCATGGCCCCATTGGCCCCCAACCAATCCATCCCGACAATCATTTTCAGCTCTCGCAACGGTATCGGGACTAAATCAACACAAAACATCTCCCCCAGTACATTCATGACACAGCCCCGATACACCCTCGCAGCAATCACGGTGCGGTCGTCTGCAATCTCTACGTCGAGCGGGGAATCCAAAGTTCCCGGCGCATCTCGAAACTTCTTGCTAAGTGCAAGAGACACGAACGATCGGGTAGCACCCGAATCAAACAAAACATGAGCCGACATACCATTGACCAAAAAGGTCCCTATACATACATACAATGCACACATAAGCAATATAAATAAATAGTGAGCAGAGAAGAATAAACACGTACCAACCACAACATCTGGCGTTGCTCGAGCCTCCTCGGTAGTAAGCTGAAATGCGTGGCTCTTCACCGCTGTAGCATCCGCCTTAACAGGGCGGCCATCTGTGATCCTTATTGTGGCGGGCGCGAGCGCCACCACTGCTCCTCCCCCTCCCTGCAACTTCGGACAATCGGCCTTCTTATGGCCGGTCTGGTTACAGTGAAAACAAATCAAGCCCTTATTGGGGCAACCCCTGATCATGTGGCCCGATTGGCCACAAGAATAACATCCCGAGCCTGCCGCTCGATAAGCCCCACTCTGCGGTTTGCCACACTTTGCACACCGGCCACGACCCTACTGGCCCCTGCTCGAAGTGTCTGAGTTCTTAGGCTTTTTAGCCTGACCTACTACCACCTGTGCCTGCTCAGGCTTCCACTTGGTGCGGAAGTCCAACTCCATTTCCCGTTCAAGGGCCTTCTCCACCATCTCATTCAGGGTCTTGCACCCTATAAAGCTCACAAACTCCCGAATATCATCCCTCAGCATGGAATGATATCTCGTCCGCCTCATATCCTCATCTGTAGCATACTGTGGGATCAACAAAGCTCGTTCCCGAAACTTGGCGGTGATCTCCGCCACAGTCTCGGTGGTCTGCTGAAGGTCATGAAACTCCCTCACGAGTCGTTGCACCTCAATAGGTGGTGTAAAATCCGCATCAAATCGTTGAACAAACTCGGCCCACGTCATCTCAGCCACACCGGCTGCGCCCACCTGGCTGGTCACCTCCCCCCACCAATCTCGGGCTCGGTTTCATAGCATACATGAAGCAAAACCCACCTTTGCTGCATCAAGGCAGGAGCTCGTACGCTGGGCGTTCTCAATATCTGCCACCCAACGTTGGCTAACAATGGGGTCCCTGACCCCGAAAAACTCCAGCGCTCCACACGCCTTGAACTCCCGGAACGAGGGGGTTCGGGCCCCGATCTGGCCCGCAACAATCTCGGCTCTGAATGACCTGAGCCTCTCCTCCATAATCTCCATAATCCCATCCTTGACCGTCCCAAAGATCACTAGGGTAGCGTCAAGGATGCCCTTCGTAACCTCGGTTGCGATGATCTCGCGCAGCCTCTCATCAATAGGCTCAGTACCACTGCCCGATCCAGATCCCGATCCGGATCCTGATCCTAATCCCCCAGCCCCAAATCATGTCATCACCATGCTGAACTGAAATGTCATGAACCATAATAATCTGGACATATATATATATATATATATATATATATATATATATATATATATATATATATATATATAGGGTATCTTCCTACACTGGTCCTCCTTAGAGCTGTCAGATCTAACATTGGTTCGGGTACAGGTCATGTGCTTTCAGTAGTACGGGCCCAATACTACCTTCCACACCTACCTGTACCTTTTCCCAAGGCTCTACCTGATAACTCCAATTCATCCCAAAATAAATCATAAACCACAAGCCACCGCATAACCCAAATCCCAGGTTTTCCTAAGATTTGGCCTACCCACATAAAACCGACCAATCATGACAGGTTGCCTTTATGCATACAAATTATACACAGAAAAGGATCAAATAGACTTTCGCATAAGAGATTCTACCATAGGACCACAACCAGACAAGGAACGGGAAATAAGGCCAAATCAATCATTCTAAGGCTATAAGCTCCTAACCGTATATAATTTTAAAAGCATACACATAGCAAGTTCCATACGATTATCATAGCTCAAATACCAGTATAACATGGCTAACATATTGGGGAACTACTTACTTAGCTCGGCTGATCACGCGCGTTGCACTCTCATCTTTTCCATTCCTTAAAAGCTTTTAGCTTTTATTTTGAAAACAATTTTACCATTTCCTTAGTTTGAGTCCTGACACACCCGCGAGTGTGCCCGAATCCCTCAAACCAAGGCTCTGATACCAACTTGTAACGACCCAATTTTCAAAACAAATTTTTCATTTTTAGTTATCCAAAATGCATGTTTATCATCCACAAAACCAGTTACAATTGTTTTCAAAACCATATCAATTACAACTCTATTTTCAAAATATCATAGTGTCCCATAAAATATCCGATTGAGAGTGCACGCCGCTCCATCACGCCTTGCCCTTTCCCTTGGGCTCATATGTACCTGAAACAAGTCCACAAACTATAAGTTAATGCTTAGTGAGTTTCCCAGAGCATACCACACACAAACCACATACAACACACATACTAGCTATAACGACTATACATTGTTGGATTAGTGTCTAAGCCCATAACTATAATTGGTATGTACTTGACCCGACTTGGCATGGTCCATTTGGGTTGCACTTCACCGGAACAATTTATATGGATAGTCTTTTGAGAATAGTATGTTTATGATTTATATTAATATATTATAAGTTCTAATATATTAATATGGAATCATATTATTTAATTAGTAGTAATCAAGAATTAATTTAGAATTAATTTAGTGATCAAAAGGAACTAATTAAATATGGACTCTTATATATATATATTATGGGTCAAGTTCATTTAGGTTGGGCTAAGCTTGCATGGATAGTACCCTCACCTCGAGTCGCCTGGCTTCTCAGCCCGACTCCATTGTAGCGGCACGCTCCGCATGCGAGGTTCAGTACCCTCGCCTCGAGTCGCCTGGCTTCTCAGCCCGACTCCATTACAGCAACTTGCTCCGACCATTCCACGCGACGCTCTTCCGCGTGATTTACCTACGATCGCTGGCAGCCAAGCCCAATCCATTCCGCGTGTTGCTCTCCCGCGTAACATCTCCATGATCATTGGCTGCTAAGCCCAAGCTACTCTCCTAAGTCGCGCAACATAAGTCGCGCACCATAAGTCGCGCATCACAAGCTTATTCCACACCATGATCTTGGTGCTTCCTCTCTCACAGTCATCATGGTTCTCTTGTGCTCGGACGATCAATGAAGTGTTATCTACATTACACCATGATATAGTGAGGATACTCTCCAGCAAGAAGGTCATCCCGACAGCGGCCCTGCTACCTACAACCCCATAGCATCTCTGTTTCCTGGCTCTCGGAAACGGTCTTGCTGCGTAACCCGACCTGTAGCCTAGCCGCGTACCCCACAACATCTCTGTTTCCTAGCTCTCGGAAACGGTCTTGCTGCGTAACCCGACCTGTAGCCTCGCCGCGTACCCCACATCATCTCTGTTTCCTGGCTCTTGGAAATGGTCTCGTTGCGCATCCTTACCTGTAGCCTCACCGCGTACCCCACAGCACCTCTGTTTCCTGGATCTCGGGAACGGTCTTGCTATGCAACCCCAACCTATAGCCTCACTGCCTATCCCTCAACAATTCTATTGTCTGGCTATCGGCAATAGTCTCACTGCGTGACCCTCGCTAGCAACCTAGTCGCCCAGCTCTCGGAATCTATTCCTCGCCTCCTCTAAGAAAAAGGGGGGGGGGAGTAGGGTTGGTACGCCGCAATCCAGCTAGGTGTAGCCCGAGCAAGAAAGATCCTCAAGATGGTTATTAATGCAGACTATGTAGATGGTTACTGGTGACATCCCATCTCGCATGGCTACCACAACAATCACGTCGGATAACAGTCTCAGGGACTGAATGGCAAGCTTACGCTTCTTAGCTACCCCGGTCCTACATTCCACCGACATCAGTGTCGCGTAACACTCTTTAGCAGCCTCGGTCCGCATGATCGCAACAACAGTTACGTTGCATCTCACCGACCGGCTCGCACTCCTCTCAATGAAGGAGTATCAAGTCAGCTCAAGCAGTACTTGGCTCATCGCATAACCCCACGGCTCTCGTGCGCGAGGTTCGGTCATTTCTCTTTATTATTTAATGCTTTGGTGCTTTATCTAGTCCGATCCGATTGTCAGCAACCCAATCGCATCAGACTAGGGGGACTTGATGACACACAGTTTATATGACTTAGTCCAGTCCGATGTCATTGGTCGCGTACCAATAACACCAGACTGGGGGGACTTGATGATATATGGTCCATTGGCATGGCATAGACTGCTCTAGCGCGCCATCCTGGCCTGGCGCGCTCCTACCAGCCCTGCCTAGCATTTCCTTGCTAGCCTTGTTGGGGACTCCCTTGCCAGCCATGCTGGGGACTCCCTTGTCAGCCCTGTTGGGGACTCTCCTGCCAGCCCGGCCAGGCGCTCCCTTGCCTGGCACTCCCTTGCCATCCTTTCCTGGTGCGCGCCCGCCAGCCTTGCCTGGTGCACGCTCGCCAGCCTCGCTCGGCGCCTCCGGGCGGGGCTCGCCCAGCTCCTTGCTAGCTGGGCCTGAATTGGGCTGGCCCAAGGCCTGACCTAATTGTCCCCTATATAATGAACAGTACCTCCTCCATGAAGGAGGACTCTGGCCCTAGATCCTTCCCCTTGGCTCAGCCGTCACTATACTCCGGCAGGGTGGCTCAGCCGCCACCCGCCGCCATACACCACCACCAGCACCAAGATGGTTCTCTCTAGCTAAAGGGAGCCATCTCAGATCTACCAGATGATCTAACTTGACCGTCGGAGTCCGCTCCCGGGGCACAGTCCCCGGGGCGGTTCTAACGACTTTGCACTGTGATGTCAGATCTCCGCCGCAGCAGAAGACCAGAAGAGCGGTCGGAGGTCGATGTCGCATCACTAATGAAGATGATGTCCCAGAAATCATTCTTCACTCCCTCCACCTCCTCCAATTATTCTCCCTAACCCACAAGTTCAAGGTGATGGGTTTTGAGCATTCTAACACTTCCTAAGTGTACATGCAACCCTAATAACCTTGGATCTATGTTTGTCTAATTATCATGCAAAGTTGAATTCCAAGGTTATATTCATATCTAGCATACATGGGGAACAAATTTTAACTTGCATGAAAGATAGAATAACTTACCTTGTTGTTGCTTATGATCCTTGAAACCTTGTGAGCCTAGCACCCCAAGTGTGATGCCTCAAATGCTTCACACAACACCAAATGCATTTGGAATGACTTTAGAGAGAATACACACTTCTAAAATCGGCCTAGCCCTCTTGTTTCTTATGTGTAGCCTATTTTGGTGGAGAATGGGTTTCTTATATAGTGTTGACACATCTAGGGTTACACCATGTAAACCCTAATGTGTCATGACTCTTCATTTCCATGACCCATGGGTTTGTAACTCCCATGGAGCATCCATGGAGCATCCTATGGGTGGAACCCAACTTGATAATCCATGGAGCCTCTTAGCCCACTATATAAGATATGGAAGATTTACATAATCTACCCATATATTTAATTAGTTATCTTTTGATCACTTAATTAATTCTAAATTAATTCTTGATCAAACTAATTAAATAATATTATTAATATATTAGAACTTATAATATATTAATAAACCATAAGTGTTATTTCTCTCATTTTAGTTTATCCATTTGCATGGTGCCATGCAACCCAAATGGACCATGCCGGGTCGGGTCAAGTACATACCAGAAATAGTTATGGACTTAGACACCTTATCCAACAGTCTCCCACTTTGATAAGTCTAATAACTATAACTGCAATACTTCAGGAACCGATCGGCAATCGTAGCTCTTTCAAGGTCTCTCGGAACTGAGAAGATGATGATACGCCATTTAAGATAAGTGATCATATAATCCTCTGTTCTATATATCAGCCGGACAAATACATGGAACAATGTCTTACTTATTGTCCAGCAGTTTGTTTCCCGATTTCCGATTTGTTTGACAAAGAACTTAATTGAACACATCAACTTAGTTCTGACCGGGCCCGGTACATAGGTCAAAACAAAATCATCGAGGGGCCCGGATATCAGCTTCTAATCCAAGAAGGAACAAATAAACTTCGACTCATATGTTTGTTCTACTACTCATTGAATTATACACAAGAGCACGTTTTATAACATCGAGTTACCAATGCGTTTCCGTACAATCAATGCATAACCAACTCATAAGTAACAAATCATATATCTAGGTTTGAAGACTTATATGATATTACCGTCTCACGATCACTCGAGATAAATTCCATGAAGTGATTCCAGTGAGCGTGGGTTGAGTCCAATGCTCAGAACTTATGAGCACTCATGAGTGTTGTAGCCATGTCCAACAACTTAGACCTCTGCAACCAATCATGACAGTCTTGATTCATACCTACTTCCGACATATGACCGACTGTGGAGGTTCGAATAATATGATATACCAAACATAATTATTCTGGAAGTCAAAACATGCAAAAGAAATATAGTAAACGATCGACAAGAGATAGCAACACTTTACTCATAAATAAAACACCTTTTATTCATCATCTAATGTCAATTACACTTTACAAATTTCAAGGTTATCTAACTACTAAATCTAATATCATCCTTCAGCCCTATGCTCCGAGCATTGCCACGAGGAGTCCTTCTTCTATTCGATGTCTAATGAAATGGTATTTTCTGTCGATGTGTCTGGATCTCCCGTGATCCCTTGGCTCCTTGGCTAAGGCAACTGCACTTTCACTATCACAGAAAATTTCCATTGGCTCTTTAATAGCTGGTACAACTCCAAGGTCTCCAATGAAGTTCTTCAGCCATATCGCCTCCTTTGCTGCCTCGCTAGCTGCTATATACTCTGATTCGCAAGTTGAATCAACCACTGTCTCTTGCTTGGAACTCTTCCAAGAAATTGCTCCTCCATTTAAGGTAAAGACCCAGCCTGACTGAGAGCGGAAATTATCCCTATCAGTCTGAAAGCTAGCATCACTATACCCTACAACTCTCAAGTCTTCACTCCCACCGAGGGTAAGGACCCAGTCCTTAGTCCTCCGTAGGTACTTGAGGATATTCTTTACCGCAGTCCAGTGTGCCTTGCCAGGGTTCCCCTGATACCTGCTAACCATGCTCAAAGAAAAGGCTACATCAGGTCGAGTACACGTCATAGCATACATGATCGATCCTACAGCCGAAGCATAAGGTATTCGACTCATTTCTGCTATCTCAGCCTCAGTACTAGGGCTTTGTGTCTTACTCAATCTGGCGTTACTCTGGATGGGTAACTCTCCTTTCTTGGAGTCCTGCATGCCGAATCTCTTCAGCACCTTATCCAAGTAGGTACTCTGACTAAGTCCAATTAGTCTTTTACTCCGGTCTCTCAAGATCCTTATCCCTAGAATATAGGCAGCTTCTCCTAGGTCCTTCATAGAAAAACACTTCCCAAGCCAGGACTTAACTTCCTGCAGAGTTGGGATGTCATTTCCTATGAGTAGTATGTCATCCACATACAATACCAAAAAGCTAACTATACTCCCACTAGCCTTGACATATACACAAGATTCATCTTCACTCCTAGAAAAGCCAAATTCCTTGACTTTCTGATCAAAGCAAAGATTCCATCTGCGAGGTGCTTGCTTTAACCCATAAATGGATTTCTCAAGCTTACACACTCTATTAGAGTACTCTGTGTTGACAAAACCCTCTGGCTGACTCATGTAAACATCCTCAGCCAACTTTCCATTAAGGAAAGCGGTTTTGACATCCATTTGCCATATTTCATAGTCATGAAATGCGGCTATGGCTAACAGAATCCTAATAGACTTAATCTTGGCCACTGGAGAAAAGGTCTCATCATAATCAACTCCCGGAGTTTGTAAGAAACCCTTTGCAACCAGTCGTGCCTTATAAGTGTGTACATTACCATCCATGTCGGTCTTCTTCTTGAAGATCCATTTGCACCCTACAGTCTTACGACCTGGTACATTCTCAACCAAGTTCCAAACTTGATTGTCATACATGGACTGTATCTCGCTGTCCATTGCCTCTTTCCACTTGGCTGACTCAGGGCCTGCCATGGCTTCCGCGTAACTGTTAGGTTCATCCAGACCTATCAGTGTCTCATCACTGATAAGTGTATCACCTTCCGCAATAATATGGAATCCATAGTAATGCTCAGGTGCATTCCTAACCCTTGTGGAACACCTCAGAGGTACAAACTTGTCAATTGGCTCAACAGGAGTTTCCTCCTCAAGTTGAGTGCTAGGGTTTGAAGTTCCTTCACCACTTGACTCTTGAATTTCTTCAAGGTCAACTTGCCTCCCACTGTCTCCTTGGCTTATGAACTCTCTCTCTCGAAAGAAAGCCCTCCTAGCTACAAAGACCACATTCTCACTAGGTCTGTAGAAGAGGTAACCAAAGGATTTCTGTGGGTAGCCGATGAAAATACACCTCTCACTTCGAGGTTCGAGCTTATCATGAGTCTCGCGTCTCACGAAAGCCTCGCAACCCCAAATCTTAATGTGGTCTAGTTTGGGTACTTTACCAGTCCACATCTCATGAGGAGTTTTGGCAACTTTCTTTGTGGGAACTAGATTAAGGATATGGGCGGCAGTTTCTAAGGCATACCCCCAAAATGAGATTGGTAGCGAAGCTCGACTCATCATGGAACGAACCATATCCAACAAGGTTCGATTACGCCTCTCAGCTACACCATTCAACTGCGGTGTCCTGGGAGGTGTCAATTGTGAGACAATCCCATATTCCCTAAGATAGTCGAGGAACTCTGAACTAAGATACTCACCACCTCGATCGGATCGAAGCATCTTAATGTTCCTTCCCAATTGATTCTCGACTTCCTGTTTAAACTCTTTAAACCTCTCAAAAGTCTCTGACTTATGCTTGATTAAGTAGACATATCCATATCTACTGTAATCATCAGTAAAAGTCAAATAATAACGATTAGCATCCCTTGTGGCATGTTTGAAGGGCCCACACACATCCGTGTGTATAAGATCCAACAAACCTTCACCCCTCTCACAAGAACCTGTGAAGGGTGACTTTGTCATTTTTCCAAGTAAGCATGATTCGCAACTATCATCTGACTTTAGGTCAAATGACTCCAAGACTCCATCCTTTTGGAGTTGGCCTATGCGTTTCTTGCTTATATGTCCAAGACGACAATGCCATAATGATGCTTTATCCAAGTTATTATCATTAACAGAATCAATACACAATACATTATTTCCTAAGTTATCAACCACAGATACAGTTTCATACACACCATCACAAGGTAATGCTTTAAAATAAAGAACATTATTAAAGAAAGCATTAATCGAACCAACTTCATTATCAAATGAAAAGGTGAAACCTTGTTATACAATGCATGAAAGGAAATAATATTTCTTGCCATTTCTGGCGAATAACAACATTTATTCAAATCTAAACTAAACCCACTACTTAGCGATAAAGTATAAACTCCAATCTTGGTGACAGGTAAAGCTTTCCTATTCCCCATGATTAAGTTTATTCTTCCATGCTCCACATTCTCACTTCTTCTTAGTCCCTCCAAATCAGAACAGATATGAATACCACAACCGGTATCAAGGACCCAAGAGTTAGAATGGGGTGAGTTATTAGATAAGATAGTGTAAATACCTGGATGGTTGGGTTTAACTTTCCCATCCTTCACATCTTGCTGGTACTTTGGGCAGTTCCGCTTCCAATGTGACTTTTCATGGCAATAAAAGCATTTAGCCTCTTTAGGGTCAGAAGAAGGAGTGACAAAACCTTTCTTGGTTCCACTTGAAGAAGAGCCATCAAGGGTCCTAGCCTTGGTACCCTTCGAAGAGCTCTTCCTCTTCTTCCCTCTACCTTTCCCGATTGCCAAAACCGGGGCGGAGTTTGGAGTAGGAGTGTTAACAACCGACTTACCCTTAAGACCTGTTTCTGCGGTCTTGAGGAGTCCCTGAAGTTTGTTGAGTGTGACCTCTTCCTTATTCATGTGATATGTCATGCGGAATTGATCATAGCACGATGGTAAGGAGTGCAAAATGATATCTATTGCAAGCTCCTCAGGGAAGTTCACATTAAGCTTCAGCAACCGATCCACATACCTTTGCATTTTCTGCATGTGGCTCGTGACGGATTCCCCGTCCTTCATCATGGTTGTTATGATAGAGCATATGATTTCATACCTCTCTTGTTGTGCACTTTGATGGTATCTTTCCATCAGATCTTGGTGCATTTCAAAAAGGGTAGAAGTCCTCATAGGACTTTTGGAGTTCCGCTGTCATGGTGGCCAACATGATGCATGCCACTTTTGTAGCATCCCTTTCATGTGCCCGGAAGTCAGCGATCTCCTGGGGAGTTGCAGTGGTCTCATAAATCTCCTTAAGCTCCTTGTGAAGGACATATTCTTTGTCCTCGTAGCGGGTAATCATCCTGATGTTTCTGATCCATTCATTGAAGTTGGATCCATCAAAAGTGACTTTCCCACACAAGTTCATAAGGGTAAAGGAGCCATTAGGATTAGAGCCAGAAGCAACATTGTTTGAAGACATCTGAAAGAAGAGAACAGATTAGTTTAGATATTAAGAGAAGCCTTAATAAAACACCCAAATGTAATATTAAGGCTAGGATCCAATCACAATATATTATAACTTAGAAGAGGTATGCCGTAATCCAAGCTATAACATATTTGAAAGGTAGGTGAATGACGATTCACCAATTTCCACCATGAAAAACGAAATATAAATATTAGGTTTTTAATTGGTTCTTAGAAATTCCTAGATTCTTTTGAGATTCAATGAACTTTTCAAAGGCATGTTTCAATCTCGAGTGTGCCCTCCAAGTTTTGTGACTGGGATACCGAGGATCACAAAACGAGGTGTGAAGTAACCATGCAAATCACTTGGTACCCTCAAGGTTTATCACTCAATCGATGTGCCGGTAAACCACACACGCTCCACCGATGCTATGGTAAACCTTAAGTCACCCTTTACCTACCTTGTTAAGTCCAAGTTAGTGTGCCGGTTAACCACACACGCTCCACCAACGACTTAAACAAAGTGTAAAGTGTAATTTCATGGATTAGCACCTTATTCACATTTTCCTAAAGTAACTAAGATTGGGAATTTAATAAAAGCATTTAGTTACTTTATAATATTCATCATACTTTTAATGAGAATTTATAAGTCCTTGTCTTACCCATTTGGCTAACGACCCTCCACCGATCAAGGAAGCGGTGGGTGAGAGTGGACACCCATTAAGTTGCCATTTTATAGGCAACAACCTTATACCCCCCTTATAGACCGGCTTCGTGAATGAGGCGTACTAGCGGTAAGACGACTTGACGTTATACATATATATATTAGTAACTTATAATATTATAAAGTATAAGGGTTGAATTTTAACTTTTAAAATTCTAAGGGTTGGACCTAAGTTTTAATCAAGACTTTACATGTTCCAAAACTTGAGGGCAAGTTTTGTAAACTTCCAAAACTTTTCATTTCTTATAACTTATGAATTAATTGAGTAATAAAAATGAAGACTCTTCATTTTTATAACTCTTGTGTTCTTTTAATGGCTTTAATAAAAGTGAGACTTTTGGTTTTCCATAACTTGAGGACAAGTTATGGACTCCATTAAAACACATTATGATCATGAATTAAACTCCCATGAAGGTTACAAACAATTCCTATGATCATCTAATCTTTATAAGTTCAAGAACATGAATATGAACACTTTCAAGAATCCAAAATTACACTTAAAAAAAACTTGTAATTTTAATAATTGCCATTGTAAATGGATTAGCATAAACATTACACCATCTAAAACAAGCTTTAAAACATCAAAACAGTTTAGGGTAATGTTTCTAGTCCATTTCCAGCAACAAATGTGCAAACTTTCATACGAGCAGAAAACAGAAAAACGATTTTTTTTCAAGCTGTTTGCACACAAAAAAAAAACAACAACAAACGAACCTGTCTCTGATACCACTGATGAGTTTTGAGCATTCTAACACTTCCTAAGTGTACATGCAACCCTAATAACCTTGGATCTATGTTTGTCTAATTATCATGCAAAGTTGAATTCCAAGGTTATATTCCTATCTAGCATACATGGGGAACAAATTTTAACTTGCATGAAAGATAGAATAACTTACCTTATGATCCTTGAAACCTTGTGAGCCTAGCACCCCAAGTGTGATGCCTCAAATGCTTCACACAACACCAAATGCTTTTGGAATGACTTTAGAGAGAATACACACTTCTAAAATCGGCCTAGCCCTCTTGTTTCTTATGTGTAGCCTATTTTAGTGGAGAATGGGTTTCTTATATAGTGTTGACACATCTAGGGTTACACCATGTAAACCCTAATGTGTCATGACTCTTCATTTCCATGACCCATGGGTTTGTAACTCCCATGGAGCATCCGTGGAGCATCCTATGGGTGGAACCCAACTTGATAATCCATGGAGCCTCTTAGCCCACTATATAAGATATGGAAGATTTACATAATCTACCCATATATTTAATTAGTTATCTTTTGATCACTTAATTAATTCTAAATTAATTCTTGATCAAACTAATTAAATAATATTATTAATATATTAGAACTTATAATATATTAATAAACCATAAGTGTTATTTCTCTCATTTTAGTTTATCCAATTTCATGGTGCCATGCAACCCAAATGGACAATGTCGGGTCGGGTCAAGTACATACTAGAAATAGTTATGGACTTAGACACCTTATCCAACACAAGGTCACTCAAGCCCTATTGGCAAGCAAAGTCTATGTGTGCTCACATCTTGGAGATAAAGTCACATATTGACAAGCCGTGAGAGTTGGGTGTCAAAGTCTTGAGGAAGTTGGATGTTCAATCACTTCCTAAGTCACATAGTGAGTTCTTTAAGGACTACTATGTAAGAGACTATGACATGACCCTTAATAATCTTATCTATTTGCTAGGTGTTGCTGAATCAACAATGATTTGGAGCACTGGTAAAGCAAATTTGATTAGAAGATCAACTTCCCATACTTCCATGGAAATTGACAATGGTAACATTGAAAATCTAGAAAAGCTTTCTCTTCCCAATGGAAAGGGATCGGCCATAGTCAACTCGGTTGACCAAATGGTAAAGAGAAAGGCTAAGTCTGAGATAGTCCCATGTACCATTCCCAAAGGGTCCATATGTTTCTATTGCCAAAGGAAGGGGCATTGGTTGCGAAGCTGCCCTAACTACCTGAAAGATCTGAGAGAAGGTCAAGTCAAAAGTTTGACTCTACCTCAGGTAAGTCCACTATCTAACTTTATTAAGTTCCTATTTGGAGATTCTTTTTACATGATGTGACTGGGTCACATGTTGAAGTTTTAAGAATCAAAGAAAAGAGAGGAAACTTAAAGAAGAGTAAGCTGATTCTGATCACGAAGATGGATTTCGATCGCATGGTTCGGTGATCAGAATTTTTGAGCTGCTGCTTAAGAGTTGTGATAGATTGCTTAGGAATAGATAACAACATAGTTTTCATATGCATCTGCATTGTAAGGATAAGTTTTTCCATAAGTTTTAAAATAAAAGAAAATTTTTGATTTTATTTATTTTAAGTATCCTTACAATGACATTTGTGAAAAATTGTTATTTATATGATTCCATTGATAGCAACATTGGAAAATGGATTTGATTCTGTCGTTTGTGGTAGTGTCATAATTTACCAAATAAGGAAAGATTCTCATCGACCAAGTTTCAGTTGGAAAGAAACTTGGAATCATGCAAGTTGTATTATATGGTGAATGAGAATTATTCATGTTTGTAAAATTAAGACTAGTTCCTTGTTCACATGTATATGTGATCCAAGTGAAGGACTAAGGGATCGAGTACACATTCTTGTGCACTGGTCAAGTCCACCATAAAAGATCGATAAGACTATTCGTCATGATTTACTAAAGTTTAGTAAATATGGTTATACTTACAAGTTTAAGTATAATTCTGAAGCATTGGAAAAGTTTCGATGTATGACAGAACGAATAAGAAAAATCAAATTTGGCAGAAAGATAAAAGTTTCTCAAAACTAAAAATATGGGAGAGTACTTTAGTATCATAGTTCTAAAATTGTTAGAATTGTTTAGACACACATGTGTGTTATCATAGTTCTAAAATTGTGAGAAGTGGCAAAGGTCTAAACAATTGAGACTATGATTACGGCATCCCTTTTCATAGTTCTAAAATTGTTTAGACACACATGTGTGTTATCTAAGGAAAGGTGTATGATTTTGATAAAGTTTTATCAAAGCATTTTGGTAATAAAGTCAATAAAGTATTGATTTCTAGAAGTCCAGCTTATTTCTGAGCACATGTCAAAGCTAGTGGGAGCATAAGTGTTATGCTAATAATCATCATGTTAGTGGGAGCATGATAATTATGATAAGTGTTGCAAGTTAGCAATATTAATTATAGAAAACAAAAGTTTCAATTGGGAAAAGTTGTTTTGCTATAATTAAGGGAGAGGAAATTATACTTCATTTCAAATCTAAAAGCTTAGATCGTGAGATTTTAATCATCTTTAGTCAAGGATATATATGATTTTATGTTGGAAATGGCTCAACATAAGGAAATTCTATATATGGGTCCTTTATTTGCGTTCTAAAATTCGATTATGATTACGACATCCTTTTTCATGATCTGAATTATGAGAACTTGGTAAATAGAAATAGAAATATTATAGCAAAAAGACTGGTCTAGTATCATGTCTTTATGTGAGACATCATGAATTGTATCCTATATGCTTCGGATATAGGATCGATTGCATGTACTATAATATTCATCATTTCTAAATTTTCCAAATGCTCAGGGCATTAAGAGGGGAAAAGTCTAGAATTGGATATGACTAAAATTATTAAGCAATTGTCGAGGACAATCTAAAGTTTACCAAAGATTGGTTGCTCAGGGACAGTTGGAAGTATGGTGTTAATTGTTGGAGAGGACCATATTGACATATTCTGAAAAGAGGCAACTCTTGGTCAGAAGTGATAGTCAAAATGAGAATATGGAAATATTCTCATAGGTGGAAGTTATTCATTAAATTTGTGTAAGATTAGGAAACTTAATGCAAGAAGGATGCTCAAAGCATTGTACTTTAAATTTGAGACTTCGTTTCCATGGAATGATCTCCATTGGAATACTCTGTAATGTCTGTTGACAAGTCTTTGTGACTTTGTGCATACTCATTACGAGAGGATCAATGCATATAAGTTTAGAATCTAACAGATTTCGGTAAATGGTAGGAATTTGGAATTCTTACATTTACGGTAAAGATTTGGGATTGTGAAATGAGAATCATTGGAATTATGTTCAATCGATCTATTCCACAAATTAAAGATCATAGACAAACTTAGTGTGCATACTTGGTGTATGGAATAACTAATGTTTGGAAAAACATAGTGTGCATACTTGGTGTATGGCATGACTAGTGTTTAGAAAACATAGTGTACATGCTTGGAGCATGGGACAACTATTGTTTTTAATTCAAGTATAAAGTTGATAGTTTGAAACAGTATGCAATGAATAATGTGTGATCAATATGGTGATAAATATAAGGTGTTCTATTTATATTCATAAGTTCTGAGACTATATTGGATTCGATTATTCTTGTGTTTTACTTTGCATGTTTTGACTTCCAGAATAACTAGGTCGTTCTTCCCGAATGACTAAGTTATTAAAACCATCCACAGTCGGTCATATGTTGGAAGTAGATATGAATCAAGACTGTCATGAAGCTGGTTTGTAGATGTCCAAGGTAGTGGACATAGCAAGAGTTGCTACAACATTCATGAGTGCTCATAAGTTCTGAGTATTGGATTAAACCCACGCTCATTTGACTCACTTCATGGATTTTATCACGAGTGATCATGAGATGATAATATCTTATATTCTTTAAACCTAGAGATATGAGTTGTTGCCTATGAGTTGGTTATACATTGATTGTACGAAAACGCATTGGTAACTCGATGTTATAAAACGTGCCTTTGTGTATGATTCAACAAGTAGTAGAACAAGCATATGAGTCAAAGTTTATCCATTCCTTTTACCCTTAAAGGGATAAAAGCGATATCTGTGGGCCCCTCGATGATTTAGTGATGACACCCCGAACTGCTTGGCCAATCCAGGACTGATTTGATTTGTTCAATTAGTCGGTCGTCATAAATCGGAAATCGAGAAACAACAAATGGATAGAGATAATTATTATAATCCATGTCTCAGTCCATATGATATCTAAAACGGAGGAATATATGATCCCTTATCTAATGGCCGCGTCATTGATTTGTTCGGAGTTCGACAACAACTTTTAAGAGCTACGATTGCTAGTCAGGTTTTGAAGTCATACACAATAATAGTTTTAGACTTATCCAAGTGGGAGACTATTGGATTAGTGTCTAAGCTCATAACTATAATCGGTATGTACTTGACCCGACTTGGCATGGTCCATTTGGGTTGCACTTCACCGGAACAATTTATATGGATAGTCTTTTGAGAATAGTATGTTTATGATTTATATTAATATATTATAAGTTCTAATATATTAATATGGAATCATATTATTTAATTAGTAGTGATCAAGAATTAATTTAGAATTAATTTAGTGATCAAAAGGAACTAATTAAATATGGACTCTTATATATATAGTATGGGCCAAGTTCATTTAGGTTGGGCTAAGCTTGCATGGATAGTCCATGGAGTTTTTAACCCATGGATCCTATGGAAATGAAAGGTCATGGGTATTAGGGTTGACATGAATGTAACCCTAATCCTCCATACTATATAAAGAGGTCCTTGGCACTTGAAATTGGCACTAGTGTGTGAGAACAAAGGGTGGGCCGATTTCTAGGAGTGCAAGCTATTCTCTCAAGTTTTCCAAAGTGTTTATGGTGATTTGTGATTCCACTTGAGGCTTCCACACTATTGGGGCTAAGCTCTTAAAGTTCAAAGACTTCAAGCTCCATCAAAATGTATGTCATCTAACCAGGCTTTTGTAGTATAGTTGCTTCATAATATGCTAGTTAGGATGAAACCTTGGAATATCAAATATTTGCATGTATAATAGAGAAAACATAGATCCAAGGTTTATAGGGTTGCATGTACACCATAGGAGTGTTAGAATGCTCAAAACCCATCATACATATCATTTAAACCATGCATACAACAGATAGGGATGTCGTGCACTCGTCCCCAGGGTCTTACTCCAGGATGCCATGGGCTCTCCACATGGTCTTACACCTAAGTGCCATGGGCTCTCCCATGGTATTTGATAGGAAAGCCATGGGCTCTCCACATGGTCTTACATCCAAGTGCCATGGGCTCTCCCATGGTCTTCCATACAACATACCACATATATCAATAGCATACTTTCTAGCTCATACTAACTAAAATATCACATGATACAATCACAGCTAGGATACTACACATCATAAAATGGGTCGGCCTTAGTGCCTTAGACCCATTGGTATGGTGAGGAGACTTACCTCTCAAAGGCTGAATTGGTAAGCTGAAGTCAAATATATCCCACACACTGCTCCTTCTCATCTGCCTATACTCATCAAGTGATTAACTTAACGTCATCCCATAAATACTCTCATATCAAACCTGGTCAACGTCAAGGTCAAGGTCAAAGTCCTCAGTCAAGGTCAACAGTCCATGTTGACCTCGACTCGTCGAGTATAACCAGCCACTCGTCGGGTTCCTTGCTTAACTCGTTAACTCGCTGAGTCACTTGAGTGACTCGTTTTCAGCCTTTTCCAGTGGGATCCAGGGTCCCAAATTCAGATTTAGCCTTCCCTATAGTAGATGTCACGTAAAGTTGCAAAATTTACGTGCATGCAAGGCCTCACATGGCCATAACACCAAAACTAGTCTTCATACAAGGTTCTTGTGCATGGAAAGGGGCTGAACTGCATAAAGGGAGCAACTTTATGCCATTGGGGACCTAAAGAGGTCCAGATCTGGGATCATAAGTCCAGATTCAATCTTGACTCCATTTTTCCCAAAAATGGTCATTCACTTCTAAAGAAATGAGATCTAAACAACTAGAGGTCAAGGTCATGACTTTTTACCTTAGAATGGTGACCAATACAGTGTAGATGCTGAATCCACTACTTCCCTTCTTGCTCCTTCTTCTAATTCCCTTCTTCAACACTCCAAGTTTGCTAAACCAAGCTCTTCTTCTCACTTACGGGGGGATTACGGCCGCAAACTACTTTCTGTAGGGAGATAGGGTGCTAGGGAAGGCCACAAGGGCGGTTAATGATATTTATATAGGGGCAAACCCCGAAATTAGGGTTTTCTCTTTAGAACTCCAACTCGTTGAGTTGGACTTCCGACTCGCCGAGTTGGTCCTGATCTGTGTCCATGATTAAACGCCCTTACTCGACGAGTTGGACTCCCAACTCGCCGAGTCCATGCACCAACAACCCTGAAATTAAATAAATCAAATAATACCTGGAACAGGTGTTATATTGTGAGTATGTGCTACTCCAAGAGCTTAGAGTGTTGGATCTTAGCATTTCTGAAGTTGTTAGTGCATAAAAATGTCATCTTGATGAGTTTGGATGAACCATATGAGATTTGGTGTTCATATTATGGATATAGATGGATAAAAACAAGTGTTGGGTCCCATTAAGACATTCAAAGGAGTAAAGTTGCCAACTCTATGTGTTAAGTCATTATTTAGGATCAGATCTGAGAAGTGGACTTAGTGGCTTAACCATTTAAGCACTTAATGGCGAGATTGGGATGTTGTGGAGTACGTTAGGCGTACCCAGCTCGTACGCGGCGCGTGCTGGACAAAGGAGGCGTACGCTGGGCGTACTCAATTGAAAGAACCCCTTTCTATACTTTCATATTTCTGAAAGACCCAAACTTTCATACTTGACAATATAGTTACTCCAAAACATGCTACATGCATATTCATAAAACAATATTTTTACATTGATAAAGTCATTACAAAAGATTGGATACAAACCGACTATGTTTTAAGATTTTACATGACTACCCAGGATATTGTAATTTTATACATACATGAACTGAAGTACAAAAGTATTATTACAAACTATTCTAAGTCTTCCAACTATACTGGGTGCTTATTGCCTGCATTATGTTAAAACATTGGGAGGGGTAAGCGATAACGCTTAGTGAGTTCAATAATAGATACAATATAACGTTATGCCATATATATACCAATATGGCAGAAGCAATTAGAAGCAAGGAACAACAAAGACATAATGTGATAAGCTTTCCCTAACAATCATTGATTTGATTTAAATATATACCATCATTTAGACATAACAATTTTCATACTTGATAAACATCAATAACGCTTCGGCCCAAATGGCACTGAAGACAAACAATTTCTGATTAACATTAATGTAGATTTCAGGTTTTCATGCCCTGTCTAACCATATGCCAATGCCATAGAATAGAGTCATTCACTTACTGGGGGACATGCTCTACCTGGCCAGAGGCTACATACCAGTGCCACTGTGAATCTGAGTTTGTAAACTGATCACATGGTCAAAGGTATAGCTTTGCTATCATAAATAGCAGAAATAAAAATAACACGGGAAAATACTCAGGAATAACATTCTACCGAAGCCAAAGTGATGTCTATGTCATACACTTCATGGTCAACGGTTCATACCAATACCCAAGTGATGCCTATGTCATACACTTCAAGTCAGAGGTACAGCCTTACTATAAAAATAGCGGATACAACAACTCGAGATGATAACATGGAAACGCACATAGCACATATAACACATAAAATACAATTGTTTCTACATATTAAACTCACCTTGAATTAACCGGGGGTCAAAATAATAATTTGGGCAGCATTTCGGCTCTAAATATGACTTTCGTCGTTGAAAACTGGGCCTTGCGAAGGTAGAGCTTCGAAACCGAAAAGATAAATTTTTCGGGCTTCTCGGGAATCTCGGGGCGCGTTTCAGGCTTTGTAATAAGTATCGGGGCTTCGGGGGATGTCGGGATAGTAAAAATATTGAAAAGGGTGAAAAAGTGTGAAATTTCCAAAATTAGCCGGGAAGTCTCGCAAGGTTGGTATTTATAGAGGAGGAGATCCGGAGCTTCAGATCCGAGGCTGGGAAGCGAGAGGCTCGCATGCGAGGCTCGGACCAGCTGTCAGCAGGGTGAGGTTCGGTTCGGACACCTGCTCGCTTCGGATTGGGCCTCCTCTTCGGTCGAATCAGAAGCCTACACGCGGGTCGGATCACGTGGGTTTCATGCGCGGATCACGTGGCTTTCTTCGGACACCTGTGCGACACACGTCGCTCCTCGGGCATGCCACGCAGCAGCTTCGGACACGTGGCCAGCTCCGAGCGAGGGTGACGTGGCAATTACTATTCATGCGAAATTTCTCGAAGAATGTGCCCAATCTTGTAAAATCCATAACTTTCTCATACGGACTCCGTTTTTGACGTTCTTTATATGCACGCGTAGAGAAAATTATGCTCTACAACTTTCGTTTAGACTTCATCGGAAAATTTTGAATTTATTTTTTATATTATTATTTTTAACAGACCGGGACTGGTAAATCCGTTAAAAATTCATAACTTCTTCATCCGACGTCCGTTTTCGTCAGACTTTTTACCATTGTACTGCTAATGACGAGACCTTCGATTCTCATTTAGGTTGTGTCGGCTAAAAATCACTCGATCTAAAATTCGAGTTTTTAGCTGTCTACTGCTACGCTGAAACTTGTAAAAATCATAACTTCCTCATACGAAGTCAGATTTTGGCGTTCTTTTTATCGAACTTCTCGGTTTAACGAATACTACGACTTTCATTTAGATCACTAAGGCTAAAAAGTAGTTTATCAAAAACTCACTTTTTACGTCATTCGGCACTGTGCCGGTTTTATCGCAGATCTTCGATTGGTCATAACTTCTTCGTTATAACTCGGATTTCAACGAGGTTTTCGCCTACGTGTTTCTAACGAGATTATCTACAACTTTCATTAATAAAATTTTACTTATTTCAAATTTTATATTTTCGCTAAATTTCACTATTTGGCTTTTAATTGGAATCTCATAAGACTTCCAACATTTAATGAGTGATTCTAAACATAGTTTTACTTCATTTCTAGTAAAAACTATCTGTTAGAACTTAACACTCAATTTCTCATAATATTTCATAATATTATTAACTTTTTAATTTACATAACACGATTTCAAAACGTGTATGTTACATCAATCGTTTGACTTTTGTGGTTTGGGCCATATTTGGACTATTAGGGTTTTGGGCTTTGTTGGGCCACTAGCCTTTATGAATTTGGGCCATTGTGAGGTTTTGGGCCTCCTTGGATTTGGGCCCATATTGGACTTTAGGTGTCCTTTAGGAACTGGGCCACTATTAGGCTTTTAGTGCCATTGAGTTTGGGCATTGGTCTTTGGGCCAGTCGAGGGGAAGGGTAAAATAGTCTTTTACCCCTAGGAGTCGGGATTAGTGAATTAAGTCGCGATTATGGTTATGACCTGATCATTGATCATGATTGTATCTGATTGATTAGCACGGGGATTCTCCGGTCCAGTAGCTCGAGCATCGGTTGGATTGTCAGCAGACTAAGTTGAGTTTCCTTCACTATATCTGTGGGTCAAAGGCACCAATGTCAGCCCACTAGATTATGCTTGTAGGCTGATGATTTTCTTCGTGACAATTATCTGTTATGCCTGTATATACTTGATGCCTCTATGACTCTTATTGTTATGATTATATGTGTTAGTTGTAGGGGTGAAATAGACTCGTTACCGGTTTAAAGATACTGAAGGGGGTGAAATAGACCCAATATTGGTTGAAAGATACCGAAGGGGGTGAAATAGACCCGATACCGGTTGAAAGATACCGAAGGCGGTGAAATAGACCTAGTACAGGTTGAAAGATACCGAAAGGGGTGAAATAGACCTAGTACCGGTTGAAAGATACTGAAGGGGGGGTGAAATAGACCCAATTATGCTTTGACTATTATGCCTGTATGGTATGGGGTATTTTAGGGGAGCTCACTAAGCTTTGTGCTTATAATTTTTAGTTTATGTTTCATGTACTCCTAGCTCGAAACGGAAGGGTCCGACATGATCGCACCGCATCCGCCCATATATTCTGCATTATGTGATTTTGTACTATGATAATATTCACTATGATACACTTTCGGTTGATTTGATATGATTATTGGATGTGTGAAATGAATTAAAAGTAAATTTTTTGCCTGGAATTTTTGGGATGTTACAAGTTGGTATCAGAGCCTTGGTTTAAGGGATTCGGCCATACTCTCGAGTGTGTCTGAACTCATACCGAGGGTTTGGTAGATTTTTCCTAAAATAAATGTTTTATTAAAGGATTTTCTAATAAAAGAAAGGGGGTGATGCGTGCACTCAGCCGAGCTCAAGTAAGTGATTCCCAGAATACCCATACCTGTTTGTTATGTTATATGATATGAGAATTACATGCTAGATTAGGGCTAGGGATATGCTCATAATTTATGCTAGGAGAGATGCCTTTATATGCCTGATTGCTTGAGCATTTAGAATTTCATGCTAGTATGGATTTTCAGATGATTGTAGGGATTAGCCTCACATGTGATTCCTTATAGCCTAAGAGGAATTAAATGATGTTTCTGGCAGTAAGTGAGCTTGAGATGTCCTCTGGTTGGTTTGTAGTTTGAAGTGTTATTGCTCAAATGCTGCTTGCTTTGTGCTTTGTGGAATTCTCAGTGATGCGAATTAACTATTAAATGAATATGTTAAGTCACATGTTGCAAAGGTTAAATAATCTCAGAATGATTGATTTGAACCTATTGCGCAGCTCTTGTATGAGTCCAACCGTTGTAGGGATGAGTCTTTTACTCGAAGGATTATCTAAGATTTATGGCATGTGATTATATTTATAAGGTAGTTAGCTGACATTAGTGGGAGTTCTTCAACACCTAATGGCAGGGTGAGGTCGGGAACCTAGGAAAGCCTAGGAAGTGCTTTAGTGGGTTGGTTGCGTTCCTTAGCGGATATTTGGACTATCAGTTTGAGAAGGTGACTTGGAGGATTCGGGATGATTCTTGAGGAAAGTATAGATAGGTGTGGAAGGTAGTATTGGGCCCGTACTACTGAAAGCACAGGATCCATACTCGACTCGAGGAGAGTCACAGAGAACATAGGAAGCTGGTGGGATGAGGAATATTTGGGTATGATTTGATCATGTGTATGATTGCTTTTCAGTATGGTGATGAGCATGCATGAAGGAGGTTCAGGTTTTGGTTTAGGCTCTGGTGATGAGCCAATTGGTGAGAGGACTGTCAGGGTTCTGAGTTCGCTTGGATTGAGGAGATGGAATGTGTCTTTCGCACTAGTCCCTATCTCATAAGAGACAAGGTTCGGTTTGCCTTGGATCTCTTGCATCGTGTGGCAAGGAGTTGTTGGAAATTAATTGCACAATCTATTATGCTTACTGAGTTGGAGGTTATGTCTTGGGAGGAGTTTATGACCCGGTTTAGGGCAGATTATTTATATATTTATTTTTGAGGTTTCTTGAGTAACTCGGTGAGTTGGTGCCTCAACTCGTCGAGTAGAGTCGTGATTGGCCACGTGGGTTTAATGACCGACTCGACGAGTCAGAGAGCCGACTCGCCGAGTAGACGCTGTAAGATGAAAACCCTAATCTTCGGGGTTGGGTCCTATTTAAGAGAACTTATGTTCTCATTTTCGCCTCACCATCTGCCCAACTCCCCTGTGTGAAACCCTAATCGACCTTTAAGCTAAGAGAGAGAGTGTGTGAGCTAATCCTTGAGTGTTTTGGTGCATCTTTTGAAGAGAAGGGAAGGATTTCGAGCAAGGAACGAGAAGGGACTGTTAGATCCGTTGTTATTTCGTCCAGAGCTTCTGTGAAAGGTAAAAAGTCCACACCTTTCTCATTATGTTGGTTAGATCTCATGTTTATGGAGTTTAGGGCCTTTTCCTTCTAATTTTGGGGCTTTGAGTGTATTGAGTTCATCTAGAGATTTGGACTTCAGATTTGGACCTTGTGAGGTCCTTAGAGGCCAAAGGTCCCTGGTTTATTCAACCATAATAGAGCTTTTGAGTGAGAAACCCTTAATGGATTATGTTTTTGGAATTTCAAGCCCTAAGTGTCATGCATGGATGTAAAGCTTGTGGCTTTACGTGATAATCAAGCCTAGGGAGGCCAGATCTAGAGTTTGGGGTTGCTTTATGCCTTAAAAATGTGTGAATGAGAAACTGACTTAAGGGTCTCGACGAGTCAAAGAGCTGACTCGACGAGTCGTCTAGGGTTTTCCCCGATGAGTCTGGATATTGGTAACTCGGTGAGTCGACGAGACGACTCGACAAGTTAAGTTGGGTTTTCGCGATGTTCTGAGGAATAATGGGGACTCGGTGAGTCATATAGATGCACTCGGCGAGTCAGGTCAACATGGACAGTTGACTCGAGTTTGACTTCTTTTGACTTTAGGGTTTGGTCAAACATGAGGAATGGAGACCATGGAGGGGTAAAATGGTCTTTTACTCACTCCAAGAGTTAGAGAGAGAGAATAACCTTTGGTTTATTTAGAGTCGTGAATATAGTATTAATTAGAGATATTTATCGTATGTGTTAGGCGGAGGCTAGACCGGTGATTCGAGTTCGAGGTTGTCCGAGTTCTTACAAGGTGAGTCTTCTCACTATACTTACCATGAGTGGTATCTTTGTGTGACTGAGGTGTCTTATGTGCTTATATTGAGAATTGTGATATCCCGCATTATGTCTATGTGATTTATGTTGTGTATTATTCTGAGCTTGCTGAGTTAGGACCTGAGGGTCCACCCGAGTTGTGAGACCGGAGGGTCCCACTGAGACACATTGACCGGAGGGTCTTATCTGAGTATAGCCATGAGAGGCTAACGAGATATGTGTGGTATTTTGGGGAACTCACTAAGCTTCGTGCTTGCCGTGTTATGTGATATGTGTTTCAGGTTCTTCTTAGGATCGCGGGAAGGCGCCGCCTTGATTGTACACACCAGAGAAAGAGTTATGTTTTGAGGATCCTAGATTATTAATCAAACAATTATGGAGTTGCGTTTTGTAAATTAAATAAATGGGATTTTTGAGAAATGTGTTATGAGAATTATGTGATTTAAAATGAAAATTTTGTTTGAAAATTTACGGTGTTACAAGTTGGTATCAAAGCCTTGGTTTGAGGGATTCGGATGCACTTTCGGGTATGTATGGACTCAAACTGAGGATTTGAGAAAAATTTTCAAAAGAAATGATTTTTCTAAAACGAGCAAGAGTTTCTAAGAGAATAACGAGAATGGAGTAGTATGTACAATCAGCCAGAGCCCGATCGGTGATTTCCCTATTTGTGTTATAAGTTATTATTGAGATATTAGTGATGCATGCTAGAAGATAGGCTAGGTATTTCATATTTTAGGGCTAGAGTTGGCTGATTTGTGATGCCTTAGCCTAGGGATTGTTGCTATCTGTGATGTGCGTGAGGAGTAAGAGTATCTAGCATGAATCTTTTAGAGAGAACTTTGAGTAGAGGGGTAATCTAGGAGAGATACCTAGAAGAGCATTTGAGGAGTCTTCTGAGGGAGTAGTAAGATACCTGCGAGAGGTATGGTTGCTTAAGTTCAGTGATACCTTTTGAGTGTGAGTAGAGCAAGTGGAGTTATAGCCTTGAGTGGTTTTACGTGTTGGTGGAGATTATTCGATGCCCGAATGCTGCTTGCTTTGTGCTTTGTGGAGCTCTTGATGATGGGAGTCAGCTACCGAGTGAATATGACGATATTCAGGAGGTAGATGGCTGGCATCATGAGGGGTTCTTCAGCAGCTGATGGCAGCAAAGTGTGAGAACCTAGGAAGAGCCTGGGGAGTGACTTTAGTCAGAAGAGTACGCTGATAGAGGAGAGTATTCACTGGATAGAGACCAGGTATATCAGTATTAGTGATCAAGGAGGTTGAGCAGCTACTTAGAAAATCTGGGACGATCCGTGTGGAAAGTATGGGTAGATGTGGCAGGTAGTATGGGCCCGTACTACTGAAAGCAGAGGACCCGTACTCGAAATAGGGAGAATTCCAGAGGTTCTAAGTAGCAGATTGAGATGTGATAACATGGTTGAGTACCATGATTCGTAACAGATTGAAAGGTGATAACATGGTTCGAGTACCATGATTCGTAGCAGATTGAGAGGTGATAACATGGTTCGAGAACCATGATTCGTGGCGGTTAGTGCTTCAGAGTTTACCAGTTATCCCGTTGTGATTGATTAGACTAAGAACATATATGATAGAGTGTGGGGCCAGAGGGCCATGTCGAACGAGTTTCAATGGAGCATACTGTGAGAGGGAAATCGAGTTAGTTTCCGAGAGATTTTATTGGTGAGATGCCAGTTGGAGTCGCAAGACTCAGGGATGAGTAGAGATGATGCTTATTGGAGGATCACGGTCTGAGTCAGCAATCGACCAATAGATGAGGCGTCACCTTCTGTGACAAGAGTTTCGCTGTCCCCGTTTCCTGGGAGAAGCAAAGGAGATAACGAGCTTCAGGTTTTAGAGTTGCAGGTAAACCCCGTGGGGTAGCATAGGGTTGCAACCTTATCACCAGAGTACTTGGGCAGTATGTGTGCTGCGAGGTATTTCTTATATAATAAGAGAGTCATTAGTGGGACTAAGATGGAAGAGAACAAGGAGGTGCCTTATTGAGGGAGGCATACTTTTAGCAGCAGTTCCAGGTGATTAAGAGGAGTATTTCGGGGTGGTAGCCCTCGTCGTCTACGTTGTGTATCGAATGTGAGAGTGAGGTCTCTTGCTTCTATGATGATTCCTGCGATGGGAGGCTGGTCATGCAATCAGAGACGAGGTGTGTGATAGTGCATTATTTCCAGATTGAGAATCAGGACTAACTCGAAACAGTTGGGGTATCCGGCGGTGTGTCGGTCTGAGGCTTCGAGATGACTAGAGGCAGTCACGTAGGGAGGATTATGAGATTTTTGTCTGAGTTACGGAATATTTGGAGCTGCTTGGGTTCCATCGGGAAAATCATTGAGTGATTACGTGGTACGTTCCAAGAGTTAAGTGTGATGTACCTGGTGAAACAGTCTGTGGAGTAGACTGTTAGTATGCCAATTGGTGATGGTTCGAACCCTGAGTGGGGGAGAACTGAGTATTTTATTAAGAGGATCAGAGATTTGTTCCGGTGCAATTAGAGAACTAATTATGGAGATCTGCGGTACATAAATATGAGATTTGGGTCGTTGGTGGATGAGACAAGGTGCAGTGGGAGATAATGCAACCACAGTAAGTAGCCGTTAGCTAGGAACTTTATTGTGGTTAGAAGCTCTTCAAGTTACAGTGGTTGAGATTCGAGGCGGTTGGCTCGTTGAGGTCCGGATTCGACTGTTGAGAATTTCTAGCTCAATGTATGGGTTATTATATGCACTCCAGGAAGGGCAACAGTTGTCTGACAATCAATTTCAGAGTCGATATGAGTATTCTCACATGAGTTTTGAGCTGTAGAGGATGGTGTTTCGGATTGTCGTCAACGTGTTCTTGACATTGACGATTCCTTCGTGTTTCAAGTTGTGAGTTGGAGTATTTCGAGGATTGCGAGTTGTGCGAGTGGAAGATCAGTGGTTGAGGTAAGAAATTATGAGATTCTGAGAGGGTATGTTGCGGTATCCGAGTATGATGCTGTGACTGGAAGATCCATGGAGGAGACAAGACATCTTGAGGTTCCGTGATGGTGTACCGGGGTATCTGAGTATGACGCCCTAAACTTTTGGGATTATTTGGGACTTGAGCTGTGAGGTGGCAAGTGGAGTACCGAGTGACTATTGTTCCAGTGGGAACCCTTCAGCTAATTGTCATCGGACGGAGCTATCCAAATGTGAATTGTAGCAGGAGAAAGTGTCTTGTTGCGGCAATGGTCGTCAGGAGTAGAAATGCGTAATCTGGGTGGGTGCGTGTACCTATTTACAGTTGGACCACGGAGCATGAGCTAGTGGACTCAGTATGGTGATGACTTGAGGATGAGAATGTGGGGGTGATAAGAGAGTGAACAGAACCGAGTGGGAGTAGCCAATTGGGATTATCAGGGGAAAACCATGGAGTGAGCCCATGGTGAGTCAAGGAGTGAGAGAGTGTTGTAAGACTACGAGGAGCCGTAGCATCCATGAGTCAGTGGGGGTGAGTATCGTGTGGCTACAGAGAGTCGTATCATACGTGAGTCAGAGAAAGGGTATCGTGTGACTGTGGGGAGCCGTAGCATACGTGATTCAGAGAAGAGGTATCTTGTGACTGCGGAGAGCCGTAACATACGTGAGTCAGGGAGAGAGTATCGAGTGACTGCGGAGAGCCGTAGCATTCGTGAAGCAATGAGAGAGTGCCATAGGACTACGGGGAGCCGTAGCACTTGTTAGTCAGTAAGAGCGAGTGTTGTATAACTAAGGGGAGTCGCAGCCCTACTAGTCAGAGTGAGACACAAAGAGGTTCGTAGGCTTGGGTAGCCTTACCAGAGAAGTCTGTGAGAAGCCTGGTGACCGAACCAAGGACGAGACTGGGGTCTCGGCAATGATCAAGAACCGTTGTGTTTTAAGTTAGAGAGGGGTTGTCGCGAATCGGACGGATCGAGGTGTAATGCACACGTATAATCGTGGAACATGAGTCATGAGTTGAGTGCTAGTTTGGGACGAGTGGTTCCAATTTTGTGTCGGACCTGACTCGGGTGGATGAGTTTGTCTCTATCTGTGTGGAGGACGAGCAGGTTGGGGATTTCGGGTGGATCTCATTCTAAGAGGGATGTGTTTCTGTTTGATGTTTTAGACTTGAGTAGTCTAGTTCATTGGTTTAGGAAGGACCGAGAGACGCATAGAACTAGTGAGTAGTAGACGACAGAGGTCGGGAGTGAGGATACCTCATATTGGGGTTGTAGTATTCACTTGGGGTAAAGCGAACTTCGTGACTTGTGAGTCACGACGGGCCGAGATAGTCATTGTGGGAAGGAAGCCGGTAAGTCGTTTTATTGGGTGTGCAGTGGGTAACCTTTGGAGGTTCAACTATTGGGTCGAGAGTTGACCTGGTGCTAAGTGTTGAAAGGGATATGTGAGAGGGAGCTGGGGCTTATGCTCATAGAGGTCCGAGGATACTTCTGAGCGGGCACGATCATTTTCTTGTATTGAGAACAGAGTATTGGGGTTCGTTTTGTTCAGATGGGTTCTGATAGTAGTGCAGTTGATGGGTCTCTGGTGAGATGTGACCCTTTCGTCCCTTTAGAGTACGATCTGGATCGATTGATATGTCAGGTATGAGTTTTCGGCAGTTGTTATGGTCAATGATCTGATTTCATCAGTCGTATCAAGATGATTAGAGATGGGGGTATGATTTTGGAGATTGGTCATTCGATGAGCAAATGACATGATGATATCGTGCATGTGCGGTCGTGCAGGGAGTCAAACTACTAGAGTCCCAGGTTCTGAAGAGTCAGAACTGGAACCACAACAGCGGGGGGATCCGTTCTGTGGCGGGATAGAGAGATTCTGTATGGGTTAGGTGTCTCGGGAAAGAGATTTTTGTATGACATGAGACGACAGTGGTGCCATTGGAGGATATTTAGACTGATGATAGCCTGGATTATTTTGAGAGGCCGATTGCGATCTTGCAACAGAAAGTGAAGGTTCTGAGGAACAAAGAGGTGCCCTGGTTCAGATCGTGACAACATCGGAAGGGATCCGAGTGGATGTGGGAGCCAGAGTCCGAGATGCGCGAGTAGTACCCAGAGTTATTTCCAGAGCATGACTTCGAGGGCGAAGTCTGATTCTAGTGGGGGAGAATTGTACCATCCGGACTCCCAGGCATATTATTTATATATTTACTTTTGAGGTTTCTTGAGTAACTCGGCGAGTTGGTGCCTCAACTCGTCGAGTAGAGTCGTGATTGGCCACGTAGGTTTTAATAACCGACTCGATGAGTCAGAGAGCCGACTCACCGAGTAGACGCTGTAAGATGAAAACCCTAATCTCCGGGGTTGGGGCATATTTAAGAGAACTTATGTTCTCATTTTCACCTCACCAGCTGCCCAACTCCCCTGTGTGAAACCCTAATCGACCTTTGAGCTAAGAGAGAGAAAGAGTGTGTGTGAGCTAATCCTTGAGTGTTTTGGTGCATCTTTTGAAGAGAAGGGAAGGATTTCGAGCAAGGAACGAGAAGGGGCTGTTAGATCCGTTGTTATTTCGTCCAGAGCTTCTATGAAAGGTAAAAAGTCCACACCTTTCTCATTATGTTGGTTAGATCTCATGGTTATGGAGTTTAGGGCTTTTTCCTTATAATTTTGGGGCTTTGAGTGTATTAAGTTCATCTAGAGATTTGGACTTCAAATCTGGACCTTGTGAGGTCCCTAGAGTCCAAAGGTCCCTGCTTTATTCAGCCATAATAGAGCTTTTGAGTGAGAAACCCTTAATGGATTATGTTTTTGGCATTTCAAGCCATAAGTGCCATGCATGGATGTAAATCTTGTGGCTTTACGTGATAATCGAGCCTAGGGAGGTCAGATCTAGAGTTTGGGGTTGCTTTCTGCCTTAAAAACGTCTGAATGAGAAACTGACTTAAGGGACTCGACGAGTCAAAGAGCTGACTCGGCGAGTCGTCTAGGGTTTTCCCCGATGAGTCTGGATATTGGTAACTCGGTGAGTCGACGAGACGACTCGACAAGTTAAGTTGGGTTTTCACGATGTTCTGAGGAACAATGGGGACTCGGCGAGTCATATAGATGCACTCGGCGAGTCAGGTCAACATGGACAGTTGACTCGAGTTTGACTTCTTTTGACTTTAGGGTTTGGTCAAACATGAGGAATGGAGACCATGGAGGGATAAAATGGTCTTTTACTCACTCCAAGAGTTAGAGAGAGAGAGAGAATAACCTTTGGTTTATTTAGAGTCGTGAATAGAGTATTAATTAGAGATATTTATCGTATGTGTTAGGCGGAGGCTAGACCGGTGATTCGAGTTCGAGGTTGTCCGAGTTCTTACAAGGTGAGTCTTCTCACTATACTTACCATGAGTGGTATCTTTGCGTGACTGAGGTGTCTTATGTGCTTATATTGAGAATTGTGATATCCTGCATTATGTCTATGTGATTTATGCTGTGTATTATTCTGAGCTTGCTGAGTTAGAACTGGAGGGTCCACCCGAGTTGTGAGACCGGAGGGTCCCACTGAGACACATTTACCGGAGGGTCTTATCTGAGTATATCCATGAGAGGCTAACGAGATAGGTGTGGTATTTTGGGCAACTCACTAAGCTTCGTGCTTGCCGTGTTATGTGATATGTGTTTCAGGTTCTTCTTAGGATCGCGGGAAGGTGCCGGCTTGATTATACACACCAGAGAAAGAGTTATGTTTTGAGGATCCTGGATTATTAATCAAACAATTATGGAGTTGCGTTTTGTAAATTAAATAAATGGGATTTTTGAGAAATGTGTTATGAGAATTATGTGATTTAAAATGAAATTTTTGTTTGAAAATTTACGGTGTTACACATGTCAGGGTGAAAGACCCTGAATGATGCAGTTGTCGGAGCCCGTGAGCGGGAGATTGATTTGGGGCACCTCGGGAAGAGAAAGACAGAGCAGGTTCAGACAGCAGTAGGCCAGGCAAAGAGGCCCAATACTCAGGATTCACGGTTGGGAGTCCAGGAGGGCCGAGGCTGTTGTGCCAAGTGTGGGAGTACCTATGTGGGAGGCTGTCGGAGACAGGGAGGGGATGTTTCAGTTGCAGACAGATGGGTCATTTCGGTAGGGATTTCCCTATAGAATCGGTTTCGATATGTTTTCGCTGCAACCAAGTGAGCCGTAAGAAGTCTGACTATTCGGAGTTGATGAGAGGAGTAGTGAGAGAACCTGCTCCAACCACTCTGAGGAGTACTGATGGTCACGAGGGCAGTGTGGAGGATCCTGGGGTAAGGAGCCGAGCATTGCAGTCACAGGCCGAGGGGATCCGAGTTCCACCAGTTGACGTCACATTCCTTCCTTCATGCTCTTATCAAATGTGTTTATGGTTTTGTGATTGTGTGTGAGACGCTATATGGGGCTTATATAAGTACCCATCTAGAAATTGAGTTTTCTTCATGATGGTCTTGAGAATCTTCTTATGCCATTTTGCATACTGTGGGTCATGTTTAGAAGAGAATTGAGTATCCCGCTTAGGAGACCAGCAGCCAACCCGATCATTAGTGGAATCAGCGAAAATTCAAGGAATCCACAAGGTGGGCATGTCGAGTTTGATTGCAGGATATGTGAAGGTTCTTCATGATTTCGAGGCAATGAGTAATGGGTGTGATCGTGGGTGTAAGATCGGTAGTTTTCAAGTTCACACCTTCGAAGCGTGGTTAGTTGCAGGTTCGCATAGGAAGTTGCTCTAAGTGCAAGTGAGTCGTGGAGTCGGTTGGGTAACCGTTTCGATATTTGAGATGTTGTTCTCCGTCATCCGACCAGTCGCCAAGGACTAGTAGTGGATTCATAGGAAGGTGCCTAAGGATCTTGTGATTCGTTGAAGTATTGGGAATGATCACCCAGTCTTGGAATGTGTAAGCGCTAGGCTTAGCTGGTCAAGGAAAGCTAGCTGTTGTAAAGCTCAGGTTTCCTACTGCTACCATCAGTAGGGATTGAGCAATGGTAACGTATCGCTTTGAAGTAATAGGAAAGTGTTGTTCGCATGGGTTATTTCAACCATTGGGATCGTCAGTACAAATCGAATGGTATCCATTGGTGACTTTGAGTACATCGATCCTTAGGCAGGTGATTTGTTGAATTGATGATCCATCCATTTCAGACAAGGGTTATAGTTCTTTTGTCATGAGCTGAAGTGGCTTAAGGACTTGGAGTTGTATCATGGAAAGTACTCTTCTGGTTTTGGAATGTGGGTGATCGCTAAGGCTGGCTAGTAATGGAATGCTAGTTCTTGTAAGCCTTGGTTGTTGAAAATTTGAATTGTAAGGTTGTGATATGGATTGGGAACCCATAAAATTCTCTGTGAATTGGACGGCAGCAGTCGAAACCAAGTGGGGGAGAATCGTTTGGACTAAAGGTTTCCCAAGAGTGGATATCCAGGTTTCATTGTGCATTAGTAGTGACTTATGGCATGCATGTGGATGGATTCAGGTTGAGGGTTGTGTTAGGGCCTCTCTGCTTGTTCTTGTACGATTAAGGCTATGAGGTTCGAAGCATAATCCGAACACCTGGTTAGGATTTAGTTGATATGGTTTTGGAACCGTGTTTGATTATGGCTGGTGGTAGATGGACAATATTACCATGTGTTATGTCCATGGCAGTTTGGAGGTGTTGTAAGACTGTGGGGTGGCTCGTAGCGTGCACTTGGTTCTTGAGCAGATGTAAGAGTAGGGTAAATATATGGTTGGGGGTTGTAGTTTCCTATAGGTGGGATTAGGCCATGGCAGGACCGGTTGTGAGTTTGTGGGAAGGCTACTATATTCGTGGGATTATGGAAGGTTGTGAGCCGTGTGAGGGCTGGTTGTGACATAAGACTACAACTTGGTATGTAGAATTCATTTATAGCAAGGTGAATATTATTGCATCGATGTAATGGTTGGTTATGGTATCCATTAGTTGGATCAGAAGGACTGTTGGAATCAGTATGGAAAGCAAGCTAGGACAACTCTTTCCAGATAGACCCTCGTTCAGGAGTCGCGTGGTGCGACTATGTGAGGCTATCAACCTCAATAACTAGTTAGAAATCTGGTATATCAGTTAATTGGTTGGTAAGCATGAGACCAGGGAGGTCTCAGCTGCATCAGAAATGTAATTATGGGTCAGCACGATGAGCCTGGGATGGTACTAGCGTTGAAGGCTCATGTTAGGAATCGTCTTGTTTTCAAGCGAAGGGTTTTCGGCAGCAATGAATGGTCAGGGAATCCTATTTCCCAGTAGATACAACAAGATAATCCAGGGTTGGAAGGGTTTATGCTCAATTGGATTACGAAGTGGATTCGATTTGACAGTGATTCTGAATGGTCTATCCACCAGGAAGTCAGACAAGGTTTTTGGGATTCAGATTCCGGTCAGAGTAGTGATAGATTTATCTCAGAGGTTAACGCTAGTGGGGTAAGGACCCGTTCACCATCAGGATATGAGAACCCTGCTAAGGCTGGGTTCGATTATAGCTTTGGACGAGTGTTGTGAGTACGGGTCAACTTTTCAGCTCGTATCGAGGTTGTAGGATTATCATCCAGGTTGTCTGGCATACCTGAAAGATAGTAAGGAGTGATTTCGAGGACAAAATCCAATTTAAGTGGGGGAGAGTTGTAACACCATGTTTCGGGTAGTTTCATAATTTAGGGTCGTGACCCGAGGATCAAGTATCATAAGGCTTCGGGCCTTGGGAAAGAGAGGTTTAGACCCATTTGGTGATGGATATTGTAGGTTGTGGGTACCGAGTGTTCGGTTTGTGTTTTGGAGCCTAAGGGCGTATCGGTAAAGTGATGGTGCAGACCTTTTATGAATTTTGGATTTAAGTTCGGAACGTTTTAAGGCAAAAGGGAGTTGATAGGATTGTAGAGCTCTTCATTACCTTTCCGTGGATATAAGGAACATCGAAATCGGACTCAAAACAAAGAAGTTATGGCCTTCATAAGTTTGGAGGTTTTAAGGGTAAGTCTAGTACGCTGGGTGTACTAGGTTGGGTGATCACGGGTGCAGCATGGAGTACGCTGAGCGTAGCAGGAGTACGCAGGGCGTACTCCAATTAGGTGCAAACCCTAATTTAGGGTCTTGGACCCTATTTAAAGACCTTAACTTATGTTCAAACCCTATTATCTTCAGCCTCCATCAACCTTAACCCTAAATACGAAACCCTAGCTTGTTCTTGAGTGTTCTTGAGCTTTGGTGGTTAACTTTTGGTGTTTTTGCTCACTTTAAAGAAGAAGGAGCTCGGTGTTCAAGCATTGGTTGGGGTGGATCTCTTAGATCTAGAGTCTTCATTCATTTTGCTAGTATTTGAACGTATACAGTTTCTATCTTGGTAATTCTTCATGTTAGATCTAGTCTGTGGCTTGTTTTGGGCATATTATGGTCCCTTGAGTCATCCTTGTGAGTATAGGCTACTCCAAGAGCTTAGAATGTTGTATCTTAGCATTTCTGAAGTTGTTAGTGCATAAAAATGTCATCTTGATGAGTTTGGATGAACTATGTGAGAGTTGATGTTCATATTATGGATATAGATGGATAAAAACAAATGTTGGGTCCCATTAAGACATGCAAAGGAGTAAAGTTCCAACTTTATGTGTTAAGACATTATTTAGGATCAGATTTGAGAAGTGGACTTAGTGGCTTAACCATTTAAGCACTTAATGGCGAGATTGGGATAATGTGGAGTACGCTAGGCGTACCCAGCTCGTACGCTGTGCATACTGGCCAAAGGAGGGGTACACTGGGCGTAGATTGAGTACGCCGGGCATACTCAATCGTTTGACTTTGTTGACTTTTATGGTTTGGGCCATATTTGGACTATAAGGGTTTTGGGCTTTGTTGGGCCACTAGCCTTTCTGACTCTGGGCTATTGTGAAGCTTTGGGCCTCCTTAGATTTGGGACCATATTGGACTTTGGGTGTCCTTTAGGAACTGGGCCACTATTAGGCTTTTAGTGCCATTGAGTTTGGGCCTTGGTCTTTGGGTTAGTCGAGGGGAAGGGTAAAATAGTCTTTTATCCTAGGATTCAGGATTAGTGAATTACGTCCCGATTATGGTTATGACCTGATCATTGATCATGATTTTATTTGATTGGTTAGCGCGGGGATACTCTGGTCCAGTAGCTCGAGCATTGGTTGGATTGTTAGCAGACCGAGGTGAGTTTCCTTCACTGTATCTGTGGGTCGAAGGCACCAATGCCGACCCACTAGATTATGCTTGTAGGATGATGATTGTCTTCGTGACAATTATCTGTTATGCCTGTATATGCTTGATGCCTCTGTGACTCTTATTGTTATGATTATATGTGTTAGCTGTATGGGGCGAAATAGACTCGTTACCGGTTGAAAGATACCGAAGGGCGTGAAATAGACCCAACACCGGTTGAAAGATACCGGATGTGGTGAAATAGACACAATACCGGTTGAAAGATACCGAAGGGGGTGAAATAGACCCGATACCGGTTGAAAGATACCGAAGGGGGTGAAATAGACCAAATTATGCTTTGACGGTTATGTATGTATGGTATGATGCATTCTGGGGGAGCTCACTAAGTTTTTTGCTTACAATTTTCATTTTATGTTTCATGTACTTCTAGCTCGAAAGGGAAGGGACCGGCTTGATCGCACTGCATCCGCCCATATTTTCCGCATTATGTGATTTTGAGATTTTGTACTCTGATATTATTCACTATGATACACTTTTGGTTGTTTTGATATGATTATTGGATGTGTGAAATGAATTAAAAGTAAAATTTTTGTCTGAAATTTTTGGGGTGTTACATCCAGACTTGCCACCTCATTCAACTCTCTCACTGAACTTTTCATTGTGGATGTTTTAATCAACCAAACACGATTTCCTAGTAAGAATGGAATGATATATTCCATTTTAGCCTTCCTTTAGTTATACCAAACGATACCTAGGAGTTAGTTTTGGAACGATATAAGATAATTAAAATAAAAGATTATGAATGTCGCTTCTTTCATAGATATCTTGAATCTAGCAATAAAAATCATCTTTAAGTATATTTCTTGTTTTACTTTCGTTGTGTGTCATCTTTACTCATTTAAGTGAAGGGTTTTGTATAAGGAAATGTGATTTATAAAGTCACTAATTGGCCATCTTCGAGTTGATTTTGTTTTTTCAAAATGAAGTTTTGAAATGCATTTTATTGTCGTTTCTAGACTTGTTCATTTGGCATGGTCAACCACTTGTGTAATATGTATTTTTTTTACCCTGTAATCATACATGCTCATGTAGCAACATGGTCGACTATTCGTGCAGCACGGTTGATTCTTCTTGTAGCATGGCAGACAAACTCTTTCAAGAATGTTTTATTTTTCCAATTACTTAGGTATGTTGTATTTTACAAACATTCGTGTTGTAACCAAATTCTTTTTATATAAGGTTGCATGTAGAGTTTCATTTTCATATGAATTTGGATTTTTTTGGTCAAAATTTGCTAAATAAAAGTATATATATATATATATATATATATATATATATATATATATATATATATATATATATATATATATATATATATATATATATATAATTTTGGAAATTGACAAATTTTATTTAAATTTTTGAAAATTTCATTAAAAAATTGGTAAACAGATGGGGTTAAAATGAACGTATAGTGACAAAGAAAAGATGTTTAAAACAAATCAAAAGACATTTTAAAGGTTCAAATACATAGACAAACATAAATATTAGGACGAATTCACTAGGGTTGTTCACTATTTGGATAAAACCGAATTGTCCAATTAAACAATTTAGATTAGACTATTTAGTTCGGATATTCAGATTTTTGGATTGGTTATCAACAAAACCGAATTATTATTTTAGATTGGTTTTGGTTTATAAATAAAGAACCGAATAGTAAAAAAAACTGAATAACAATTTATTATTTATTTATTTTTAATATATATCTATAATTCTTTATAAATTTAGTTATTTAATTTTCAAATAGATTTAAAAAGTTTCACCTAATAAAAAACTTTAATATGCAGTTTCTATCAAAAGTTTTTTATCTATAAAATATTAAACTATAATATATTTTTGTAATAGTTGTTTATAAAATTCAAACCACAACTAAATAATTTGTTTTTGTTTCTTTTATAAAGTTGGCTAATATTCTAATTATATGTGGTTTTAAAATGTTTCGATTTTTGAAAACCGAACTAAAAAAACCGATCCAACCGAATTGAAATTTGGTCGGATCGAATCGGATTTTAATTTAGTTTGGACTATTCGGATCCATGTTTTGAAAACCGAAATCAATTTGGATTCACTTGATTGGATTGGATCAAACTGATCCATCCAAATGAACACCCTTAAAATTCATCTACAAACATCTTTTAAAGTATATGCTCATATAGCGAATTCACATGATTAGACTGTTTTGTTACCCTCTTAATTAAAAGGTAACCTCTTACCCATCAACATTAAGGCCTCTGATAGCCTCTTAATGGTTCCATTAAGAGACAATATCTTTCCTTCCCCTAAAACGATGCATTGTCGATTCAAAATTTTAAAATATGCCAAAATCTATTTTTATAAATTTCATTTTATATAAAATTTAGATTAAACTTGTTATTATATTACTAAAGGTATATTTTTTAACAAGCTTTAGAGAATTTAAACTTTTAACTTTTGAAATAAAAATTATAGAAAAAACCTTTATTCGAGCTTAAATATTTTATTCTAGGGTGTGTTTGTGATTAGTTTTCAAAACAACTTATTAATTTATTGGCTTTTTGAAAAACCAATAAGTAAAAAAAAAATATTTTTCAAACTTAATAGTTATTTTGAAAACAACTTTTTAATTTATTCAAAAATCAGTTTTTAAGAAATAACTCATTCTTTATTTTTTTAAACAACTTATGACTTTTTGAAATTGAAATGTTTGTATCATCTTTAATGAACTCACTCATTTTTTCTTCCCTCATATATTTCCATGCCATTTTTAATCATTTTGCGATTATAATATTTTATGTGGACTTAAAAGCTAATGCAATTTTTTTTACAACTCATTTTGCCACCCCACAAGTCAAAATAAACACTTTTTGAGTTCAAAAAAAAAAAAGTCCCAAACACCTCCTTAAACAAAATATCCGCAATGCAAAAACCATTTTAGTAACTTTCGAAAACTTTTAACTTTTATTTTTACGTTGTTATTTATAACATTCCAAAAAAATATTATTATTTTTTTTGAACACTTCTATACAAATAATAATACAACTTTCGGTATTCAATTTTCAAATACTAGCTGTCACTTTCAAACATATCTTAACATCAACTAAAACTTAGTCATGTATATGACAACTCCTTAATATACATGTAAAGTTTCATATGAATTCATTTAAAAATATAGGTGTGGAAAATAGTTGACATACATGTACAAAAAGCATATATGGATGATGTGATTTATAAATGGCTTACCATTTGTATGTAATTTTCTAACATCAAGAAACAATTTAATAACTATTTTTGGTTATCATTAGAAGTCTAGACTACAGTTTATTCGATTACAAGATAATAATAAAACTTTAGGCAATAGTAGAAAGATACTTGTTTAGTGTTTGTGGTATTGAATAAAACTAAATGGGAATCATGCACGCCCGTTGGCGCTGACTCAATTTTTTTTTTGTTCTTTCTTCGATAAATAATTAAGTACCTGAAATACATAAATAAATTATTGTCCGGAAATAATTATATAAGATTGCAGTGTTGAAACTTAAAAACACTCACTCGCATTGCATTTTTCTTCTTGCTGCAAGACATCCCACCAACCTCGTATCTATAACAAAAAAAAAGTTAAAAATCATTTCTAATATATAATTATAGGAATGCACAATGCTATTTTTGGTATTTGATGATAAGAAAATCAAGATCACCGTGTCATTATCGTGAGTTCCAGTATATACAACTTGATTTTGCTCATGATTGTGAGGCAGATGAGGGTTTGCTGAATCACTTCCGAAACCTATTTGTAAAAAAAATATATTAATGAATATTTTATAAATATAAATTATGGAAATAAGTGAATAAGTAAAAATAGAACTTTTGATCCTAAAAACAATGAAAAGAAAAGATAAAACTTCTAGGGCAGATTAGTAATCAGGTTTATGTTGGATTAAATGCAAGAAATAACAATATGCTTTTTACTTGAAACATATTACTTCAATGTCGGGCACTTTCTCTTCTGGTCCAGGGGCAACCCAACCTGAAAATGAACTGCCAAATCCCATTGAATCCGTCACTAAAAATTAGAATGATAAGATTATAATTAATGTCAAAAAATACATATTTCAATAGTGGTATAGACCTTAACTTGCTTGTGGTTATGGAGTTGAATATCCACCACCTGTTTAAGGTAAAAAATGATTATAGGCAGGCTCTTCCCAACTTAATATTTGTAACACATATAAGAAATAAATACTGCCCCATGTTGGAAGTAAAACTCTTCCATTTAAAATTTTCATTCATAATCCAAATTCAAAATAATTAAAATAAAGTAGTCGGGTTTAATTTGCTTACACGAAAACAGGTGAATATGAGATTGGATCTTGTTGATGTTGTCATCTGCCAAAGACGTTTACTTGAAAGCATTTTAACAGTAAAAAAAATTGAATTTTAAATCAATGAAAGACAATAAACATCCAATGGAAATCATTAAGAATTTCATATACCTCAACTGTTCAACATTTCTCCATGTAAAGACTCGTGTCTCCTCCGGTATCTCTAAAACATTTCAAATTTCTTATAATTAATAAGAAATACAACAAACCTTACATTCTTATTGATGAGAGGGTTTTTTTTTTCATCAGAACCCCCATCAAACAATCAAAAATATTAGATAAGGAAAATGGTGAAATTATAGGGGACAAAAAATGCTTTATAAAACCAAACTTAGTAATTAGTGTGACTGACCAGATCTTTAATTGGCACCTATGTTCCTGCAAGACCCGATTAGTCCATGCCAGCTTTCATGCACAATCTTCCCTATCTGAATGAAACTTACCTTGTATAAACCCCTCACCTTCATACTCCCCAACAATATCAACACCAACGTGCATAAAGTATTTCTTGCAAGGAACAATGTTCTACGCCTTTCTCATCTTCCAGACTGTGTACAGACATATAAGATTGTAAATTGACTTTATAGACTAATAATAGGCATACAAAAATTTATTATTATTTTTTTAAGATTCGTTGCGCAACAAAAGGTTTGTAAAATTGGGGATTTCGACATACCTGAAGAGAGACAAAATTGGAGGGAGGTAGGAGATTTGTATTTGGCGCGCGAAGAAGGAGACGGATCTGATTGGGTTGATTTTATGCAGAGATCGGATGTTGGAGAAGAGAGATTGTTTTGAATTTGTGATTGGAGATAGAGAGTAACATTCTGTGCAGGCCGGTGTTGAAGAAGCAACTCATTTTGTTTGCATGCAGAAAACATCAGTTTTGATTTCCCCTAAAACCATGTCAATGACATGTAATTAGGGTTCGACGAAGCAGGTTGCAATCGACGTTCGAAATCAATAGCAACAAACAATACCCCAGCTTCATCAAGAATGAGACGATACTGATTTAGGATTTTGTGTATCTTTTTCTTTTCAAGCTCTCGCCAAGCCTTAACCACATGTTCTTTTAGTTTGCTGCTACCATAGAACTTGTCATCCACTGTGAACATATAACAGAAATATACGTTATGAACATTAGAAACAATCCGAATTGTGAAATCGTAACATAAACATAGCCTAATTCGCAAACTTCAAATTAAAATTAACTGACAAATTCATATCGCAGCAGCAACAGCAGTACGAGAAGTGATTTGACTTACCAGGTATGATTAAAGGAGCAGACTGACAAAGACGAACAAAGGAACACCAGAAATATCAAAATCGGAAATCATAACAGTGATTTTCAATGAGACGAGGCTCAGAAAAAGGGAATGAAAGACGGTATGGCTACAAACACCGGTTGCATATTCCAATCGGATATGCCTTCCGAGTTGCCTCACCAAAACACGACCTTCAAATTCACCCATGGTTGCCGGTGCAAATTGTTTTCACAAACAAATTTCATCATCGCCTCCATCTTTGTAAAGAACAATCAAAATCGGAACCCATCAAAGCAATTATCTACCGTTGGTCTAAGCGGAGGTGAAGCAGCAGAGCCAAGAAGAAAGGAGAGCAGGGTAGGCGGTGGAGAAGATAAACCTAACTCAATTTTGAAGGCGGTCTGAATAAAAAAATATAGCCTTTTAAAACAAATTCGTCCGTGGCCAAAGTAGGAAAGGAAAGAAAAAATGTGGCGGAAATGAGAAACGCGAAACTTTCCTGTTACTCACCATTTTAACAATTAATAGTATATATAATATTATCAGCATTAAAGTTGTACATATATCAGAACTGTTATCTCTTGCTATATAAAAAAAACCAACTTACAAAATTCGTTCTTATACTATAGTGAAATTTAGGGATATGGTTAATAACTTTGATTTATTATTTTTTTCATTTCTAAGATAAAATTTATTATATTTTATGTTGATATGATGTCTAACTTAATAGTCCACCCATCAAGTTTATGAAACTAACAAATTTACTCCATATTTTTTATATATACTTCAAAAAACCCAAAAAGTTAAAATCCATCTCCAAGAGACTCAAATTTTATAGTTTATTATTGACATTATTTCATTTTTATTTCAATAAGTCATTTGGGCTTTAATCAATAACTTATATTATGTGACTATTCTTATATTAAAGTTGTGTCATATGTATCACTTTGGAAAACATTTATCTTGAAGCCATGAAAATTATTATGGCCCAAAAAATTAGAACTCAAAATAGTTTACAGAGATCAGCGAGCCGAAGGCAGTTGGAGTAGAGAGAAACATGGTTTATGCGTATACACAAAACCTTTACTAAAAAACAATCCTCCCTCTTCATCAGATTCCCTCCGGCTTTCTCTCTCTCTCATCTTCAGTTCTAGTTTCCGGCAACAACAAGAAATTCAGATTGGTGGATTCTAACCCACTACAGAATTTCCTGTTCTTGCTGCTTATCAAGTTATCATCATGGATGATGATGTAGTGCACCGAGTCTTACAAGAAGGTGGCCGGGATTACTACCAAGAAACCCCCTCTACTTCCTCATCGTCTCCGTCTATTCTTCAATCTCTTCCCCTTCATGCGGTAGGCCGATTTCATCTTGTTTTTGTGTTTTCATCGTGCATGCCAAGTGCTTGATGAAATAACCTAACCAATTTCTTATCTTTTTATGTTTGGATCCCTACCAACAAGATCATTGCTCAATCACTTCGATTAAAAGAAGTCTTCAGTTCGATTGTATAGTTAGTTTGTCTGTTTTGCGAATTAATCTCTCCATGTCTCAGATATAACGAGAAACTTCCAGATTTCAACTTAAAGGGGCTTAATTCCCGATTTCCTAATTGTCATTAATGAGACCTTTCGTATTTTTGAGAAAAGTTTGATACTGGCATTGCATTTTGCTATACTTGTAACATATCAATCCATATGGTTTCCACATTTGAAACAATCTAGGTTGATCTTAATATAAACTGTTACTTACTTTTCTCTCTGCAAACAAGTTTCAGACAGAAAAGTCAAACTGAGTTCGCATCAATGTTATACCTACTTTCCAAAAATGCAAAAACTGATAAACTTAATAACTTTTCTAATAACTATTTTGGTGTTTGGACCTTCTGCAGTCTTTTGATCGTGGGTATTACTTGTTGGTGAAATCAATTCAAGAACTTAGATCTAAAAAAGAGGGAATTGTAGCTGTTGGCATTGGTGGTCCTAGTGGATCCGGTAAATCAAGGTAATTTTCATATTCCAAATTCATGTTTTGTTTATAAATTTTCTCACAATGTATTTGGAATGATCATAAAGATGCACATTGAATAATGTCTACAGCTTGGCAGAAAAAGTGGCATCCGTTATTGGTTGCAGTGTCATATCAATGGAAAACTATCGCACTGGAGCTGATGAAGGGAATGATTTGAGTTCAATAGATTTTGATCTTCTAGTTCAGAATCTTCAGGTAAAAAAATTTCTTTCTAAAACCAATGTTGAAAATATACTTATTACCTAATGATTACTGAAACTCTTTGAATCGACATAGGATTTGTTGAAGGGTAAAGATATATTAACACCAGTGTTCGATTTCCAACAAAAAAGACGCATTGGAACTACAGAAATCAAGAGTACCTCTTTCGGGGTGGTGCGTAAAGACGTAATTGCCCTTTTACATGTAGACTAGGTTCCTATCTGGTTGCTCTTATATGTTCTACATTCTTTTCAGGTAATAGTTGATGGAACTTATGCTCTTCATGCAAGACTACGCTCGCTGTTAGACATTCGTGTGGCAGTGGTAATTACCATTTTACCCCTAACCTACTTATATTCAAACTAAATATCCGTTATATCTAATGACTAATATCGATACAGGTTGGCGGAGTGCATTTTAGTCTTCTTTCAAAAGTGAAATATGATATTGGAGAGTCTTGCTCATTGGACAATCTAATTGATAGCATTTTCCCTTTGTTTAGGAAGCATATTGAGCCAGATCTTCACCATGCACAGGTAGGACATTTAAGGTTCCAACCTCAAATCATATATTTTTTGTTTCCTGATAATCTTTTGGTTATAAATTATAATGCTGCAGATCAGAATCAACAATAGTTTTGGTCAATCATTTAGAGATTCAATTTACAAGCTCAAATGTAAAAGCGAGGTCTGTTTTCTTTACCCTTCCTAACTTGACTTATCATAATTTTATTTCAATTGTCATTCTTTTAACAAGTCAAAGCTGTTGAAATCTGAATATCAGTCAGAAAGTGGTCAACCAGCCTACTCTTTTCCAAAAAAGGAAGCACAGATTGATAAGTGAGTGATCAAATTGTTGTCTCTTATGGTAGTTATTTTTTTTCAAAATCTAAATATGATTAAAATTCCTTTTCAGTTTCATTGAGATGTATTTAAGGCCTCCATCAGCAAGTGAAGAAGCACGTGTTAATGATTGGATTAAAGTGAGACAAAGTGGTATCAGATATTATCTTTCATTGGGTGACCGAAGAATCGTTGACAAAAATTTCATTATTCGCCCAAAAGCCGAGTTTGAGGTGCATAAACAATAAACATAAACAAGATTCTTCCTTTAATTCAACCTTAAATAACATTAATTTCAACTTTCCTTTTCCTAACAGGTGGGAAGAATGACCCTAGGTGGGTTATTGGCTTTGGGTTACAATGTTGTTGTCAGTTATAAACGCGCGTCAAAATCAATCATTTATGACAATCTTTCAATCTCCCTGGAGACAATCGATACTCTTTCTGAAACGTATTTAGTCCTTAGAGGCAGAGATAGAAAGGTATGTTCTTACTTTACTTCTCATGCTTTTGTTAACATAATTATAAAAAGAACCGATTTAAATTTTTTTTTTTGGGGTGTAGATGGTTGAAGCAGAGGCATTAAGGCTAGGGATTACAGGACCATGGATCACAAGATCATATCTTGAAATGATTCTTGACACTAAAGGTGTTCCACGCCTTAATACACCTCCTCTTTTACCTACAATAATATCACCTTCATCTACACATAAAGAGCCACCATTAATTGCACCAAAGCCACTGCGTATTCGTCCAGAATTAGTGAACAGGGATGATGACATGTCACAACCATGGACTCGATCCCCCACCAAGTCCAAAGTGGAGCCAGTTTTAGCCCCATGGCAATTCATCTCATCAGATGGATCTTCAATTGGTATGTAATTTTAACCAAAAATAAAAAAAGAAGAATTAAATTTAATGATATATGTCTAGGTGTTCTTCTGATCAAGCATCTACAGATCCTTCTTCTTTCAGGGATACACATACACTGCAGCTTGCTCCAATGCCTGATTCTTTTGATCTTGATAGGGGACTGTTACTTGCTGTACAAGCAATACAAGTGAGTGTGTTACAAGTTACAGGATTTGGGGATGAACTGATGGAGATGAAATCATTTTTACTCAAAAGTAAAAATTAGGGTTTAGTGATTGTTTGTATGTGTGTGTGTTTTTTTTAGGCTTTGTTGGAGCACAAGGGCATGCCAGTCATTGTTGGAATTGGTGGGCCAAGTGGGTCCGGGAAAACTAGTCTGGCCCGCAAAATGGCAAATATTGTTGGTTGTGAAGTTATTTCTCTTGAAAATTATTATAAATCTGAGCAATCAAAAGACTTCAAATATGATGACTTCCGCTCACTGGATCTACCTTTACTCACAAAGGTATACTACAAATTCTATCATTTTATTTTCAGTAAATTACATTTTTGGTCCCTGAGTATAGCTCACTTTTTCAATTTTGGCCCCAAAAAGTTTTCTCTCTCAATTTTGGTCTTCATTTGAGGCGTTTGTAACGTTTTTGGGTCCTTGTTCCAAGTAAAATGACTATTTTTGGGACCAAAATTGCAAAAATCAGTTATACTCGACCGAAATATAGTCATTTTATTTGGAACTAGGACCAAAAGTGTTACAACTTACAACTTACAGGAACCTTGAATAAGGACCAAAATCGTAAGAACTTTTTTAGGACCAAATTTGCAAAAATCAGCTATACCCAGGGACCAAAAGACGTTACAGTAACCTTGAATAAGGACCAAAATTACAAGAGAACTTTTTTGGACCAAAATTGCAAAAGTCAGCTATACTTAGGGACCAAAAACGTTACAAGAACCTCAAATAAGGACCAAAATTGCAAAATTCAGTTATACTCAAGGACCAAAAATGTAATTTACATTTTTTTTTGGTCATATTTCTATTTGCATCATCTGGGACAAAAGGTGTTGATTCTTTTTTGGTGCAGAATATTGGTGATATGAGAAGAGGTAGGAAAGCAAAAGTACCCGTATTTGATTTAGAAAGTGGGGCCCGCAGTGGGTTTAAAGAACTTGAAGTTTCTGAAGATTGTGGAGTTGTCATAATTGAAGGTGTTTACGCTTTACACCCTGATATCAGAAAGTCACTCGACCTCTGGGTTGCTGTTGTAAGATTATCTATCCTTCATTTTTTTTGGTAATTTGATATAAAAATATTATTATGTTTTTTAATATTTAAAAAAAAAAAAAATACAGGTTGGAGGTGTACATTCACATCTCATTTCTCGAGTTCAAAGAGACAAAAGTAAAGCAGGATGCTTTATGTCCCAAAATGAAATCATGACAACCGTCTTTCCTATGTTCCAGCTTCACATTGAACCCCACCTTGTTCATGCACATGTTAGTACTTCACTTTCATTCCACACTAATATACAAATTTTTTTTTAATAAAATTCTGACATTTATAAACTTTTATTTTGCAGTTGAAAATCCGTAATGATTTTGACCCTGTGCTATCCCCCGAAAGCTCATTATTTGTATTAAAAAGCAACAAACAAGTAAGCTCAAGCTCAAGCTAGTTACATATTATGAAAATATAAAATATTTTCAATATTGAATGTGACAGGTGGCATATCAAGATATTTTAAAGTTGCTTGATCCTAAAAAGATTTGCAGCTCTGCTCAAAATTTTATTGATATATATTTAAGGCTCTCTGGGATTCCAAGTAATGGACAATTAACAGAGACTGATTGTATGCGGGTGAGAATATGTGAAGGGAGATTCGCACTACTCATAAGGGAGGTCTGTGGTCAAAATTTGTATTTAATTATTTTTCTTTTCATTAAAAAATTATATATGTTGTTTTTAATAATCAGCCTATAAGAGAAGGGGATTTCATAATTCAACCAAAGGTCGACTTTGACATCAGTATCAGTACAGTTTCCGGTCTTCTCAATCTTGGGTACTTAACATAATTTTATATTTTTATATTTATATGAAGCAATTATTATCTTTTATGTAAATATATTTTATCTATTAAAATGGTTTTCAGGTATCAAGCTGTAGCTTACATTGAAGCATCTGCATATATCTACCAAGATGGAAAGGTAAAGTATTTTTATGTGTAAAATTACAGAATTGGTCCCTGTGGTTTTGTAAAATTCCCAGGTTCATCTGAATTTTGATTTTCTTGCACTTACAGTTCACGTGGTTTCATTTGTTAAATCTAACACTTCAGCTTTTAGTTTTTTTTTTTTTAATATGACCATTTTGCCCTTGTAGCTTTTGATGGAGGTTGATCATTTGCAAGATGTCCCGGGGCCATATATACAGATTAAAGGGGCAAATAAGGAAGTTGTTGTAGCTGCTGGTTCGGCTCTTGAGCTTGATGGTTCTTACACCACAAAGGTTTTTCCTATTTTTTTTTTTTTTTTTAAATTTAAAATATTTATTTATTTTTTTAAAATTTTGATTTACTTATTTTTTCTTCATTTTTAGAGTTACCTTGAAATAGTACTGGAAAAATTACCAGCTTCAGAGAGAAATTCAAGTGGGATCAATGTTCAACAAGCTGCACGGTTGCAAGAACTTGTAGAAAACATTCAATCTCAGGTTTAATTTTTAAATTGTTTTTATTAAAAATATAAATATATCAAATTTGTTAAATATTTTTATTTATTTTGATACATCAAAAGCAGGGTAGCAGTTCATCATCTGAGTCATCACCAAGTAGGGAGGTTATTTCTCCCATGGAAGGTGTGATTGAAGATATGCAGTCAAGAATCAAGAGACTCGAACGGTGGCAGGCAATTAATACAGTAAGTTAAGGGCATTTTGGTCATTTAAATTTTTATCATTTTATATTAATTTCACTCGTTTCTGATTGTGTGTAGGTGCTATGGACATTTTTGATGTCTGCTTTTGTTGGATATTCACTATATCAAAGGAAGCATCAGTAAAATTTAATTACAAGTTTTCAGGTGAAAAGTTTAGAAATAATGAACATATTTGAAAAGCTAACACCAAGAACCGGAGACTAACTACATACATAGCAGTAATTTTTTTTTTTATTTTTTTTATTTCTGTTTATTGAAAGAAACTTTACAAAACAGTGAAATTATTAATTTAAGGGCAAAGTACAGTTTTCGTCAATGTGTTATGCTGAAAGTTACTGATTTCGCCTCTTTTGTCTTTTATACAACTTTTTGCAACACTTTTCGTCCCTCATGTGTCATTTAGATTTGGCCGTTCACCTTTGGTAAAATGACAAGTTTGTCCTCATTTGTACTTTTTTTATTGATTTATCAACGGTGGGTCCCACCCCGTACACTTTCACCTCCATGATTTTTCACGTGAATTTGGACAAAAGAAATGAAATGGAATCTATACAGTTTTGTAAGAGTTATCGATTTATCTAAGGAGTTAAAAAAATGTGCATATAAATAAGTAGTTTTAACTGTTAAAAAATGTGCATATAAATAAATAGTTTTAACTGTTAATTTTACATGTTTAATTTTCATGTCGATTTGTTTTTTGCCGGCTTTAATTGAAGTTGTTTAGGATATGATAATTAGCAAGTGACATGTTACATGAGTAAAAAATAGTTTATTTAGAGCTTGTGAATTTCGTCTGTTTCATTGAAAATGACAAAACAATATGATCTGTGATCTTCAATAATAAAATTCACTAATTTCTTACATCTAACAAAATAAAAATGGTAGGGTGCATTTGGTTTTGGAAAATTTACAGTTTTCTAGAAATTTTTTTCAAGAAAAACGGAAATTTTGAAAATGTGTTTGGTTTATTCAGTTTTTCAAAGTTTTTTAAGAAAATGAAAATTTTCATTTTTCTAAATTGTATGTAAATTAGAAAAGTAATTTTTATAGTTTTCCAAAGTTTTCTAGATGGAAAATGAAAACTTCATCGGTTCCAACCAAACGCGTTTTCTAAAATTTTCATTAATAAACTGAAAATAAAAATTCAATTCTATTTTCTGAAAACGTTTTCTTGGAAAATGAAAACAATTTTCCACGGCCAAACACACCCTCATATTCTTGAAATAAATAGTAAGTTAACAACTTGCCAAAACATTTTAAACCTTGGTGGTCAAAATTAAACGGGTTTGTCCCAAAAATAATATTTGGTCACTAAAGATATCAATTCCAACCCTTTGTTGTATTGTTTCGGTTTTAAGTTTTTAAGTTTTCTTAGTTGTGTTTATAGTTTTGAAATTGTTGCTAATTTAAGTGTACATGTCATTTTGGCCTTTTAAGTTGTATTTTTCAAAATCGGTATTAGAAGTCTAGAATGAATCATCCACATATATAATTTCTGAATTCCATATATATGTTCTATTCGATGCAAAACAATGTGTGGAAGGTGATTTTTAGTCATACTTCTGGTTTATTTCTTGTGATGTATATATTGGACTCTTAAAATAAAAATGTTATATTCTTGAAATCGAAGTTCCAAAACAATTAAGACCACAATGATCAAATTAAGCATTATACTGATGTTCCAAAAATTAAAAATATACTTCAAGGGGTTATCCCATTTCCTTCCAGGAACCTTAAACAATATTTGGTTTCTAACAAAACCTAAAAACCCTACAACATTCACGTATTTGAGATTAATTAATTTAGAGTGCTTACAAGTTACAACCTCTTTTCCCAACCCCCCTTCCTTCCTACTTATGTTACGTTCACAATTGGAACACCATCCGCACATTCATTCCTTCAAACGTGACTTGATGACACACCCTTCATTGATGAGAATAACGATGAAACTGCTTCTCCTACAGTCAAGAAAAGCACATTCGGTTGCAGAAGATCATGGGTTCCATCTGCTTTTTGCAATTTCTCCATCACTTCTCCAACTGGATTCACCAATACAAGCTGCAACCAATTCAAAATAACAATAACCATGACTATAAATATCATAAAAGATAAAGAAAGATAAGTATAATATGTCTGTTTTACTGTTAAAAGGAATTAAGATCTTGAATAGAACTTGCCTCAACACCCTTCTTTTCCAAAACCCTTCTGAGTTCTTGGACAAATGTCACTCCATTTGTATCAATGGCACTTACAGCTGAAATTTACACAAAAAGATAAGACAATTGTTTTAGATAATGGAAGTCAAATCGACCCATGTACCCATAAAAGAATCAAATTTGTCATCTATAACTTTTTAATTATACAAAAAAAAAAAAAAAAAAAGAAGTTACCTGCGAGATCCAAAACCACAAATCTTAGACTAGAATGCATTTTGATATTTTCTTCTTCTTCTTCATAATCTTGTATCCACCTCAAAATCCTTCAAGAAACAATACAAAAAGAAAAATGAAATCCACGTGTCAAGCAAAAAGACATCGGAAATACTATACTTGGTTCTTGATATATCGTTAGAAACAAAATAGTCATTCTTATAATTTTAATGCAAAAAACAAGTATTAAACGTTGCAACAAATCATGATCTTTTTTGGCATCTATACACAACTACTTAATTAGATAGGAACAAAATACATTATTAATGGTTTAAAAGCTAATAAAGATTTGCCACTCAGTCATTAAATAGTCATTAAATCACTGAAAAATAGATACGAAGATGCTATAGATATCTTAACTTGATGGATTTTAAACTTAATCAGGAAAGTTATATATGAGTGTTTTATTTATACATTCATTTATTTTTTCCTTTAAATTCTCCAAAAGTATTGTCAATTCTCTTAGTTTTTTTAGATATCATTTATCTATATAATATTTAGTAAAGAAAAACATAGATGTTATACTAAAAGAAAACAGGGTTAATTAATTAATACAATACCTATCATTGAGATAATTGGAATTGGCAAAATTGATTGGAGCTTGGATGCTTAAAATCAAGAAACCTGGTACTGGAACAGCATCCTTGTACTGATGCCTATTCCTAAATATGTCAGTACCAGGTATGTTTCCCAACACCACTGTTTTAGGTCTTGTCATCTGCAACACCATCTTGAATATGGAAATACCAACCTGAAAATTTTATAATCAATCATTAACTTCCTTTCCAAAGCTATTTTAATTACGAGACTGTACTGTCAGTGGCGGATCCAGAACGAAATCTAACTGGGGTCCATTATTGATAAAAAAAAAAATACATACAAGTATAAAATTGTGAAATTTTTTAAAAAATTGGGTTATTTTCAGAATTTTTTTTTATCAATAGGGTATTTGATGTAAAAGTGGGGGCCAAAGAGGGGCTTTTTAGTAAAAATCAGATTTTTTTGAGGGCTTTATAGTAATAAATATGGTGTGGTGGGACCCACCTCCAAGTGGGGCCATGCACCCCACTTAAAGTGGCTGCCTCCGCTACTGTGTACTGTTAAAGTTACAGTTATTCTTACAGTTACAGTTATAGTTCCTGTAACTGATACTCGTACGAGTACTGATATTAATACTGAAGTTAACAGGTTATGATAACACTTACCGCAAGTGCAAGCCCTTCTTGGACCGAAATAAAGATGACACCAAAGAAAGCACACAACATCACAACGAAGTCGAATTTATCGACTTTCCATATTTGGTAAGCGGCTGGGATGTCAACGAGGCCAATAACGGCTGTGACAATGATTGCACCCAATACGAGGTTGGGTGTATATTGGAACAACGGCATCAAGAAAAGCAGTGTCACCATAACCGTAACCGCCATGATTATGTTGGAGACAGCTGTCTTGGCTCCGGCATTATGGTTCACGGCGGACCTTGAAAATGCACCTAGGATTATGCGGTAGCAGTTAGAGTACAAGTAAAGATTCGAGATGTACAAGTTGTAAAACTTTTTCTTACTTCAAGAAATAAGAAAATTAAATTTTAGAGTTTTGAAGAAATTTTTATTCATAAATTGATGAATATTCGTATAAATAAAATATTGTCTTTTACCTGTTGTGATGTAACAAGAAGTGGTGGAACCAACGACATTCATTACACCAATTGCGATCATTTCTTTATTACCATCGACCTGGTAATTCTTTAAAGCCGCAAATGTTCTTCCGACAGCAATCCCTTCCTGTTTGTGAAAAGACCAAAATACCCTTGTAAGAAAGTTGGGTTATAACAAGTTGTATGTTATGATATGAAATTGAGGTTGTAACTTACAGTGAGTGAGATTATGCCAGTGATGAGTCCAGTTTTTAAGACTAAGCCCATGTGACTTCCATGAAAGTGCAACAAGTTCCATGAAGGTGGATTCAATCCTTGTTCTAGTTTTCCTATCTATTTAACACATAATAATAACAATAGTTAGAGCTTGTTTTTAATGATTATTAAAATGGTTTAAACGAACATAATAATAGCATATATACTTTTCGTCCATTTTTGTTATCTATTATTTGTATTTAATCGTTTAATATTTAAGTAAACAAAATATAATAATAGGACTTACCACAGAGATGCCATGGCGTTGAGCTTTGAAAGCAAAAACAAAAAGTGTAGAGACGACGACTGAAAGCAGAGGTGCTCCGGCTGATACCCAAAACAGCTTCGGTTTCTTAATGCTCTGCGACATGTCAACACGATTTATTAGTTACATTAAATTACATCTTGAAAAATTATATAATGATTATCTTTTTTTTTAATTCGTAAATGATTAGGATATTTAATATAATTTCAAAAACTATATTAGTAACATAATATTCTAACCTTTTTTTTAAAAAAAAGGAGATTCTAAACCTTTATAAAAATATCGAGCGACTTTCGAATCCAGTTGCTCAATTTTTAATTTAACTCGCTAAAGTTAAAAATAATTCCTATCAATCATTTTCAAGACTGAAACTTATTATACCCCATTCTTTTATTTTCTCGTAATAATTATGAAGCTAAATAATTACTTAGTGGGTATTGATGTGAATGGAATTTAAATATTAGCATGAAATGTATAAACAATACAACAAAAGGAAAAAAGGAATTTTTGTTTCATAGAAAAAAATAGTGGGGATAAATATGTCTTTTAGTAGGGAGGTCCTCTACTTTCGTACCACCCTTCCTCGTCACATGTTTTTTGGAGAGACTCGTGAAGTGTTGTCTCCTGTGTGGTTTTTTGCGGCTTTATTTTATTCTTTTTTGGAAATTTATAATAAAAAAAAATAAACAATAGAATACATATTTATGTATACACGTATATGTACACGTATAGTTACTTACAATGTGTCTTGTCACAAGCAGGAATACAAGAAAACAAAATCCCATCAAGATTGTTTGCCATGACCACTGCACCCAAAGAAATATTAAAATTAATAATTTTCATATTTCGATCCACAAATTTCTTGTATGTTCTTATAAAAAAATATTTTAGATATGTAATTATTTTATTAAATAGTTAAATTCTTTCTATATATTATAGAATATTAAAAAATTACAATAAGTTTTACCTCTTTAGTGTTGTGAAAAACAGAAGACATAACAGGAACCAATCCCATTTCTTTAGTGAAATGTGTGATTCCAAGAAGAGCTTTCAATTGTTGAAGTGAGACTATGATAGCTGCCCCAGCCATGAATCCAATAAGTGTAGCTTTTGACAAGAAGTCAATTATAAACCCAAGCCTATATACATCCATGTTATATATGTTATAATCACTTATACATCATCCATTAAAACTTGTAAAGTCATCATCAGCCTCATGTCCCATCGAATGTTTTAGACTTAGAGAGGTCAACATCGTCTGACCACTGAAATCAAATTTAACATGTTTGATCTGATTTCAATTTTCAGCCGTTAGATAATGGTTTTGGATGATTGTTGACCGTTGATTTATTTCAAGAAAGAGAGAAAATAGACCTTAGAAATCCAAGAGAGGCTTGAAAGAGACCAGCAAAGAAGGTAGAAGTGAAGGCTAATTGAAGAAACAAAAGAGGGTCTTGAGCAGGTGACACTTCTTGTCTTAACATTGATCCCATTAACAGTGATGCTATTGAAACTGGTCCAACTGCTAGATCTTTTGAACTCCCTAGCACAGCATATACTAGTGGTGGCACAAAACTTGAATCTGTATATAATCATTTAAATAAATGTTTTAAAACATATATTTTCAACAATTTATTCATATTTAATTTATGTGGGGTTAAATTTTTCTTCCGTTCTTCTCTAAAAATGATTTCATGATCACCGATACTTGATGTGGAATCTTTTGGACAAAAAGTGTTGGTGCAAAGAAAGATTCTTTTTGCATTTATATTTCTTAATTTGTATATGTGATATTTCTTAATTAAAAAGTTATTCATTTGTGTAAAGTATGGTGTCTTTTTGACATTTTCACCTGGTTAACAAACTGAATCACTAGCTAATAGTAATAACTAGCTAGCTCTTTTAGTCTTTTAGAGTTGATGAGTTTGAATAGAAAAAAGAATACTTACATAGACCAACGATAGGTGGGAGATTCGCAAGCTTTGCATAGCTTATACCCTAAAAAACAATAATAAGACCAAAAAGACAATATATGTCAGAAAACCCTAAACAAACAGTCTACTAAACAGAGTGATAGCAAAAGACAAAGATTTACCTGAGGAATGGCTAAACTAGCAATGGTGAGACCAGAAACAACATCAGATTTGAGTAGATTAAGATTATAATGAGGACCCCATTGAAGTATAGGGAAAATGTACTGAAAACCAAGCAACCATTTTTGCTTAGCGGATTGGCCTTTGAACTGCCTAAGAGGATCATCAGGAAAGAAGGTTTCTTTCAGCCTATTCTTTAACTTCTGTAAACTACTTCTCTTTGGTGGTGTTTCAACCTTGTGAATCTCCATGGATATCTCTACACATGGATGATTATGATGATGATGATTTTGAGAACCCAACTCTTGTTCGACCTTTCCCTCCATTCTTTTTGTTTTTACAAAGATGGAATCTTTTCAAAGACTTAAGATCAAGATAAATGAAGGATTGTATAAGAGGATGAACTAGAAGATGGAATCAACTTGAGGGGGTGTTTGCACTTATAAAGAATCATGGGTTGGTGTTGTGTATGTCATCTTATGAGACATGCATCCCCACACATCCATCAACTTTCCAAATGGAAGAGAGAGAGTGAAAGAAAGAAAGAGAGATTTTCTTGATTTTTCCACTATTTTTCAAGAAGGGTCGGTATAGACGATAGTGTATGGATGAGGGCTTGGGAACTTTTTAGGATTCTGGCCAAGTTCAAAAAGGACATACAACAAGAGGGTTTTTTGTTTGTTTGATGCATGAGTGGATCAATAATTGAAAATGTTTGATTAATTAATGTGGAAAGTGGGTATGAAAAAGAAGATTGCTTTTAGGTGTTCCTAGCTTGATTGCTTACTTATCCATGTATGGTGCCCTTCTCTAAGTTGGTTATGACTTCAATGGTGTGCAGTTGAAGAAGATTTAAATGTATTTCTGATTTACGCAGAGATGATAGTTGTCTCGCAATAACATGGTCGGTACGACGGTTCTTGATAACGTCGATGATGGTATATTTTAATTCAATGTCTTTTTTTATGTGATTTTGCTTTACTTAAGTCGGCAAGAGTGAATCGAATGTGATTTTGCTTCACTTTAATGATGTTGTGCTAACATTTTTTTTTGTAGAAAAATCATTCAAAACTTTTGTATTTATTTTAAATCTAATTTTTGTTTTAACCGACAAAATAATATATATATATATATATATATATATATATATATATATATATATATATATATATATATATATATATATCATTATTTAATATTTAATCTTATTGTAGACAATGCAAATTTTGCTGCAGGAGTGGTAGCTCACGCTCAAAAGTTCTCCGACACGAGTCTAAGTCGTTGCGTTGCGATCCGTTTCCCTGCTTCGCTTGCGCGAATTGGTATGGAAGTTGTAAAACACGAAAACCACGCAACACACGACTAATTTGAATAACCTGGTGACCTACCAATTATAGAAGTAGAATTTTTGTCAAGCAATAAACATTTAAATAATACAATTCAAGTGTAAACTTAGTTTTACAAAAATTAACATCGTTCATTTTAGGTTTATATAAAAATAGATTTCGTTTAATATATATGTGATAATAATGGGAGGTGGCTCTTGCAATACAAATGCAATGACATCTCACCATGAATATGGTAGAGTGTGACGTGGAAACCCAAATCAATAACTCGATTTCTGAGTGAAGTGAAGAAATCCGAATGGTGATTTAGAAAGGATAATTGTCCGAAGTAGACTAGTAGAGTGAGGTCCTAGCTACATGGCAAAATTGACATGTTTAGTTGTTTCAGCTTTATTTGTATATGAATCCGGCTCTCCGTAATTACAAGAATTTACGGTTATGGTTATAGGATTCTAAAGTATCATTTCGTAATAATATCTATTAATTTTTTTAATAATTTTTGGCAAAAAGGTAAAGGGATTAATATGGGCAAGTTTTGCTTTTGAACCACCAATTAACATGTATGTCATGGATTTGGACTGTCAATGAACATGTAGGTTGGATATGGCAACTTGGCACTTGGCAGGTATCACTAGGGGAAGTAGGCCATGGAGCCATGTTTTCTTTTTGACCATGATAAAGTGTTGTATTTTTCCCTAATAAGTAATCATTTTTGTTATTTTTCATTTAAAAGTATAGTATATGATATTAGTTTGGGGAAATGGTATTATACTCGGATCAAATTTTCAAGTTGTGGTTTAAATCGTTCATAAATTATTTTTTTCGGTTTTATGAGGGCATAAAGTGAGTTTTGTCTAGTCTAAATAGTCAATTTGGACAAAATGAAGGGATACACCAATTACTCTTATGCATGTTCATCTAAATCTTCAAAATTGCCTGCTAGCTGTGTCACCAACCAAAGGAAATTTTGGTGTTCTTCCCAAAATTGGAAACACCAAGCTATAAAACAAAGCAAATAAGAAAGAGAGGTAGCACACGTATGAAATTGAACGATATATAGAGAGTAAAGGTATCAAGGGTTCGAGAGCAAGGCCTAGGGTTTTGGGGTATTGGACGAAAAGGAATCCGTCGTATTGGAGACTGTTGAAGAAGGGAAAAAAGTATGTTGCAGGTGGGATTAATCTATCGGTAACCGGAGTTGAGTTGTTTGACGCTAAGATTGGTGCGCCAGTGTGTCAGGTGATGAAATTTGAGTGGAGTAGCAGCCAAAGAAATATGCTATCTAAATTCTGATGGGTTTTAGGTAAAACAAATAAACTAGAAAAACAATTCCTAAGTTCACATGCAACCTACTTTGGATCTATGTTTTAACTATTGAACATATAACTTTGAATTGCAAAACAAGAACCCTAGAGGAGAGAGGCTAATTTCGAAATTAACAAACTAGGGTTTAGGAGTTACATACCTTTCAATTGTTATAGCAAACAATTGATAATCCTCTTGATCTTGATCTTGATCTTCTTGGAAGCTTAGCACCACAAATGTAATGCCTCTAATGGAATCACACCCAAGAACTAGCAAGAAGGAAACTTGGAGGAGAGAGGATGGAGAGAGTATGCAATTTCGGCCTTAGGGTTTCTTCCAAAGAAATCAGTGACCTCAAATGTGAGCCAGGAGGCTCCTTAAATAGCTGAGGGATCTAGGGTTTAGGGAAAACCCTAGTTATCCTTTGCTTAGGGCCTAAGCAAGATCCAAAGGCCTTATTTGGACCCCTTGGACGAAATCTCTAGGGTTTCCCCTAAGAATTTCGTCCACCTCCTTCCAAGGGGTTCTGGAGCCTTCCACTCAACTATTAGTTAATTGCAAACTAGTCCCTGCACTTTATAATTAATTCTTTTAACCCCAAAATTAATTCTGATTAATTTCTGGCTAACTATTAATTAAACATAATGATTTCTAATTAATATATTAATCTTTTAACATATTAATAAATCATTTATATTAATTTATTAATCTTATAAATTAATATCTCTCCTTTCATAATTTCCTTGTCCAGTTGCTAGGTTGAGGGCAACCCAAAATGACTGTGTTGCTATCAATTCAAGTACATACCAATTATAGTTATGGGATTAGACACCTAATCCAACAGTCTCCCACTTGGATAAGTCTGTAACTATAATTGCTAGTATGCCTTCTAAATTTGACCATCAAATTGTAGCTTCCAAAAAGCTGCTGCCGAACTCTGACCCAGTCAGTTACGTGTCCTAAGATAAGTGATCATATAATCCTTCGTTCTGCCAGATATCCCTAGACAAAAGACATGGAATGTAATCAATCTCTTTGTCCAGAATCTATGTTTCCCGATTCCTGATTTGTGATGATGTAGGACTTCTAATTGAACACATCAATTTAGTCCTGGCTGGGCCCAGCACATAAGTCAACACCAAATCATCGAGGGGCCCACATATATCGCTTTTCCTATTAGGGCAAAAGGAACGAATAAACGTTGACTCATATGCTTGTATCTTTTACTCATCAAATTATACATGACAATACGTTTTATAACACCAAGTTACTGATGCGTTTTCGTATCACCAATGCATGACCGACTTGTAAATTGCAACTCATATATCTTCGTTTCAAGATTATAAGATATTATCGTCTCAGTATTACTCGTGATGAATTCCATGAAGTGATACTTTGAGCGAGGGTTTATCCAGTACTCAAATCTCAATTTCTGAGTACTAATGAACGTTGCAGCAATTCTATTGCCATGTCTATCCTTAGACAATCTACAATCCAGTTCATGACAGTCTTAATTCACTACTTACTTCCAAAAGTATGAGTGACTGTGGAGTTTGAATAATCTTATTATTCGGGAAGTAAAACATGCAAAAATGAAACACAATAATAAACAATTGACAAAAGGCAGAAACCAAACTTATAAATAATACTTTATTATTTAATCACCAAAAGTCAATTACAGTTACTTTGTTACAAGTTTCAGAATAAAACTAATCTAACTACTAAAACTAATATCATCTTTCAGTCCTATGCTCCGAGCATGCTGAATATGCTTAGCCCTACTCAGACCCTTTGTGAGGGGATCTGCTGGGTTATCTTCAGATGACACCCTCTTTACTATAAAATGGCCTTCTTCAACTCTATGTATGATGAAATGGTACTTTCTGTCGATATGTCTGGTCTTACCATGATCTCTCGGTTCCTTTGTCAAGGCAACCGCTCCTTCATTATCGCAGAACAGTTCCATAGGCTCCTGGATGGTTGGAACAACTCCGAGATCCCCGATGAAGTTCCTCAACCAAGCTGCTTCTTTCGACGCTTCACTTGCTGCTATGTACTCTGATTCACAAGTAGAATCAGCCACCGTATTTTGCTTGGAACTCTTCCAAGTAACTGCTCCTCCATTCAGTAAAAACACCCAGCCCGACTGAGAACGAAAGTTATCTCTATCCGTCTGAAAGCTGGCATCACTGTAACCATCTACTCTCAAAGTATCACTGCCACCAAGCACAAGGACCCAGTCCTTTGTCCTTCGCAAATACTTGAGTATATTATTAACTGCTATCCAATGAGCTCTACCTGGGTTTCCCTGATAGCGACTGACCATGCTCAAAGCAAATGCCACATCAGGGCGAGTACATGTCATAGCGTACATGATCGATCCGACAGCGGAAGCATAAGGTACACGACTCATGTCATCTATTTCAACATCTGTACTCGGGCATTGAGTCTTACTCAATTTGGTATTGCTCTGGATAGGTAGCTCTCCCTTCTTGGAATTTTCCATACTAAACCTCTTTAGTACCTTATCCAAGTATGTGCTCTGACTAAGTCCAATTAGTCTCTTCTTTCTATCTCTCAATATTCTAATCCCAAGAATATAGGCAGCTTCTCCAAGGTCTTTCATGGCAAAACACTTTCCAAGCCAAGACTTAACTTCTTTCAAGGTTGGAACGTCGTTACCAATGAGTAATATGTCATCGACATACAACACCAGAAAAGTTACTATACTCCCACTAGCCTTGATATACACACATAACTCATCTTCACTTCTAGAGAAACCAAACTCTTTGACTTTCTCATGCAAGCTCAGAAGTAGATGAAGATGAAGTTTGTTGGGTTTCATTACGAACCCATGTCGGTGGTTCATCATACCAGGATACAGATCTAACAGATCATTACAACATACAAACATGTGATAAACCAGGATAACAATCCAAAGGGGCCGGCCTTGGTGCCGTCGACCCAAAAGTACAGTGAGGAAAACTCACCTCAATCCGCTGATAAACAATTGAATGAATCTCTGGCTGTTGGTCCGGAAAAATCCCCGCGCTTTCAATATCAAATAACATCCAATTAATATTTGAATTCCAACCCATAACCAAGAGTCTAAGCTACATAGCCCAAAGCCTGGGTAAAAGACCATTCTACCCTTTGACTCCCTTGGCCCAAAGCCAAGGCCCAACTCAGCTATTTCCAAGGCCCAGTTCCTAATTGATGCTCCAAAGCCTAATATGGTCCAATCTTCCAAATTGGGCCCCCAAAACCCATCATGGGCCTAAATCCAAAGGAGCCCAAAGGATACAAACCAGAAGCCCAACATAGAAGTCTAATGGACCAACAAGGCCCAACTAAGAAAACCCAACAATGACCCATCCTCAAAAGCCCAAAACGACACACTGGGGAGTACGTCCCGCGTACCAAAGTGGTACGCCCCGCGTACTCGCCCCCGAAGCATATTGTACAAGTCCATAATGCACAAACTCAACATTACGCTGAGCGTACTCTTAAGTACGCCCAACGTACTCCTCCAGCCACCTTTTCACTCCAATAAGCCCTTAATCGGTTAAGACAAAGTGCCAAACTCTCAGATCTGATTCTATAAGACTACTTATCACGTAAAGTTGGCAACTTTACGTGCTTGCATGGAAAAAAGGGACTCAAAAGCTCAATAAGGACTTAACAAAGGTCTTAATGCTTGCATGGACTACAATACATCATAAAGCTTGCATTTTTATGAACCTTGAGACTGAATGGTGCTAAGATCTAGCATCCATTCCTTCTAGCGTAGATCAAAACCCATCTTTATCACAACAGACTCTAAAAAGCACAAAATGCTCCATGAACTAGATCTAACATATAAGATCATCAAGATAGAAACTTTATACCTCCAAAATGTAGATCAAGATGCAACAATCCTGGATCCAAAAGCTTCAAGCCATCCTACACTTCTCCAAGAAGTCCTTTCTTCTTCTATGAACACTAAAAAGCTTGAAATACCACCAAACGCTCAAAAACCATTCAAATGGGGGCTAGGGTTTTGATTCTAGGGTTTAGAGGGATGGAGGCTGAAGATATTAGGGTTAGGTGATGCGATAAGGAGCTTAAATAGGGTCTAAGACCCTAAAATAGGGTTTGGGTATGATTGGAGTACGCCCAACGTACTTATGGTATGCCCAACGTACTTCTGGTACGCCCAACGTACTTATGGTACGCCCAACATACTCCATAGAGCATCCGCGATCAAACTATTCAGTACACCCAACGTACTGGCTTTAGCACTAGTATGCCCCGCGTACCCGGTTTCACCCTAAAACCACTAAAACTTCCGAAGGCCATAACTTCTTCGTTCTAAGTCCGTTTTCGCCGATCCTTATATCCACAAAAAGGTAACGAGAAACTATACACTTATATCAACTCATACATGCCTAAAAACCTCTCGAACAAAAATACAAGTTCCATAAAAGCCTAAACCGACACTTTACCGAAATACCCCTTGGTTCCAAAACACAAACCAAACTTCCCGGATCACCCCAATTACCTTACCCACACCCAAAATGGGTCTAAATCTCTTTTCCTCAAAGGCCCTAAGCCTGATGATACTCGGTCTTCAGGTCACCACCCCACATTAGGAAACGATTCGGAACAGGGCATTACACTAGTGGTTTATCTATGGGTTTTGACACTGTTGCTACTTGCCTAATATGGCACGAAGCATTATTTCCTTTTATGATTTATACAAAGATGGATTTGACTTGGATTTAAAGTGGTTTAGTTTTAGTTTATAAAAATGATGTTGTTTACTTTGTTTATGACATTTATGAAACTATTATAAGACATATTTATGGCATTATCGTCTTGGCCATATACAAGAAGCGCATTGCCAAACTCCAATTTGATGGGATTTTGGAATTGTATTATTAATGTGAGTCTTGTTTATTAGGATAAATGAAAGAGGTACCAATTTATAGAAATTTGTGTAAGGGGAAAAGATTTGTTAGTGCATACAAATACTGATGTATGTGGATCATTCAAATCTGCCACTAGACATGGTTAAATATACTTGTTCACCTTCACTGGTGTTTTCAATAGGTATAGATATGCTTATCTAATTAAACATAAGTTTGAAACCTTCAAGGTATTTAGGACTTTCCAAAACAAAGTAGAGAATCAATTAATTAAGAGATTAAGATTCTTAGCTTCCGATAAAAATGGTGAGTATATTAGCCAATAATTCGACAATCATATAATAAATCATGGAATTGTATCACGAATAACTCCACTTGTAACACTGCAACATAATGGTTTATATGAAAGGAGAAACCAAACATTACTGGATATGGTGTATTGTATGTTTAGTCGTACTATTCTTCTAATTAGTTTCTCGAGATACACCCTACAAGCTGCTGCTAGAGTCCTAAACCTTGTACCAATTAAGAAGGATGAAAACACGTATTACAAAATATAGAGTGCTAAAAAACTCATCAATAGCATATTGAAAATTTAGGGTCGTAAAGCTTACGTTTATCGTGAAGCTCAAGACAAACTAGAGCCCATATTGGAGTAGTGTTATTTTATTGCATACTGTAAGGTCACACCTTATGATCTGATGAGACAAACACACAACACGTTGATAGATCAACGACATCGTCTACTACATCTATAGCGCCAGCGTATCAAGCTTATCAGCGTCAACTTACAGTTCAGTTATCCGATTGTAATCTTTTGTATATTAGGTAATGATATAGATAAGTGTAGAATGGATCTCAGATCCGATATCTTTGTGATAATATCGGCTCTTAGTAAAAGTTAGACGCAATCGTTTCAATCAAGGGATATACATGTATAGATTAGTATATATACAACATTAGGGAAAACCCTAATTTTGTGATCGTGGCTTTGTGTCAATTGTCTTTGTGACGAACCCGTCTTCTTGGTGAAGACAAAACTCTTTCTTGGTGAAAGAACAATTTGGAGAACTTCTGTGTTATTTACTTTCTGTTTATTAATTTGCTTAGATTAGTTTTACGTTTATTATTCATACTTGAAGTGTATCCGATCGATACAAACCTTCAATTGGTATCACAGTGGGTTTGTGATACACTCAAGTAATCATGTCGAATCCCAAATCCTTTGATCTCAAAAAAATTCCTCCCTTTGATGAACACAATTTCGCTATGTGGAAAATGAAGGCAATGGTTGTTCTTGAAACCATTGACTATGAGATGAGAAATATTGTTGAAAAAGGTCCTCATGTTCCTATGTACCAACCCATGGTCAACAACGCTCCCGTTGCCCCCCCCCACCCCTGAAACAAAAGCAAGAGATTGGTTATGATGACGATGACAAAAGACTGCTTAGTCTTTATGTAAAAGCCAACAACGCTATTGGAATCTCGCTTCCATACAACGTGTATCATCTTGTACAAAATTGTGAATCAGCCAAAGAGATGATGGACACGCTAACAATGGCTTATGAAGGCACTGTGGAAGTCCAGACTACGACCATCAATAATCTTAATCGGAGATACGAGCATTTCTTTGCTCAACAAGGTGAGTCTCTTACCCAAACCTTAAATAGGTTTAACTATTTGGTTAATGATATGCGCATGCTAGGAATCATCAAGCACTCATCACAATTGGTTCTGAAGTTTCTCGATTATCTTGGGAAAAGTTGGGAACATCACGCTGATGTTCTTAAGAACAGTGAGAAGATCGATACCATGGATCTAAATTCTTTGTTCGGTAATCTGCGAAATTATGAAGAGACCAAAGCTCTTCGTAAGGAAATCATGAAGGATTCAAGCAAGGAAAAGTTTGTTGCCTTGGTGTCTCGAAAGGAAGCAAGGAAAACCATCAGCGACTTAGATATTTCAGATCATGGAGAAGAAAGTGATGAAGATCTCACTGATGAGCTTGTTGCCAGCGCTGCACTTATCGTCAAGCGTTATGAAGAAAGAAAAACAAACAGGGTTAGAAGATCTCAGTTCAAGGGAAGTAGTTCAGCAAGGAGATCCACCTATGAGAAGAAAAACTCAGGTAACCATTTTAATTGTGGAAGCCCTTATGCCAGGGACTATAAGGAGAAGAAAGAAGCCTAGAGCCCTGAGAACTATGAAGTCATGTACAAAAAGCTGGTGGCTCAAATGAAGAAGGAAAAAAAATTTGTGTCAAAAGCTTTCATTGCAAGATAAGAGGATGATGAAGAATGGGTAGAAGAAGAGGAGACTTCTGAAGATGAGGGGCTGAATGTTAAGGGTCTCATGACACTTGTCAGTGATTCCCTTGATGGCATTTGTGACGTTGATGGTTCTCATGCGGGTAAAGGATCAAGTCTAAATCTAGGTCAAACTTGGTACCTAGACAGTGGAAGTTCTAGACACTTTACTGGTAACAAGTCACTCTTAACAAATTTTGCAGAGAAGGATGGTCCAATGGTGACTTTTGGTGACAATAGTGGAAGAGCCGTTTCAGGTGTTGGAACGTTTGAATGCAGAACGATCAAGATGGATAATGTGTTTTATGTCGAGGGTCAGAAAGGCAACTTCATCTCCACCAGTCAACTTTGTAATGCTAGCCACAAAGTTCTTTTCAACCGTCATGTGGGAAAAGTGTTTGATTCTGAAAACAAAATCGTGCTTTCTGCTCTCAGGGAGAACAATATTTATTTGGTTTGATTTGTTGGTTTGACGCTGATACTTTATTTTTGCTTCTTTCTTTGCTACTCTTAAAATTTTGAGCATAAGTTTCTACACTTTTAATTTATTTTTGGTTTGTTTGCATTAAGATTTTCTTTTAATCTTTACCAAAGAAGTATACATTATACATACACAATTTGCTACTAACATTGCCAATGTTCGTTCTTCTCTTTCCTCTGTATGTGTCAGGACCTTTCCTTTTCCTCTCAACATTGATCTTAACTGATTAAGATCAGCGTGTCACTTATTAAATGCATCACCCTCCGTGTAAGAGCTAGTTAACGTTGACTATGCATCTTTTTTCAGCAACAACTGCCCTCTCACTAATGCTGATGCACACGCTGATTGACATGTTGCTTCATGTTGATGAGATCAGACGGGGGATAACTGTGCCACCAAGTGTTCTTCTGGACACATATCTCTTCTGTATCGAACAACCTATTTTTGTTTCAATGGGATAAGATGAAGTTAGGTGACCTGGCATGACTGATTTCCTGAGACTCTGTCACTACAATTTCATCACCTCAAAGATCCAAAGGTATATTCAACAAGACAGTGATCCCACCTTCTCTTTCTTCATGGATCTCAATGAATGAAATCTTCAAGTTTTGTCTTGGTGACTCTCATAACTTGAAGGTTACAAAAAATGGTTCATGTTCTTTTTTTGTTCATGGTAAACATGAAGCTTGGAATCAATCTATAGAATCTCAACGATTAAAGGAATTCTATCTCCTTGTTTACTATGAATTGTGTTGTTTTTGTGTGATATGGTTAATCTTGCTTGTTCTCTTTTATATCCAAAAATTCACGGGGTAGATATCTCAGAAAATGGAAATGCATTAATGACCATTCAATTCCAAAGATTTGATGGAACAAGTCTTTATCACCTTTTTGAAAAAGATGCACATTTTTTCCTGTTTAAACTATTTTCTTGTTTGACTAATTCTTTTGTTTGTATTCTTATATTGTTTATTATTTTGTACCATTTTGTAAAGGAATCCGACGGTGGAAATTCTAAGCCTAGTATGCAACTTTTGACACATCTTTATCCCTAGAAGCATGCTACTGTATGTGACAAAATCTCTCTAAGTTTCTCATCTACGAGACCATCTGCTGAGAACATTGAGTCACCCTGTCACGCTGATTGTCTAGCATTGTCTAAACTCTCAAAGTGAGATTGTCTGGTCCAAATAAAAAAATATATTGATAAAAAGGCTAGGGTGTTTATTTTTAATTTAATCATCTTTACCTGACCTTGTCTCTGGAAGCATGCTTGACGTATGCATCAAGTCTCATGTTCTGTTGAAACATTAAGCAAAACCTAATGGCTTACCCTGATTGCATAGTCAACATCATAAGAGATATTTGTCAGGTTCTTAAATGAAAAAGGGTTGTTCATGTCCATGAACTCCATTTTGAGGTATGACATGGTACCATTATGAATTAATGGTGAATCTTTGATTCTAGATTGCAACTTACTCTATGATACGGAAGCCTTAAACCACTTCTTGTTGATGAGTTAAATTGTTAATGATTCATGCTGATTTCACCTCAGTGTGACTAAAACAATTCATTCTCTCCACAAGTTTTCTAATACAGAGCTTGATGATTCACTGTGTAAAACCACACACTGATAAAAGTTCGAAAGTCTGTGTTGATGGTTAGTCTATGTACCGTAGGCTATCACACGCACCAATCTATTATTGCCCTTACATTCTTATTTAAAGTTTTATGATTCAGCGTAATGTACCATACGCTAATGAGAGCTTGACAAATCTGTGCCGATGGGTATATCATTGTCCGTGATATATTACACACACCTATTCTTTCTTGCCCTTTTTCTTATAATAAAAGAGATTTATGATTCAGCGTATGAAACCACACGATGATGAGATATCGCAATACTATGTCAGTGAATGGTAGTTTTAGCCCACACTATTAGGAGACATCACAAACTAACTATATGATCATCATAAATTTATTTGTTGATCGCTTAAGCTGATGCTCATTGCTGCTGATGACTTGTCTCACTGATGTAACTTCCTTGTCTCAACAGTAACTTTTTGGATAAACTTCTAAAAAGATTCTTTATTATCTTGGGATATGTGATCTTTACGGTGCATATATATGTTGGGTTTTAAGTACTATAACACTTCTATAGTGAACATACAACCCTAATGTCTTGGATCTAAGTTTTCTCTAATTATACATGCAAATTCATTTTATCCAAAGCATGAAGCCTAACTAGCATACAACACTGATATTTGAAACATAAAAACAAGTTAGATGATTACCTATTTGTTGTAGCTTGTAGAACTTGGCCTTTCAAGATCTTAGCACCTCAAGTGTGATGCCTCAAATGGTTCACAAACACCAAAGGCAAGAGGAGGACTTTGAGAGAGAGGTTATGAAGCTCTAAATTCGGATAGGGTTTCATCTATGATCACAAGTGCCTGTTTTTGGAGTCTAGGGGTTACTTTTATAGTTTGGAATTCCTAGGGTCTAACTTGTAAACCCTAATTCACTTCCTTGGGCCTTTTATCCAATAACCCATATGATAAGCCCTTTGGACTAACTCTTCATGGACTCCCACATAGAATTAGTCCATCCTAATCAATATGGATCATTAGACCAAACTATAAATATCACTGATTTACCTAATCAGTCCCCGTTAATTTAATTAGTCTTTTTTGATCACTAAATTAATTCCAAATTAATTCTTGATCAATACTAATTAAATAATATGATTTCTCAATTAATATATTATACTTATAATATATTAATAAATCACAAATAATCTCTTTCTCAAATATCCATCCTATCAAATTACTCTGGTGAAGGCAACCCAAAATGGACCATGCTACTATCGGGTCAAGTACATACCGATTATAGTTATGGGCTTAGACACCTAATCAAACAGTCTCCCACTTGGATAAGTCTAATAACTATAACTGCAAGTACGACTTTAAAAAACCGACTAGCAATCATAGCTCTCAAAAGCCGCTGTCAACTCTGACCAATAACGCGTCCTTTAGATAAGGGATCATATATTCCTCCATTCTACAAGATATCGTATGAACTAAGACATGGATTGTAATCATTCTCTCTATTCATGTGTTGTTTCCCGATTTCCGATTTATGATGAAAGACTAATTGAACAAATCAAATCAGTCCAGGCTTGGCCAAGCGCTTACGGTGTCATCACTAAATCATCGACGGGCCCGCATATATCGCTTTTATCCCTCTTAGGGTAAAAGGAATGGATAAACTTCGACTCATATGCTTGATCAATTTACTCATCAAATCACACACAACAATACATTTTTTAACACCAAGTTACTGGTGCGTTTACATATCATCAATGTGCAACCGACTTGTAAACTACAACTCATATGTCTCCGTTTCAAGAATATAAGATATTATCATCTCACAATCACTCATGATAAAATCCATGAAGTGATTCACGTGAGCTTGGGTTTAATCCAATGCTCAAATCTTATTACAGGAGTACTCATGAACACTGCAACAAACTTTTGCTATGTCTAAACACTTAGACAATCTACAGTCGGATTCATGACAGTCTCACCTCATTACTTACTTCCAAAGTATGATTGAATGTGGATATTTGAATAATCATATTATTCGGGAAGTCAAAACATGCGAAGTGAAACACAAGAATAATCTAATCCAATATAGTCTCAAAACTTTTGAGTATAAATAAAACACTTATTATTTAATCACCATATTGATTACACATTATTTATTGTATAATGTTTCTATTAATCAACTTAATACTAGAATTAAAACAATAGTTATCCCATGCTCCAAGCATGCACACTATGTTTACCTATGGTCCTTACTTTGTGGAATAGATCAATTGAAAACATTTCAATGATGCTCATTTCACAATTCCAAATCCTTAGTGTAAGAATACCTAATTCTTGCCACTATAAGAATGTGTTAGATTCTAAACTATCATGCAATTTACCTTTTGTAATGTCGAGGTACCAAAGTCATAGAGACTTTGCCAACGATATTACAAAGCATTCCATTGAAGATTGTCACAATACAATTCCACAGATATGAAGTCTTACATTCAAAGTACATTCCTTTGAGCATCTTTCTTGCATGAAAGTTTCTAACTTACACATAGATTCTTAATATCCAACTCCTATTATGGAAACATTTCCATATTTTCCATATGAAAATCCATTCTTAATAGAGTTCTATCTATTAAAAATTATGTCAATATGGTTCATCCATTACTATGCTTCCAACTGTCCATAAGCAACCAATCTTTGGTAAACCTCAGATTATTCTTAGCAATTGTTTAACAACTTTAGTCATATCTGGTTCTTGTTCCCATTTCCATCTTAATGCCCTAGACATTTGGAAAATTCAGAACACATAAATATTATAGCATATGCAATCGATCCTATACCCGAAGCATATGGGACACGATTGATAATGTCTTACACAAAGACATGATACTTTACCAGTCTCTCGCTATAACATTTCCGTATATATAGAATTTCCTTATGATGAATCATTTCATCATAACATTCATATATGTTCATGACTAAATTCTATTAAAATCTCAATCTAAGCTTTTAAATTTGAGATGAAGTATAAGTTCGTCTCCGTTAATTATAGCTAAACAACTTTTCAAACTTTGCAACTTTGCAAAATTGTAACCTTTGTTTCCTATAATTAGTATTGCTAACGTGCAAAACTTAAGGTAATAATTGTGCTCCCACTTGCATAATAATTACTTCTTACCAGCATAACACTTATGCTCCCACTAGCTTTGACATGTACCCAAAAATCAGCTGGACTTATAGAAAACAATACTTATTGACTTTCTTACCAAGGTTTCAGATTTCTGATACGTAATGCTTTGATAAGTCTTTATCTATGCTTTTCAAACTCATACACCTTACCTTAGATAGCTCATATATGTGTCTAAACTATTTCAGAACTTACAACAGTAAGTCCCGAATGTTCAGACTATTTGCCATTTCTCATAATTCGAACTATGAAGAGGGATGCTGCAATCGAATTTGAGAATGCAATCTACATAACTGCTATCTCCTTAAAATCTACTTAGTGAAAGCATTTCCTCACACTCATTTTCATGAAATGGAGAGAAACCTTTGTCACTTAGATTAATGGTGTATGTGTTCCTATCCATGTGAATTTGTCATAACCATAATCACAAGACAAGGTTAGTGACAAATCCAAACTCATATGGACTGAACCTGTTCAATCTTAATTTCTTGTCATCTAGTGGCACAAGGGTCTATCATTTCTTCTAGGTTGTTTAGCAAACAATTGAGTACTCATAGAACTCACATGCACGGTCAACTTCAACTGGAATGGCACAGAAACAATAATATGTCAACACGATAGGTTACAAACCTCAAGTCGTGTGCTAGTGATAAACAATAGGTTTATTCTTGATTAGTTTTTTGAAAATATTCAAAATCATTAAGACTCCGACTGACCTATTGACATATAAGATTCTCTTGTCAAGAAACATTCCCTGACAAACAAATATTCAAGAGTTAGTGCGGGTTCTTATCAAGGAAAAACACTTCATGCAATTGGCCTTAGTTGGTCTTTGTTTTATCAAAACATCACAACTTACCAATTTCAAATGTGCAAGAGCAACAAACATTTCTACTCTACATTTCATGAGGTGTCATAAACCTACTTAAGACATGTCACTCAATGTACAATCTTGGAGTATGACTCTAAGACTTGATTTTTTTGGAACGAAGTATGATTCATCTATTTGATTTAACCATTTCAACAATTCTTGATTCCTCTTCTTATCCATACAAATGTACCAAGGTGTCCTTAGAGGATCAATTGTGACAGGTTCCATAATCAATAGGATGATCATAAAATATGATACTAAAGTATTCTCATTTCCTTTCAGATTGGAGAAACTTTTATCTTTCTGCCCAATTTGATTCTTCTTATTTGTTCTGCTATACCTTGAAAATTTTCAAGGTATTAGAATTACACTTAAACTTGTAAGAATAACCATATTTACTGAACTTTCAGTAAATCATGACGAACATACTTTATCATTCTCTGTGGTGAATCTGACCAGTTCACATCAATGTGTACTAGATCCTTTTTATCTTTCACTTGACTTACATACTTATGTAAACAAGGAATTAGTCCCAATTTTCCCAAGTACCAAGATTTTCATACATCACATGATTCAAGTCATATGATTCCAAGTTTCTATCCAATTGAAACTTGGGCGATGAGAATCTTTCCTTACTTAGAAAATTTGGACACTAGCACAATTGATATAACTAAGAATCAAACCATTTTCAACATTGCTATTAATGGAAACACATATAAACAACAATTTTCAAAAATGTCATTACAAGGAAACATAAAATAAGATAAAAACAAAATTTCTTTATTTATTAAAAAGTGAGGAAAAACTTGTACTTACAATACAATTACAAATGAAACTATGTTGCTATCTATTCCTAAGCAATCTATCATAAGCAGCTTCAAAAATCCGATCATCGAACCATGCGATCGAAATCCACCTCTTCGCGATCAGACTCAACTCACTCTTCCTTTAAGCTTCCTTTCTTTTCTACGATCCTATAAAACATCAAAATGCAATCTCATCACATAATGTATTAAGAATCTTCAAATAGGAACTTAATAGAGTTAGATAGTGAACTTACCTGAAGTAGAACCATAAAATTTGATTTTACCATCTTTTAGATCTCTCAGGTAGTCAGGGCAGCTTCGCTTCCAATGTCCCTTCAAATGCAGTAGAAACACGTGGACTCTTTGACATTCGCACATGGAACTATCTCAGAACTGGATTTTCTCTTATGATCAAAACTTTTGACCACGGCCAATTCCTTTCCCTTAGGAGAAAGAATCATTTCTGGACTGTCTATGTCATTGCTTATGTCCATGGCAGCTTGGGAAGTAGATCTTCCAATCAATTCTGCTTTACTAGTGCGCCAAATCATTGCTGATTCAACAGCAATTAGCAGATATGTTAGATCGATAAGGGTCACGTCGTGATCTGTCACAAAGTAGTCTTTAACAAACTCATTATATGACTTAGGAAGTGAATGAAGAACCAAGTCAACAGCCAGCTTCCTTGGGAACATGACACCCAACATTCCCAACCTGTCAATATGCAGCTTCACGTCCAAGACGTGAGCACATACAGACTTTCCATCTTCATGTTTGCTTGCCAATAGGGCTTGAGCGACCTTGAACTTTTCAAGTCTTCGAACATGTGGGTCAGGGAGAACTATTGGAGAAGGTGGAAGAAGTGAAGTATGATTTCCATTTTCATGATCGAAGCGTGGAACATCATCTTCATGAGGAAAGCTGTTTCCAAAAGATTCGGGAAGACCATAGTTGTCAGAAGTAGACATCTACAAGGGAGAAATTCAAGTTAGTTGATTTAAGTCCTTTAATATAACACCCAAATAAAATATTAAGGCTAGGACCCAACACAATATTTTACAATTCAGAAGAGGGATGCCGTAATCCAATAGCAAAATATTTGAAGGTAGGTAAATGACGATTTACCAATTTCCACCATGAAAAACGAAAATGAACATTAGGTTTTAAATGAATTGAAATTCCTAGATTCTTTGAGATTCATTGAACTTTTCAATGGCGTGTTTAATCTCGATTATGCCCTTCAAGTTTGTGACTGGGATACCGAGGATCACAAACAAGGTGTGAATAACCATGCAAATTAGCTTGGTACTCTCGAATACATTTATCACTTAATCAATGTGCCGGTTAACCACACACGCTCCATTGATCTATGATAATCTACGAGCTACCCATTTCTATCCTTCATTAGTCCCATATTAGTGTATCGGTTAACCACACGCGCTCCACTAACGACCAATAAGGTGCAATGTGCAATTTCATGGATTAGCACCAAATTCACATTTTTCCTAAAGTAACTAAGATTTGGGAATTTATAAAAGTATTTAGTTACTTTATTTCATTATACTTTTAATGGAAGTTTGTGTCCTATTCTACTCGTTCGGCTAACGACCCTCCACTGGTCAAGGGTGTGGTGGGTAAGAGTGGATACACAATGACAGTCATTTTACAGACCGCTTCCTTAAACACCCCTTATAGACCAGCTTCATGAATGAGACCTACTAACGGTAAGACTGAATTTTAACTTATACATATATAATATATTATACTTTTAATTTTATATAGTATAAGGGTGTATTTTATACATTTAAAATACTAGATGGTTTAATCTATTAATAAATTATACTCTTAATTTAATTAAACTTAAACCATGTTATTATGGATTTAATAATACTCTCTTAATTAATCTTTTAATTAACTATTAATAAAGCCATAATTATTCCTTCTAGTTGTGTCCATTTAAATTTCCAAAAATTATAACTTTTAATTTTAAATTTAAATTATGAAACGAAAAGGATGTAATTTAAACATTTAAAATAATAGGGTTTTAGAATTTAACATTTCATAAATGAGACTTTTCAAATTCCAAAACTTGAGGGCAAGTTTTGAAATTCTTCAAAACCTTTTGAATTCCAAACTTGATGGCAAGTTTTGTAACTCCTTAAAAAAACTTTTGAGTTCCAAAACTTGATGGCAAATTTTGTAACTCCTCAAAAACATTTAGATCAAATTTTGAACTAACAAAATAATCATATATATATATATATATATATATATATATATATATATATCTTCTAACAATTTGACATAATACAACTCATATATCAAGATAAATCCAAATCAAATAATACAAATAATTGCTTTATCATATAAACTAGCAATTATCTTAAAATTTGACAATTATTTTTTAATTTAGATGAGGATAATTATTTCCATTACATAAAAATCGAATTTTGATCAACAAAACAATTTTTAGTAATTATCCAAATCCAAATTAAGCCAAGAAATCCGAAATCTGCCTTCAGACCCGTCACCACCTCGTGGTGATTTTGACCACCTTGTGGTCATCAGGCAGAGTAAAAAAACGATTTTTTCAGCTTTGAACAAAGACTAATGCATCAATATCACAGAAAACACCCATGGCTCTAATACCACTGTTGGGTTTTAAGTACTATAACACTCCTATGGTGCACATACAACCCTAATGCCTTGGATCTAGGTTTTCTCTAGTTATACATGCAAATTCATTTTATCAAAAACATGAAGCCTAACTAGCATACAACATTGATATTTGAAACATAAAAACAAGTTAGATGATTACCTCTTTGTTGTAGCTTGTAGAACTTGGCCTTTCAAGAGCTTAGCACCTCAAGTGTGATGCCTCAAATGGTTCACAAACACCAAAGGCAAGAGGAGGACTTTGAGAGAGAGGTTATGAAGCTCCAAATTCGGATAGGGTTTCATCTATGATCACAAGTGCCTGTTTTTGGAGTCTAGGGGTTACTTTTATAGTTTGGAATTCCTAGGGTCTAACTTATTTCTCAATTAATATATTATACGTATAATATATTAATAAATCACAAATAACCTCTTTCTCAAATATCCATCCTATCAAATTTATCTGGTGAAGGCAACCCAAAATGGACCATGCTGCTATCGGGTCAAGTACATACCGATTATAGTTATGGGCTTAAACACCTAATCCAACAATATCGTCACTCATGATTACGTAAAAGGGAAGAAACTTTTTGGGTATAAATTGGGAATTCTTCATCCTAGGTCACTTTTACAAGCAATTCAAGCAATTAAGCTCTCTCTCTCTCTCAAAAGGACTCCAAATCGTCATCTTCATCAAAGCTTTCACCATGTCAAATCCATTGTATGAGTTTGCCCCCAACACCAACATCATCAAAGGTCCTCATGCTCATGACTCTATTATCATCATTCAATCCACCAATGTGGCGTTCTCGGATGAAGTCCCAAAGCAGTTTGAAAACTCCGGAATCAAAGAATTTGTCGACTATGTCAAGGGCGGTCCTCTTCGATATGCATTCTGTGATTTCCCGGACCCTTTTTACCCTAAACAAGTATGTGAGTTTTACTATACATGATTTGTTGATGTTGTTGCTCGAACCATGACTGGAACTATTGGTGATGATCAATATATATTTACCATTGATGTGGAATTTCGAATTGCTCTTCGTGTTCCTCGATTCGAAAGTTACTCTGAAACTCCCTCTGAATAAAGTTGCAAATCTGTTCGTGAAAAGTTAGGGTATAACTTCCATCTTCCAGGCCTCACTCGTGATCTATACAAGAACACTCTTCGTTAATGTTTTAATGTAGGGTGGAAGTACTTAACATGTGTAACTGGCAAATGTCTTGGACACAAGATTGGGAATTTGGATCAACTGAATCTCTTTGAGAAAAGGATTTTATACTCCATCGTTTACAACAAAAGAAGGGACTTTGCTCAATTTTTTCTTGATCAAACGATTGACTGCCTTATTGGAAACAAGAAGCCATTGAATGTTCCTTATTCTCGTTGGCTTGGTTTGATCTTGTCTAAAAAAGAAGGCTATGTTGAAAGTCATAGAATTATAATTCTAATTCCTGCCCTCTCCTAAAAAGTTATCAATGTTGTTCCATCTCAGGGTGATTTGTCCGTTACTACAAGGATGCAAAATTGGATTGAAAAACCCTATGTGGTTGAATCCTCAGACTCTGAAGAGGATAATGATAATGATGACGCTAGTAATGAAGAAGATAGTAATGACGAGGATGATGATAATGATGATGCTAGTGATGAAGAAGATAATGATGATGATTCAGAAGCTGGTAATAAAGAAGGGGCTGATGAGGAAGAAGACACTAATAAAGATGAAGAAGAATCAACATATGACATGGGAGAAGAATTCACTCAAAAAAGGAACTCTCCTCCATGGTTGAACAAACACATTTGTTTTTAACTACTTCTTCATCCTCTTCCTCTGTTTATGACACTATGCCTCGTGGATAACCCCTCCTGTTGGAGATACAACCGAGTCAATGAAACTGAAACGGTCCCCCCTACGCCAACCCCCATTAGTACTGCTGCTCTTCATCAGGGTGATCAGGGAGAATCCAACTACAACTTTGAAACTTCTGTGCTTTCTCAACTCCCCTTAGTTATGTAGTTAACCAAGTCAATGAATAAAAGGTTGACTAAAGTTGAAAGGGATGTGGCTACAATGAAGAGACTTCTGGCCTTGGATAATGATGATTATATGGTTGTTGATGACACCCCACCAAGCTCTCCAGGTGATCAACCTCCTTCACGTCCACCTACATCAACAAATCTTCCTCCACCCTCCTAACTCTCATCTTCAATCTGATGCTGCCAAAAGGGGGAGAATAATCATGGGGATCCTCAGCCAATGCAAATGCAAGTGGTGATTGCATCTCAACCTGAGATGACTGGAAGGGTTGAAGTTGAAGCTGATCTTCAAAAGCAGATTATTGTTGCTGATATTCCAGATGCTGATGCTACAACTGATCAACCCATTCCAGACACTGGTGACTAATCAGAAACCAATGACTATGAAGGGTTTCTTGATATTGGTTTCATGCAACAAGGTGTTGTTCCTGTAGTTTCCTTAAATGTTGTCTATCCTGTTTCTTGTTTTTAGGGGGAGATTTCTCAAGAGATTCCTCAAGGAACCGATAGTGATATTGATTCTGATGATAGTTCCCAACTAAATCCTTGAAAGAGGAAGGTTTCCTTCTCAGGGGGAGCTCTTAAAATTAAAGCTGGAAGTTCCTCTGCAGTTGGTGATACTTCAGCTCCTCCTAATGAGTAGATGCAAATTCTAGAAATCATCAACAAAAACAAGGGTGTTCATGCTTAGGAGGTGAAGTTGGAAATCCAACATCTTCTTAACAAAGTAAAGAAACTGAATCTTGTGCCATCCGCTGGTCCATCAACTAGTTCATATAGATCAGCCTCATCAGGAAGAACAGGCGCTCCCAGACAGTCCAAGAATACCAAGTTTCTTCTTCCTTATGGCACCAGATACATCAACAACAAATTTCCAGCGGGTGTTGAACCTGTTCAATATATGTTTATTCCAGAACCAGAGCACATGATCTTCTATCTCGACAATCAAAATCAGTTGTGCTTTCAACTAGGGATGTTATTCGGGTCGGAACCGAACCGAACCGACCCGAACCCGAATAAACCGAAAACCGAAAACCGAATAAGGGTAATTGTATGAACCGAAAACCGAACAAAATAAGCAATACGGGTTCGGTTCGGTTCGTGTATTATTCGGTTCGGTTCGGTTCCGGCCTGAATAACCCAAATAACATGTACAAGATGATTAAGGAGCCGAATAACCCGAATAACCCAAATAACATTTAGAATGTGATTATAAATATTGTATTTTGTATGACTTTTGTAGCTTATGATTTCATAACAAATCTTTTAAAGAAACAAATTAAAAGATTGAGTAGTAGATTAACACATTCAAATTTCAATGAGTAACATACATAAAAACACATTGAAAAATTGAGTAGTAGATTAAGATACAAATACTTACTTGAGTTTCTTGATTTGGAACCCAATTTTCCATGACTTGAATGGAGTTTTATCACACTAGAAACTAGAAAACAAGGATGAGGAGACGATTATTTTTTCCAGACGCAAGGGCCGACTTTTTTTTTTCTTATCGTGAATGGACTTTGAAGTTTGAACTTTGAACTAGTGATGATCGATCAATGAGTCCAGGTTATCGCAAGTCACAAGGGCAGCAGCCGCAACTGTCGATCAAAGAGTAATGTCGCAAGGATGAGAAAAACCTCAATCGATCAAAGAGTAATGTTGTCGACTCGTCGATTTGGTGTAATACGCTACTGTCGATTTGGTGTAATACGGATGATCGAATTCGATTTCGTTGATTTTTTGGTGAATTACGTGGGTTTTGTTGGGTAACGATCGATAGAAAAGAAGACCGAATAAGCAATCGTCTAAGGAAAAAAAATGTGACTTTTCATATTCGGTTTGGTCCTTTTGGACCGAATAAGCCCTTATTCGGGTAACCCAGACCTAATAACCCGAAAACCGAATTAGCCTTATATAGATACCCAAAAACCGAATCGAATTGCTTATTCGGGTCTAATTCGGTTTGGTTCGGTTCGGTTTTCGGTTCGGTTCGGGTTTTCGGGCCAAATTCTCATCCCTACTTTCAACGCACTGATGACCTTCCTTATGCTCCCACTAAACATTTGTTTCATCTTCTCTAGGAAGTATTAGTTCACTATGAACTACAAAGAGGATATCGTGTACTGATATCTATGGAGCTGAGTAGAAGAGTGGATGGACTTAAGCTTGATAAATTCAGATGGGTCAAGCCCGAAATCTTAAAAGAATTTGAAAAGTTCTACAATGGCTCTTCCAATGAATCTGAAGAAGAAGTTTAGTTTTTACATCATTAGATAGAGGGAGATTGTAAGGTCACACCTTATGATCTGATGAGTCAAACACATAACACGCTGATAGATCAACGTCAACGTCTACTACATCTATACCGCCAACGTATCAAGATTATCATCGTCATATTACAGTTCAGTTATCCGATTGTAATCTTTTGTATATTAGGTAATGATATAGATAAGTATAGAATAGATATAAGATTCGGTATCTTTATGATAAGCTTGGTTCTTAGTAAAGATTAGACGCAATCCCTTCAATCAAGGGGTATACATGTATAGATTAGTATATATACACCATTAGGGAAAACCCTAATGTTGTGATCGTGGCTTTATGTCAATCATATTTATGACAAACCCGTCTTCTTGGTGAAGACAAAACTCTTTTTTAGTGAAAGAACAATTTGGAGAACTTCTGTGTTATTTACTTTCTGTTTATTAAATTTCTTCGATTAATTTTACGTTTGTTATTCATACTTGAAGTGTATCCAATCAATACAAACCTTCAGATACTCTAATGTACCTTTTAGATATTATTTCTACAAACCTTCTAAGAGCAAAATTTTTGTTGCTTAAAAGGCATTCTTTCTTGAAAGGGAGTTGATGTCCAAAGAGGCTAGTGAGCGTTATATTAAGCTTGAAGAAATTTAAGAGTCGGCCAACAGAGAACCTAATGTTGGAACCAACACTAAAAAAAGGTTGAAGAACCCATTGAGCCTCAATGAATGATTAATGAGGAGCTTGACATTATACCACCACCTATCCATCGGTTTTGTAGGAAATGACATGAGCCAGAAAGATATGGTTTACTCATATGTGATGGTAACAAGTTAATGGTATGTGATAATGAACATACCAACTATCAAGATGCCATTACATAACTAGAGTCTACCAAATGTAAAGAGGCTGTGAAAAGTTAGATACAATCCATATACGATAAAAAAGTTTGGGACATGGCTAATCGATCTCCTAATTGTAAACCCGCAGGATGTAAATGGGTATTAAATTAAAATACCGACATGGATGATAAAATACACACATATAAAGCTTGGTTGGTTTAAACTGGATATATTTAGACTCAAGAAATTGATTATGAGGAAACCTTTTCACCAGTTGTAATGATAAAATCCATTAGGATACTAATTGCCACAACAACATTGCATGACTATGAAATATAGAAAATGGATGTAAAAACCACATTTCTAAATGGAATACTTGAAGATGTTGTGTTCATTACACAACCTGGAGGTTTTGTACATGCGAAGTATCCAAAAAAAGTGTGTAACCTTAAAAGGGCCATTTGTTGACTCAATCAAGCATATTGAAGCTGAAATCAATTGTTTCACGAGAGATTCAGGGAGTTTGGCTTTTCAAGAGTGAAGATGAAGCATGTGTAAATTTCAAAACTAGTGGGAGCTTTGTGGTCTTTGTTGTATTGTATGTATATTTCAGAAATAGTGTAAAATCTTGGCTTGTAAATTGTTTTCTATGAAATACATGGGAGATGCAACTTACATACTAGGAATTTAAAATCTATAGAGATAGACCAAGACACATTATTGGGTTAAGCCAGAGTAAATACATAGATAAGGTGTAACATCCTGTTACGAGAAGTTCTTATTTCAGGATTTTGGACAATTAATGGATCAATGGAGGCCTTCGTAATTTACATTTTTGACCGTTATTATGTTATACGTTTGCAAATTGGTCCCAAGTGGCATTTAAATGAAGAGCGTAGATCTGATTAAGTACGCTAGGTGTACTCTATTTACGTTGGGCGCATGTGGCGAAGACCCAAACCCAACTTTTTAGGGTTTGGACTCTATTTAAACATCGTTATCTCTTTGAGGCCCCTTCATTCATCCGCCTCCATCCCCATTTTTGTCCCAAGCAAACCCTAATACCATTATGTGTGCATTTTGAGCTTGAAAGTGTGCTTTGTGTTCTTAAAGGAAAGATAAGGAAAGGAAAACATCTTGGAAGCTTAAGGCACTTTGGATCTAGAAGTATCTTGCCCTCAAGCTTCATTTGGAGTATAAATTGCTTAGATCTTGTTATCCTAGAAGTTGTATGCATTTTTGGTCCCATAGCTTAGTCTAATGGAGTATGAGCTACTCCAGTGCCTTGAAATGTAGTTTCTGGTAGTTTTGAGCATCTAGATTAATAAAAATGAGAGCTTGGACACTCTCATTGAGCCATGCAAGAGTTTGGGAGTTTTAGGTGACTTTTGGACCAAGGGTTTGATTTTTTACCCTCTTGAATGCATGCAAATGGATTAAGTCAGAGACTTTATCCATTGAGACGTCCCATTTTACCTAGATATGAAGTTTGGTGCCTTGGCTTAATGGAACAAGTGCTTAGTGGAAAAGTTTGGGTTCAGCTCTGGTACGCTAGGCGTACCTGGAGGTACGCTGCACGTACCAGGGTTCAAGCCCGTAATCTTGAAAGGCACCCTCTATAATAGGCATAGAGGGGAGTACGTTGGGCGTACACAACCCAAAAGGAAATCTTTGACTTTTTGATTTTGACTTTGACCAAGGGTTGAACAAGTTTGACTTAAGGGTATTTTGATCTATGGTTTGAGATTTGGTCACTGTTTGTTGTATAGGTGATCTGTAGAGTTGGTATCTGGAGCAACGTGTTGTTCAACTATTTTTTCAGACTGTGAGGTGAGTTTTTCTCACTGTACTTGTGGGTCAAAGGCACCAATGCCGACCCACTAGGTTAAGTATCCTGATATATAGGATGTTGTTATGATGTAGTGATCTGTTAGATCTGTATCATGGTATATAGGATGTTGTTATGCTGTAATGATCTGTTAGATCTGTATCATGGTATATAGGATGTTGCTATGCGGTAGTGATCTGTAGATTTGCCCGTTATCTGTTGACTGGTTATATGTTTATCTGTTGCATATGTCGACATAGTACGATTTTGGGTTAAGGCTTTACTGCTATATGCATGAGCTAACAGACCGAGGGTATTCCATCCTGATGGCTATTGACCCAAGGGTATACCAGTCCGATGACTAATTAGGCCCATTGAATATTGGTATTCCAGTACGATGATTGATTAGGCCAAGGAATTCCAGTCCGATGACTGATTGGGTCGGGGGTAATCCAACCCGATGGATGTGGACCCGAGGGTATTCCAGTCCGATGACTGATTGGACCCAACATGCATGATTGTCTATGTTATATGTGGTGTAGTGGTACTTTGAGGGAACTCACTAAGATTTGACTTACAGTTTTAGTTTTATGTTTTAGGTACTTCAGATGACCGGGGCAAGGTGAATGCTTGATCGTGCACATCATCCTGGATTTTTATGAGATTATGATTTTGGGATACTCTAATTCATGTTTATGAATTTTGGAAACTATGATTTGTAAACGCTTATGGTTTTGGATTGGTTTCAAAAATGAGAATTTTTACCTTGATTCTTGGGATGTTTCATAAGGTATTGAAAATATGTAAGATGCAAGACTCTTACAAAAGGTTCATACCCATGCAACAAGGTTTGGCAGTGAGTAGAGCTCAGTATCCTCACACAACTAAATACATAGAGAAAATGAGTCGAGTCCCTTATACGTTTGCTATAGGATCAATAACTTATGTTGTGATATGTACAAGTCCTGGTGGGTCGTGTGACTTAAGCATGACGAGTCGGTATCAGGCCAATATTAGAGAATCCCACTAGATAGTTTTTAAAAGCGTAGTTAAATATAATAGAAGAAAAAATATTTGTTATTAGTATATGTAGGCGAGGAAGAACTTAGAGTAAAGGGTTACTGTGATGCTAACTTCTAGAGACGATTCTTGTTCGCAGTCAAGATTCGTGCTCTTAGTGAACGGAGGAGCAGTAACTTGGAACAGTAACAAGCCTAATACCATACCAGACTTAACAATATAGTCTAAGTATAGTACAAAAAATGAGGCAGCAAAGGAGCACATGTATATGAAAAAGTTCATTAGAGATGTTGGTGTTGTCCCCAAAATCGAAGATCCAACAAAAATTTATTGTGACAATGTGGGTGTGGTCTCTTTGGCTAAAGATCCCATGTCACATAAACACACACGACATATACTAATGAAATATCACTATATTTGGAAAGTTGTTGAATATGGAGACATTATAGTTAGTAGAGTTGTATCAAAAGGGAAATTAGTTGATTTATTAACCAAGCCATTTCCATAGATGAAATATGTCTCTCATACCAGGTCTATTGGAATTATATTTGCTAATGACATAGTTTTAATTAGTTTATTTGATGTTTAATAATTGATATGATACAAAATTTTATGATGTAATGAATATTATGTTGTGATATTAATATATGCTAGAGAGAAAATTGTTTGCATAGCTTCCATGTTGCATTTGCATGTTTACTCACTTCCTTGAATGTTAATTCAAAACCACCACGGTCTGTCATTCTTTACAAGAAGGAAGAATTGAATTAAAACCGATGTAAGGTGTTGATAGTATAGAGATATGACTAACACTTATAACTACTTAATTGGTATAAAGTATTGGAGTAACCCACACATACTTATAGAATACTTATTGTAAACTTATCACGAGTAATTATAAGATGATAATATCTTATCTCCTTATAACATTGATTCATAGGCCTTACTCATAATCTATTATGCATTGACACAATCCAACATTGTACGTAATTACTAGCGATACATGGTAAAACCCACAAGGGGTTATCAATTTATTATGCTCCAAGCTTGAAGGTGTTCTTGCTTCTTGAAGCGAAGAGTGTGATCCATTAGATGAATTCAATTTTTTATCATATATATTCCTCTTCCAATCGATTTTGAGGTAATCATGTTAACCATCTTGTAGTTCATATAGTATGTTTCTATTAATTGATAAACATAAGATCCAATGGTTTAATCATGATGCTTAATTGTTTATGCTTATGTTGCTTTGTTAATATTTTTAGAATGTATCATTATCTAACATCTAGTACCCATAAAGGTTAATATTAGGCTTGGGGGTTGGCTTTAAACAAGCTTCCAACTATAGACAATTTTCTTAGTACAGGTTTGGATATTCCTTCAGTTTTGTTCCTATATTTGCGATGGATGGAGAGAATATATGTCACATATGGTTTTTTACTTGTTCTATAGCTATGGTGGTATATGATAAAATTACAAGATGATGGGGGTTTTTTCTATTCCACTGATTGATTATTGTCAGAGTTGGCTATGTTGGTTTTCATCTTGAGAATTGAAATTGGCGGGTAAGGAGTTTCTTGAAGCCATTTTTACACTGCTTGGTGGAGCATATAGGTGTTTCTAAAATCTTCCTTATTTGATACATTTAAGCCCAAAAAATACATCTTGTTTGATAGGATTGTTACTCAATCATTTTTTTTTGGGTTTGCAATAGGAGTAGGAAGATCAAACTTAATTGGTTTGGATGGCTTCAAAATCCTAAAGTTTCTATTATTTGATGTAATCTTTGCATAGCGTAGGTCCTTGATAGCTTTATAATAATTTCTCTTTGTTGTTAAAAAATAATAAAAATAATTTAATTAACATAATTAAAACATTTCATTAATTCTCTTATTTTGTAAATCTATAGTTTGTGACCACTTTGCAAAATATAGTTTTATTTGCTATAATTATGGTCGTTATTTTTGCTGTAATTTCGTTGGAAATGAATGTTATACTCTTTGTTTGTAGAAAAGTCTATTATAAATATTCCACCTCACACTTTAATTTGATATCTGATGCAACCAAGTCCTAGAGATAGATAGTTAAGGATGAGAGGATTGTAAGATTAGAGCTTCCTTGATATGAGACGTTGGATCCAAGACATATTGGTTACAAAATATACATTATAGTTAGATGTAATATTGGGGGTGTACCGAGATTACACTCCGATGCTCAAGAGAGTGTTAAGGAGTGACTTGGAGTATCTGGGAGTATCTGGGAGTGAAATGTTACTTACTGGTACCTCCTATGGATGAGGTATTTATAATGTTTATGGGGAAGACAATGTATGTATCATTTTACGATTTTTGTGGTATAATTGTGGTAAGCTTTTGTAAGTGATCGTGAGTGGTGCATGATATTATGTTGGAATTAGGCATGATGTTTTTCGTGCTCTATCTTGATTCTATATTTTACGATGTCATGGTATCGTTCAACCCTTTCTTTGGCTCCTGGGAGTTGTTGTTCGGCCAGATTCTAGGTGTAGTCTCA